>NC_139954.1:47213913-47489755 GCF_963454915.1 Gymnoscopelus microlampas | reverse complement strand
CCTTCTCCTCCTCCTCACTTCTGGCTTCACTCGTTTTGCCATGTTAGTCTCTGTTGTGGTAGACCAGGGGTCTTCGACAGGGGGTTACGTTTTTTTTTACCTTAAAGGACGACTTCACCACTTTTCAACATATCTTCATATAATAGGTCCTCACTAATGCTCATGATAAAATGATACAATTTTTTTCTAATCAGTCTGTGTCCTCAGAGGAGGGCTGTAGACAGTTCAGAAACCTGTCTACCAGTGACATCATCGATGGGGAATCCAAGCTAATAGAAACTGCAGGCTTTGTATTCCTGGAAAGTTGCAATGCAATTATAGATCCAATTGTTCTCGCCTTAATAAAAATCGGAATAAAAAAATTGTAATCTTTTTGGAAAAAAAAATCCTGCCTAACGATGATGTCACTGGTAGACGGGTTTCTGGACTGTCCCACAGCCCTCCTATGAGACACAGACCAAGTAGAAAAAATTGTATCATTTTATCATGAGCATTAGTGAGGACCTATTATATGAAGATATGTCGAAAAGTGGTGAAGTCGTCCTTTAACCACTTGAACCCTAGCATCCCTTTTCTGAGGAGAACTTTAGCCAAAAAATAGCCGATCTACAAGCTCACAACGCCTCGCAGCGCGAGGCGTTGTGAGCTTGTAGATCGGCTATTTTTTGGCAAAGAGGCGTAAAGGGAAAAAAGAGCAGTATCAAGTGAACAAAAAAAGGTTTAATCTGAAACACAATTTTACACAATATAGAGGGCGGTCCCTGACCTGACACCGTCAAATGGAAGAAGCTTGCGACACACATTTGTTTCACAGCCTATACTTCCATCTGAGACTCCGTCAGCAGAATCGATGACAGAGAGGTTTTTCTTTTTTTTCCAAGCTACTAGTGCAGGTGTGATTGGATGATCCCGCCCCTAGCAGCCGCTGATTGGTTCGAATACGCAGCGTCGCGGGCAGCTTTTTTTACTCCCTGCGCGATCCCAGACCTCCTTTCCTGAAATCAAATGCAAATGAGATTTCCGGAGGGCGGGAGGGAGGGGGGTTTACCAGGCTAGGCTGGTCCCTGCTTCATCTCTCTCTCTCAGCTATACGGGGTCCTTGGGCTGGAAACGTTGAAGACCCCTGAGGTAGGTAATATGTTGGGTGGGGGAAAAAAAGGAAATCACACCTCTCCTCTCCTCCGTTCATGGACAAAAGCACCTGATTCGGATGCTATCAATGCATTGAATGGGACATTATCACCTTTTATTAGACCATTGAATGGGCGAAGTAGGCGACCTACTTACCTACCCGCGATTTATCAGACCATTCATTGGGTGTTATCAAGACATACTGACCTCATTTCATTTTATTTTGTTTCGCATATGGTAGTGTATTACAGTTCATACAAATCATAATTTCAATAATTCATTAATTCACATACACCCATGAGCGAAAAGGAGCAGGAAGAAGAATAAATTCTTATTAATACCTGCCCCCTATCCAATTTAAAATATATATATATATATATCCTTGATGATCGGCGCATACCACCGGTACCTGCACTAACATGCAAGTTTAAACATAACCAAAACAAACAAAAACAAAAACAAACAAAAAAAAAAAGCAAAAACAAGCAACAAAACAAGCAACCAAATGAATAACATATACAGTAAACAAAACACAACAACAAAGATAACTCCAAAGTCAAATCCTTTCCTATTCATCTTCTTCATATTGTCTAATTATTATTTTTTTATACAATTTTTTAAATTGATAAATATTTGAACAACATTTTAAGTCAGTGTGGAGCGAATTCCACATTCTGATTCCTACAACTGAAAGACACATTTGCCTTTGAGTGGTTCGCGCAAACTGATGCTTAAAATCATATTTCCTCCTACTGTCCCCACTTTCTGAACTACATACAAACAGCTTTTGTACATTAACTGGCAGAGTTTTGTTTTTTGCCCTATACATGATTAATAATGTCTGTAGCTTCACTAACTCTTCAAGTTTCAAAACTCTAGAATGTATAGTCTGTTTGTGTGTTCTCTATAATTGACATTATGCACCTACCGACGGAGATGACTTAAATTGTTCAGTTTCGGTTTTGGTTTTGGTTGTTTTGGTTTCGGACCATGACGGAGGCGCGCAGTCTCAGGCGAGCGTGGTGCGACGCTCGCCTGAGCCTACTCAGCGCTGTTGGAGTTATGTACCGATACGCACAGAATCGTAAATATTGTTGTGGGGACTGCTCCGCCTCCAAAGTAGGTCAGTAGCTCCTGATTACGCCCAATGAATGGTCTGACAAATCGCGGGTAGGTCCGTGTATCGCCTACTCCTCACCTACTCGCCCCATTCAATGGACTGATAAAACGTGATAATCTCCCATTCAATGCATTGATAGCATTCGAAGCCGGTGACAAAAGTGCGATCCCTGTTTGCCATCCTTTCGACGCTCGACGGAACTCAGTCTTTCGGGTGACATTGTATTGTACTAAAGGTCTGGTTGTAGACATGCGTACGATGATGCCTGGCGGGGATCCACGTACCGTAAGGTTTTACGGCGATAGAGCCGTCCGTCCATTTAGCAGTTTCACGCTGTATAGCCGCCGGCGACCAACTCAGGTCCTGGAGACAACATATAGCATATAGTTAGTCATGAATATAAGTTATTAATTCTGCATTATGGAGACATGGGGACGTTGGCCACGATATCGGTCGTTTTTTTAAAGATTCTCAGTAAAATGTTCCCATCTTTAAAAAAAATACATTGACGCTTTATTCTTAAAGAGACATACAAAAAAAAGAAAACAACATAGTTTTCTTTAAACAAGTGAGTAACAAGGGTAAGATTTGCAGAGGGGTGGATGGGGGGTAAATGTATGTGTGGCGCTTTTGTGCTTTAGCTTTTCATCCAATGCCTCTGGTCAGACTTAAAGACATGGTTCACCCAAAAAAAAAAAAATCTATGGATTAGTCACCCCATGGAGACTTGAATTCATGGATACATTTTAGTTTCTGTTGCATTTCCTAAGCCAATCATTTCATGACCAGCGGTTCCGGTAGGAGACACAAAGGAGTCTCCATGGGGTGACTAATCTAGCCTGGTAAACCCTCCCTCCGGAAATCTCATTTCCATTTGATTTCAGGAGTGAGTCTGGCCTGACCCGCCTTTCTGCAATATTGTCTCTGTACGCCGAACTGTCGCACATCGTTCTGTGATTGACAGCGACAGTTGGCCAATCAGGTGGCGAGTTCGAGTGAGCCCGAATGAAGCCGAGTGCAGCCTGACTGGGGCCGACAAAAGACGAACGGCAGCCATTGTTGTTTCTGCGAGTGCCGTCAGTTCTTATTTTCGTTTTTAAAACGGTCTCAAACTTCCTTTTTGAGGCACGGAATTTACTATTAAGATATCGTTTGGATAGAATTTAGTTGTTTAACTTCATATATGTGGTCAATTAATCATGACAGAGCCTATTTAAAAATATAAATTTAGAGAACCGGCAGGGGCGGGGAGTGACACGCATGTATCCCAATAAGGCAACCTATTTTGGGCATGACCGTCCCAAAAGTCCCGTTGCGTCACATAGTCTGGAGGTCGTCAAAATGAACTGCTGATTGGCTGAAGGGGAAAAACGATCATTGGTTGAAGGGGTTGTCAGTCAACGGTATTACTCCCGCCCAACTCCAGCCCACAGCCAATATTGCAGAAAGGCGGTTCAGGCCAGACTCACTCCAGAAATCAAATGGAAATGAGATTTCCGGAGGGAGGGTTTACCAGGCTATGACTAATCCACAGGAAAATCATTTTGGGGGTGAACTATCCCTTTAAATGTGTGCGTTTGGGAAATGTAGACGGTTCTGATAGTTTGCACCCTGCCTGGGCAAGACCTGGGATGTTGGTTGTCTGGGAAGTTGACGACCGGAAACGGTTGAATTTGGCGGAAGTACCGCCCAGGGAAATGACGTCGATGCTTTTACAAATCTGTTAACATTCTCCGTGAATGAAACGAGTGTTGTGATTGGTCAAAAAATGTCGTTTCCGGGGGAAACGGAAATCCTGTCCACTCAGGACTTCCTAGACACTCGCTGCTGTAGGTCGTGACCAGGCTCTTATTTTCGCAGATAAAGTGAGGCTTGGACCGAGGCTAGGTAGTTTGTGTTTATTTTAGCCCCTCCACTTTTCAGTACCCTGTATACCTTGTTTGTGTTTGGGGTGACGGTATCCAGGGTTCTTTGAAAGTCAGTGTCTTCTCTCATTCACCCGCTGGTACAACACAATCTCACTCCCCAAAACGCATAACTGTGACTTTTTGGGACAAAATTAATGTGACCAAAGGGTGAAGGTAGGATAGATTTTGAAATGTAGTTTTGCTATCTATCGCTCCATGTCCCGCCTCCCTCGTCTTGTGATTGGCTGGGCAAAGTGCATCGGAAGAGAGAACATTTTAATTTTTTGAAATATGGATTAAATACGTTTAATGACAAAACGCCGATCAGTGCCGATCTCTCTGCAACACTTCAGAGACGACGTTATGTTTGTTCGAGACCAGAGAGTGGGGCTGGAAGAAGTACTCAGATATTTTACTCGAGTAAAAGTATCAATACCACAATGTAGAGATACTCTGTTACAAGTAAACTTGATCGTGTTCAAAATGTTACTTGAGTAAAAGTACAAAAGTATTGATAAAAAAAAAGGTATTCAGGGTTCCTAAAGGGGCTGCAGTATGTTTATGTTTGTCACAGCATTATGATTTTATTACAAATATATGTTAAATAACCACATTAACTATCGTGTCCCTATTTTGTGCAAATTTTAAAAAATTCGTCAAGACTTGTCCCAATTATTTTCTAAAATTGTGTCACTGTTGTTATTATTAATTGTCACCACTATTAGAGCTTACGTGATTAATCAAATATACCCCCCATCCCCGACTTCTATTACAAGTGGAACTGTGGCAGCAGCTTGATTATTTCACTAGTTTTACAAGCAAATCAATAATTTCCTACAATCTAGGAACTGAATCTTGAAATAAAGGATGTGGATTGGATTTTCCTCGCTGTCCCGTCTTAGTTTTATTTATTTATTATTATTTATTATATTTTTTTACAATCATGATTGCACTGGAAAACGGTCTATGAATTATACACCATTTCTCACTTGTTTCATGTAAAACAAATAAAATGTTGGAATAGAAGATTTGAGGGGTTTGTTTAAGATGTATACATTTTCTAACGGTGTAAAATACAGTTAACCCAGTAAGACCTGAGGACGCATCTGTGTGTCATTTTTTGATTTGAGCTAAAAAAAAGCATTATTTTACACTTTGGGCTATTCAAAAATAGCAGATCTACAAGCTCGTAGCGCGGCACTAGATCTGCTATTTTTGAAAAATCGTGAAAATGTGTGCAAATCTTTGAATATACATATTTGATTTTTTTAAGCAAACATTTTTAACTCAAATCTTTGCTTCTGGGGGTCCCTGGAAAAACATGTTTTGAGATGGGGGTCCGTGGTCAAATATATAATTTTGGGGGTCCTTGACATGAAAAAGTTTGAAAACCACTGATATTATAGCAAAACACGTTTTTTCTTAGGATTTTTTGTTAGGCTTTAGAAGACATTAATTTTGTAGAAGCAAAGATTTGTGTAAAACATGTTTGCTTTAAAATTTGCTTTAAATTTTTTGTACATTTTTTGATCTACAAGCTCGTAGCGAGGCACTCGGTGCCACACTATGAGCTTGTAGGTCTGCTATTTTTGAATAGCCCAAAGAAATCTTAAAATGACACAGATGCGTCTTAGGTCTTAGGTGTTTGCATGTCTACAGAGAGAGAGAGAGCATTTTGTACAGTACGATACAGCAGAGTGTGTATATACATATATTTTTGAGATCTGTTACGTCTCAGAGAGTTTAGTGTATCGGGGGGGGGGGGGGGGGGGTGGTGGGGGGGTGGATTGATTTGACCCCATGGGTTTCTTGTTGTACGTGACTTTGTTTTTCTTTGTTCTTTCTTTTCTTTCCTGGTTTCCTGATGGATTTTGTAAAATGCTTGTTGTTGATTTTTTGCTGTTTTTAAAAAGGGGAACGGGAGGGGGGTCAAGGGTCGGGGGTTATTGTTATTGTCCACTAGTGATGGTTATGAATAAAAAAAAAAACACAAGAAACGATGAAGCATCGTCTGTGTCATCACATCACGTCATGTTGCTTTGTTTCAGTGATGGTAAAGTAACCCACGTACATTTACTCAAGTACTGTACTTACTGCCACCATTGCTGCGGACGGTGTCAGACTCGGTCAGCTAGCTGCTGCTGCTGCGGTTCTGTCCGTCCGTTGACGTTACTCTCAGTGGTGGAATGTAACTAAGTACATTTACTCAAGTACTGTACTTAAGTACAATTTTGAGGTATTTGTACTTTACTTGAGTATTCCCAATGTCCAATACTTTTACTTCTACTCCATTACATCTCAGAGGCAAATATTGTACTTTTACTCCCACTGCAATCATTTGAAAACTTTACATGTGTGCCTTGACACGAAATCGTGTGAAACCACATGGTTTAATGTAAGCCAATACAACAGCCCTACAACACAAACGTATTGTTGTTTAGTATCAGAAGGCCTATTGCAATACATCAGCTGTAATAGATGCTGCTACTGTAATACTTGGTTTGCGGTCCTTTAGACAACAGTGTCAACATCTTACACTAATGTGTGATTGACCCTTTAAGACCGGGAACTTATCTGTGTCATTTTAGATTTATTTGGCTATTGAAAAATAGCAGATGTACAAGCTCATAGTGCGGCACTCTGTGCTGCGCTATGAGCTTGTAGATCTGCTATTTATTTTTTTTAATCGTGAAAATGTATGCAAATCTTTCAATATATATTTCTAAAAGCAAACATTTTTAAGTCAAATATTTGCTTCTGGGGGTCCCTGAAACAAAATATATACATACATATATACATATATATATATATATATATATATATATATATATATATATATATATATATATATATATATATATATATATATATATATATTATTATATCAGTGGTTCTAAATCTTTCTCATGTCAAAAAAGTTATATGTGTGTGTTCTAAAAAGAAAATGTTATAGGGACCCCGGCCCCAAAAGCAAAGATTTGAGTTACAAATGTTCGCTTTAAAAAATATATATATTTTCAAAGATTTGCCCAAATGTTTTTCAAAAAATTGCCAAAGTGTAAAATAATGGTTAAAGCGGTTGCTTTCCCAGTCTTAATAGGTTAAAAAACAAAAAAGGGGAAAAGCTGCATTGAAGGCGAAATGAGTTGAAATAACATTCATTGCACATTTGTAAATTTGGATCAACATCAAGGTGAGTTTATTATTAATCTTAACTATAAAATACCAGCGTAAACGAACGTCTGACTTTAACCCATTGTGACCTGAAGCCGATTCTACATGTCTCCTAAATCTCAACAGCATTCTGAAAAACGTATGTTTCTATATCAGTGGTGCTCAATCTTTTTCATGTCAAGGACCCCCAAAATTATATGTATTTGGCCGCGGAACCCCAGTCAAAATATTTGGTTCCAGGGACCCCCCAGAAGCAAAGATTTGAGTTAAAAATGTTCGCTTTAAAAATATATATATTCAAAGATTTTCACACATTTTCACAAATTTTCAAAAATAGCAGATCTACAAGCTCGTAGCGCGGCACTCGGTGCCGCGCTATGAGCTTGTAGATCTGCTATTTTTGAAAAATCCCTGGCACAAAACATTTTTCAGATGGGGGGGTCTATATATCAAATATATATCATATTGACATGATATATATATATATGGACCATTCTACCGAATTGGTTGAAATTGCAGTCCCACAATGAAAACATTATTTTAAAATGAAGTAGTAAATTAAGTAGTCAGAACTTACATGTGTACTAATATCATCTTATGATCTATTTAATCACAATACATTCATTGAGATAGAACAAAATGTAATATATAAAAAAATATACTTTATATGTTACTTCATATTGGGAGGTGGCTGCGACAACCCCTCCTGTGTCTCTGTTTCTAATGGCCATCAGACAGTACAGTATTTGTCCAATTGATGATGGGTCACAGAGGTCATGGCAGGTAAAGGATATGCAACCAAATAGTAAACATTACATAATGGGCTAAACTCTACTGCCTAGCTGTTACCTAGCTATCCTGAATTATGTTATGCATGTCTTAAACTACATGTTTTAATCAAGGTAGCTTACTTCAAGGTTCAAGGTTACTTTATGTTGTCTCCCTTGGGAGAATTTTGTCTTATAATTCACTACTTGTGTTGCAACTTGCAGGTAAAGCATTCAATGAGCCTCAATGAGACCCCAACACACCCCTGGATCACAGTGCAGGAGGATGGAACAGTCCTTATGGCTCATTGCACCTGTAAGGCAGGCTTAGGAGAGGTGTGCTGCATATGCTGTGTTGGCTGATGTTGATAAAAAAAGATGGGCAGGCTTGCACCCAGATGCCCTGCACACAGCATGGAGTCTGTCCGAGGTGTCCCATATGCAGAGATCTGCATCAGTTTCAGTGACAAACAAGAGCCCTGTCATGTCCAAGGCCTTAGTTTTCCTGATATTAGGAAAGTCATCTGCAAAATACAGTATAGCTGTAATGATCATCTGACAGTGGTACAACTCTTTTTTTTAATTTGTTTTAACATTGTTTATTGGATTATATGCAGTATTCAGCATTAAAAAAACATAAGGTACAGAAAAGCTTTTTAAAGCAGCCAATAAAATACAACATTTCAATAGACACATTCAATTGACAGTGGTACAACTCTTAATATTTCCATAAAGTCTGTTGTAATTCCTGACAAGCTAAACGATATCGAAAGTTGTACTAACTAACGGGGGTTCGAGTTGTACTAACTAACTGAGGTTAACTGAGGAGGACACCAGGGAGCAAAGTAAAGCTAAAGATAACTTATGGTTTGATCAGAGGCCAGGATGAGTCACAGCATCAATATTTGGTGAGGCAGCCAGAGCAAAAAGACCTGTGTCCTCCATCAAAAGGATTTGCTATACCCGTGCTTGTTGATTCTCCAATGTTGCAGCAAGGTACATAGTTTAAAGCACATTTTTGGTAGAGGTTTGGTTGTATTACCCTGCCACGACGAGTCCCACAGACACTGCAGCCACAAAACAGCCACTTGAAATAGGATAATACTGCAGTAAAGCTGATGACACAGATATCTGCACATCTGCACACGGTCTGGCGGAAGCGCTTTCATAGGTTGACCTGGGTACCCAAGACATGGAAATGTGTGGAGTGCAGAAAACAAGTAGTATTGCAGTAACGTTTCTAATAGTAAACATGGCCAAACACAATCAATAATCAAAGAATAAGTCTGATTTTGACACCTATGTTACCAGCGTGCAAGACCTCCTGATGACCTGATAACATAACAGAAAAACTGAAAAAAATATATCTACAGAATATTAACCATCTGTGTATATGAGATTGTTATTGGACTGTCATGACTCATAAATTATTACCAGATTAAATTATTAAAAAGCAAAGAAAAGCCATATATTTCACTGCCACCTGTTTTTTTGTTTTATTAGTTGCACAATGAAACAAATGAACGGCAGCCAATGATACAAAACGACATCATTCAAATGTGTGATGTACATTGCTGTGCTACACAATGTTACTGAAACCCATGCTATTCTGAAGGGACAACAGATGGATAAATGTTGCACAGAGCACAGCAAACTCTGACCATCTTGTCAAGAGATGTAGGCTCTCGCTCTCCTGGAGTTGCAGTCTGGTAGAGATAGAGATGGGTAATGTGCTTTGTAATATGGTGTACTTGTCCCTCACAAGACCAATGACCCGTTCTACATGGATCCGAACTGTTGCTCAGTCCCCTCGTTGTCTCAAGTTCACATGGGTGCAGTTGCTTTTTCCCTTTAGTGAAGTCAGTTATTTTGAGATGAGCACCGTGTTAAGGCCAGGGAGTGTATCATACCATATCCCACTATGAGAATGAATATTAATTTTTATTATGTCTTGTGCTGTCATGCAACAGTTTTGTAAGATCTATCATTGCACAAACTAATATGTCAATACAATGGTAATCATATTGACAGATTGATTGATATAGTGTCTCTATGAAACAATAATGTAATTAATATGTCAATACAATGGTAATCATAATGACAGATTGATTGATATAGTGTCTCTATGAAACAATAATGTAATTAAAAAGAGACACAGTCACTACTTGAGGTGCATTGCTATGCACGATGATAATGTAACTGATGTTAACCATGACTCCTAATGATTTTTTTTTTGTACTTAGTTTTACCCATTTTGGGTTATTTATATGGTATTGGGTTATTTTTGGTTATTTTTGTACCCAACTGCATGTATATTATTTGTTTACCTACATTGCCTGTGGGCACTAGCGTATGGTGGGTTCTAACGTGGACCGGGCCAGATTCTTAAACCGCCCGCCCCCGCCCCCTCGCGGGGGGGGCTCGCGCAACGACGGCTGATAAGTGACAGTCTATTGAGAATTACCATCAGCGTTAATGCAAGAGAGAGACGTGAATAAAACACAATAAAACTAATAAAACAACTGTTTACCTGGCAAGAGAACCGGTTTGACGGGGAAACCGTTTTTTAATGGCCACCCATTAACTATCCGGCCGAATGCAAATAAGCCCGATTTGAAAACAAAGGCGTGCTAATGTTGTTATGTAGATTTTTTGTTTTTTTTCCCCCTTGGGGCAGTGGGGGAGCAGAGTTTTCCAGACCGGGCCATGGCCCCATTGGCCTCTATGACGATACGCCCTTGCCTGTGGGCACAATCCACTTTTACAATGTGTAGTTCATTTGACTGAAATAAACTACTATAATGGCGGCCGTGAGCGGTGAACGCGCGACGCGTCTATCTATTGGTTGAACCCTACGTCTGACGTCACTGGCTGTATCCGGAAGTGTTTTCGCGCACGCTCCACACAAACATAGCAGCAGACAAGAAAAGGTTTGTATATCTTTTATATCTACATAGCGAAGTCACATTGTCTGTGTTACGTTAGTTAACAGTACCTATAACATCAAGAAGTCTATATTTCCCCTATTTGATCGAGCCCAGAGTTAGTTGGTTCGGCTCAATGGCTAATGTGGCTAACTATTATGCTAACATGGACCTAACATATTGCACTCTCCATTCCGACATCTCACCACTCCGACTAGTGGCTTCCGCGTGCGGTTAGGGTTAGGGTTAGGGTTAGGTATAGGGTTCGTCAACGTCGGAAAGGCGACATGTCGGAAAGGAGAAATGCACCCATATTGGCTTAGCGTTCGTTTTAAAGACAAGATAATTCTGATATTCTGACGTTTCTGGTTGCATATAAAACGTAGCAACTGGTGCTTTTCAACTCCCAAATGTTCCATGTCTCCCAAAAAATAATGTTGGTTAGGTAACTTGTGAGTAGTGGAGTGGTGTAAATACTCAAATGTTTTACTTGAGTAAATGCATCAATACTGCAATGTAGAAATTACAAGTAAAAGTCCAGAATTCACCTGAGAATTTACTTGAGTAAAGGTACAAAGGCATTGGCATCAAAAAGTACTTAAATTATCAAAAGTAAAAGTACTCAAATGTTTACATGCCTGCTGCAAATAAATTATGAAAAATACATACAGTACAACCCAGAATGTTGTACCCCTCCTCCTCCTAATCCCTCAGTCAAAATAGTGCATTGAATGCAACTAGGGCTGCAACTATCCATAATTGTTATAGTGATTATTCTAACCATTACTTTTTCGATTAACCAAATTTGTTTTATTTTTTATATATTATCAAATGGATCTTTTGTAATCAATTCAACCGATAGTTCTTAATTAACCGTTGCACCCCTAAAAGCAACCAATAGATGCATGTCATGTACTGTATAGCATGTTCCACTGTTCTTCTGTATCTTGTACACATTATTATGTCCATTCATTTATCTGTGCCAGATCTATGGAACGCCAACCCCTATGAGTGCCTGCCTGCCACTGTCATGTTTACAACCATGAACAAGATGGCCACTGCCATGCAAGAGGGAGAGTATGACTCAGAGAAGCCTCAGAACCAAGTAAAACAACATTTAATGTATATTCACTATATATTCAACAGGGTGCTATTGAGGTAGAAGATGTTTAAAGTGGTAGTATTGAAAATGGAAGCAAGACATAGACTATGTTTTTTTCTCTTTTACAGTATGTTTTAGGCATTCGTTAAGTCACTAATCCATGGTTACTACCAAAGAATATGGATTTAAGTTTAAAGCAAACAGTGCCGTGACTACACGTGTACATGTTCTAACACACACTGGCCCTCATTTATCAACGCAGCGTATAAACCGGTGCATATCTTTCCATATATTCGGCCGTACACCAACGTCGAAGTCACATTTATCAACGCATCCTACACAGCTGATCCCAGCGTACATTTGGTCCTTGATAAATCTGACGTCTGAAAACGAGCGTCATTTAAATAACACGCCCATAAATATTCTCGAAAGGCCCCGATTTTACGACATGAAGAACCAGAATACGACCAAAGAAAGAGCTTAGCCGGCTCGCCTCGCTGCCTGTCAAGTCACATAAACACACCCCACACACACACACACACACAGGCACGCACGCACACATGCACACGCCCCCCTCTCTCTCTCGCTCTCTCACACACAGACATGCGCCCAACTGCGTCTTTCATAATCCGTTACGGTGCAATATTTGTCAGTCAGTAGGCTTGTAGCCTACATGAATGACATTATGATAGGCCTACCAATCACATCGCCATTAATGGAATACGTTTGTATATTTATTTACCCCATACCGAGCAGTGCGCGTTCGATAGTTACACTAAAGCAGTTATGTATTCCCCATGAGACTCGGGCGGTCTGCAGACTGCAGTGATCCCGTGCCGCCACCCACGTTATAAGAGATTGGATCGTCAGGTTTATATCCTTAACCCAGCCAGGTTGTAGCCTATATAACTCTCTATGACATAACTCCATACCATAGGACAAGCTACTGTAAGTTTGTAGACCTCACTGTCCCGACCGCGCGACTCCCGACGCAAAAGCGCTCGTTATTTTGAAAATGGCAGATCTACAAGCTCACAACGCGTCGCGATGCGATGCGACGCTGGCTTGTGAGCTTGTAGATTTGCTATTTTCAATGCAGCCAGATCTACAATCTTATCTGAATGACTGTTAAAGCAGTTTGTTTAAATTAATTTATAATGTTATATTTCCACAGGGATTATTTATTAGTGTAGATATACATTTTGGAGTGGATTATGTGTCCAGATGCTTGTCAGACCGTCAGACAATGCTGCTCAGCAGGTCTAGAATGGAATAAACGGGCGCAGCCAACGTCAACAACTGGTCTCGACCAGACGTGAGATGAAGGATGAAGCCCACGTCAGGATATATTGATAAATGCCGAAAGGTGCGGTGATCACGCCGTACGCTCATTATTCGGGCTGCACCGCGTTGATAAATGAGGGCCACTGTGTTCAACATGGCTTCTCCTTCAGTTTTGCATCATCAAATTACTCTAACTGAAGCAGGGCCTTGTTTTTCAACCCAGTTTTAGATGTTGCCTTTGTCATTTCCCAGAACTCTCCACCGGCGGAGCTGCACGCAGCAGCTCTGAGAGCAGACATCACTGATGCAGAGGGTCTTGATATGAAGCTGGAGGACAGAGAGACCGTCATTAAGGAGCTTAAGAAGTCACTTAAGATCAAGGTAGGGACAGTGGCCCTCATTTATCAACGCAGCGTATAAACCGGCGTATATTTTTCCATATATTCGGCCATACACCAACGTCGAAGTCACATTTATCAACGCATCCTGAACGTACACTTGGTCCCAGCGTTGATAAATGTCACGGCTGAAACCGAGCGTCATTTAAATAACACGCCCTTAAATATTCTCAAAACGCCCCGATTTTTCCACATGAAGACGAACTAGAATACGACCAAAGACATGAAAAGCCAATAAGAAATAGTTTCCCCCGATAGCCTCGCCTCGCCGCACACGCCCCTCTCTCTCTCTCACTCACACACACACACACACACACACACACACACACACACACACGCCCCCCCAGCTTTGTTTCTCATTTAATCCGTACCGTAGCGGTAGGCTTGTAGCCTACATGAATGACATTATGATACCAAATCACATCGCCATGAATGGAATACGTTTGTATATTAATTTATTTAACCCATACCGAGCAGTGCGCGTTCGAGTTACACTAAAATAAAGCCATCATAGGCTATTCCCATTTCCCAGTGAGACTCGGACCGTCGGACGGGCGAGTCCCGTCCCGCTCCGCATTAATGAGAGAGCCTGGAGAGAACATTAATGAATGAAGGATGGTGTGTGTTGGACCATGGGTTAAATGTCTGATCTCCCGGTGGCCATGAAAATATAACAGCAGCGCCGCTAAACTCCCGAGAGTGCCCTCCAGAAGCGCTGTATATTTTGAAAATAGCAGATCTACAAGCTCACAACGCGTTGCGATGCGACGCTGGCTTGTGAGCTTGTATATCTGCTATTTTCAATGCAGCCAGATCTACAATCTTATCTGAATGACTGTTAAAGCAAAAGCAGTTTGTTTAAATTACTTTATAAAATGTTATATTTTCACAGGGATTATTTATTAGTGTAGATATACATTTAATTATTTATGAGTGGATTATGTGTCCAGATGCCTGTCAGACAGTCAGACAATGCTGATCCGCAGGTCTAGGATGGAATAAACGGGCGCAGCCAACGTCAACAACTGGTCTCGACCAGACGTGAGATCTCAGCGTACCGTAGGATGAAGCCCACGTCAGGATATATTGATAAATGCCGAAAGATGCGGTGATCTCGCCGTACGCCCATTATTTGGGCTGCACCGCGTTGATAAATGAGGGCCAGTCTGTGGTTAGAAATGGTGTTTCAATGTAAATTTGTGTTTTAATTAGTTTAATCACCTGACCATTAGCTTAAGTTCTCAAGTGGTACTTGTCTGGCACTCACTATACAATCTATACAAGTGTTTTGTATAAGTGGACCCTCAGTCCACTCAGGATTTTGTAATCGGATAAGTGAAGTAACGTCCTAAAGTGTTCAGTCTGTCATAAAAGATAAAGAGTCATTGTGATCCCAACTGTGATCCAATCCAGACACTAGAGAATCCAGAGAATATTAGTACAGAACTTTAGAAGAGTGGTTTAAAAAGGAAGTGTAAATAAATGGAGGTAATTTTGTGTTTTCCAGGGAGAGGAGCTGAGCGAGGCCAGCGTGCGCTTGAGTCTGCTGGAGAAGAAGCTGACAGCTCATCAAGACGCAGATGAACGTGTGGAGAAGATACAGACGCTGACACTGCTCAAGAAGAAAGAAGTAGGATTGTTTTTCAAAACATGCACTTGCATGTGAGCTGTAGTAATTGTAACATAATCACATATAGGCTCAAGCCCTATAGTCTCAATATACACACCACTCATAATTGACTGAAGGCAAATGTACGTAATTCTCAAATATTCATCCATATACAAGCCATGACTAGAAGTAAATGCAACACTGGAATACACGCTTAAAGTAAGTAATAGGTGCTCTGCTCTGCTGCTGTAAAACGCTTTGAATAGAATAAACTTTCACAAATTGTGAAATCTTTCTTGCCACTGATGGAAGTGATTCAGCATTTTGGAGATATCTTCTTCTCTGATGTTTAGTATCAGTCTGCTCCATAACAGCAATGTTTTTCTTAGGGGAGTTTGAGGAAACCATGGATGCTCTGCAGACCGACATCGACCAACTGGAATCCGAGAAGGCAGAGCTGAAGCTGCCCATCAACAGCCAATCAAAGATGACCATCGACGGGCTGAGACAAACATCCCATCAGGCATAGCTGACATTGTCTCAGGGATGTTGGGAGGGTACGGAAATCAATCTGACATTCATTGTATTGTCTTCGTTTGCCACATACAGTACAAAATTATACTTAAAAATACTTTAAACTTAGTTATGTGGTGAAAGATGAAGTCAGACCCAGGTGCTGATTAAACCCCTACGTGACCCTAACACCCGCTGATTCCCTCTCTGTCGCCTCTTTGTGTGTGTCTATGTATCTTGTTTCCTTTCCTTTCCGTCTCTGCACCTCCTTATAACTTACAGAAAAAACAAAAAGATACCTGCACACTGAAGTCATACTGGCTTCTGTCACTTCATACTGTAGTTGTTGTCTATACTTGTCTGTTTTGCTCTTGCATGCCAAAGATTCTCAATACTTAATTCCTAGATGTACACTGGATTTCGTTGAACAAACTCATGTCAACACAATGTTTTTGCATAACCCAAAAAGCATCACTTCTATTTTTCAGTGTTTTTCCAGGTCTTGTGCTGATAACTAATATCTCTTATCCCCACAGCAGGCATGGTGTCGGGTGCAGGTGTTGGACTCTCCACTGCTGACACTCTCTCTCAGAGACTCTGCATCAAACAACTGAAGAATGAGAACAACAGGCTCAAGGTGGGTCAGTGTCTTTAACGTGTCTTCTTCATTTAACCAGACAGGTTATTAAGAACAAATTTGTTCTTAATAAGCAGAAATGAGTGTGTTCCATAGACTTGGGCCGGTGGGGGGCATGACATTGGATTGAAATGATTATGGCTGTTAGTATAGAGTGAAATACTCACACTATAGAGCCTATGGTCTCCATATTCCCTCTTCCCATCGAATCAGGAGAAGCTCTCTCATAGCAACATGCCGGAAAAGGGTCAAAGATGTGATTGTCTACCTGGGAATTATGTTTTCATCACTGCCGATCGGAGCTAATAAATACTGTACCTACTAGTCATTATTATGTCCCAGGAGCTGATTGTAACCTTTACCAGTAAAGATAAAAGCTAGATGTTAGTTAGTGGAGTTTTTGTACAGTGGGAAAGGGGCTTAAGTGTATTGAGGACAGAATGCTACTTAACCAGAAACCATGGTATTTGTAAGCTGTATCTACTACAAGCTTTGATATGTCCTTTGTGGTACTCTGAGGAGAGCAGATTTCTTCCTGCAAAACCACATGACCTTTTTTTTGTAGGCGTTTAATACAAGGTTTAGTATTCTGAAGGCTTGTGACTTTAAAACAAATGGTTGGGCCAACTGAGCACAGGACTGTCATTAGCATGTATAATAATTGCCTCGGAAGCACTAGTACTGACTTTAGTTTCAAGTTGCAGGTGTATATAACATGAATATTGCTAAATAGCCATTCCAATTGCATTTGTTTACGCATTAGGGCCTGGACATGTTTCCCAATTACAATGGCTGTGAGGACCGTGTCGCGGGTTCGACTCCCGATCCCGACGACCTTTGCTGCGTGTCACCCCCCCATCTCTCTCCCCATTTCCTCTCAGTCTACTGTCATCTATCAATAACGGTAAAAAAGCCCCAAAAATATCTTAAAAAAAAAAAAATGCTTTCGATTACTACTTTTGAGAGGAGCTGCTACATGTTTCCATAGCCATTCATGAATTGAACTCAACTAGGTAATAAGCTCACCATTCAACATAGCTTCAAACTGCATGCAGTGACATTAATAAGTTGTTAATGAGGTTGTTTGACTCTTTAGTCTGGGTAAGTCGGAAAGAATAGTGCAATTCCCCAAAATCTAAACTATCCCTTGAACTCTGTAACCACTTAAACCCTATATTCTTTGTTGACCGGGGTCCTCCAGCGGTCTAATACTTGATCGCTTCTTTTTTTCTTCCCTCTACACTACAAATATCTTCATCTGTAATAATGACATACCCCCCATAAGGACGCTAGGGTTGATGGGTTTCTGTTTTGTATGATGTGAACGACACCCAGTGAGATTTTAACAGTTGTCTTTGTCTCTACATACTGTAGTAACATGGTGGTGGCTGTGAAGGAACTGTCTATCAGGGGGGACTTCAGGACCACTGTAGAGTACCTCATAAAGCTCCTGGAGACTGAGAGCTTCCAGCATAACCGCATTGAGACTGGCTGGCTGGACAGGCTCTTCTCAGAGAAGATGCAGGTACAGCCATATCTCCCATTTGGGGGCGACCTATGAGGGACATGTAGCATGTAGGACCACATTTCTTATGGCAGTGGTATTTTTTTCAAAGACCCCCATATCTTCAGAGTTACAGACCTGTTAAGGGTCCATTCGGAACCCCCCCCCCCCAAGGAACCCTGAGGGTCCCTGGACCTCACTTTGAGAACCACTGTCTTATGGCATTAAGAAATCACTGTAACCTCAAGTAATTGTTGTGTTATGTGATGATGATTGTACGACATGGATCTAAAAATGTTATTTTGCCATTATGTCCCCATGCTGTGTTCTAGTCAAACCGAGTGTACGCAGTCAAGTGCGTGATTAGACTATGGTAGATGGAAGCTTGATCTTACTGGCATTGTTCTCATTGTTCTCAACACATTGAAATGGCCACTTTGTTTTAGTTTTATGATAAAAACGAAGACCGTTAGGATGAGTATAGTGCTATGTGTGCAGGGCAGGCAGAGCGTCCGGACACCATGCTGGGGATCGTGAGCGGTGCTCTCCATGTAGCCGATGTCAACCTGAGGAACAGTGTGTCCAACTTCCTGCACTCACTGAAAAGGTACAAAAAGAATAAACAAAGTACTGTCTTAACCCATTTTGGGCGGGAAGCCCTTTTTGTAAGTAGACCTTTCAGGACGGGGACCCCTTTTGGGGTTGTTGTTGCTATGTACAGTACATAGCAACATACATGTTTTATAATTATTGAAGAAATATGTTTTTCAGAAACTTAGGTCTGTATTTAGAAGGCGTTTTTAGAATGGGCCTCAGGTCTAAATGGGTGTCTGTCCACTAGAATATGAACCTGCCCCCAGATCTGCTGATGTCAGGATAGAAAACACACAAGCCTCACAGCTAGAAGGTCCTCGGTTCGATTCCCGCCGGGGACGCTGTGGGCATCAGTGCCCATACCCAAGGTGGGGTTGTTGAAAGGGCCTTTCTTTGCATGTTTGCATGTTCTCCCTGTGTCCCTTATAGTCCAGGGGCCAACACTGATATTTTCACAAATTGGTACCACCTGAGGCCGTAAAGTTTTTGTATTTTTGTATTCCTACATGTCTCTAGTTTATATTTTGGTATGATACATCTTCCAATTCAGTAGCTTAATGGCAGTTATCACTACCTACCAGCTAATGTATCCGGTAGGAGACACAAAGTAGAATCTTTGTGTCTCCTACCGGAAATACACCCGGGCATCAAATTATTGCGACAAAAAACAAAATATATCCATGTATTCAAGGCTTCATGGGGTGTGCAATTGATAACTTCTCAGATTTTTGGTGTTTGCAAAAAGACTGCTTTCCATAAGCTTGTAAAAGTTGACCCTCCTTCGGTCTAGGGTGGTCATAGCTGAATGGGTAGAGAGTCCCCCTGGGAAACTTAAAGGAGGGGTTAACCCAAAAAATGAGTATTTTCTGTCAATTGCACACCCCATGAAGCCTTGAATACATGGATATATTTTGTTTTTTGTCACAATAATTTGATGCCCGGGTGTATTTCCGGTAGGAGACACAAAGATTCTACTTTGTGTCTCCTACCGGATACATTAGCCGGTTTAGAGTGATTACTGTCATTAAGCTACTGAATTGGAAGATGTATCATACCAAAATATAAACTAGAGACATGTAGGAATACAAAAATA
Organism: Gymnoscopelus microlampas; assembly: GCF_963454915.1. Lineage (NCBI taxonomy): Eukaryota > Metazoa > Chordata > Actinopteri > Myctophiformes > Myctophidae > Gymnoscopelus > Gymnoscopelus microlampas. The sequence continues at coordinate 47,469,998 of NC_139954.1, read as the reverse complement.
CCAAAAATGTACGGCCACCTTAGGTGGTACCAAAATCTGCCTTGGCCCCTGGACTATTAGGGTAGGTAGGTACCCTCACAAAAACATGCAGTAATCCTGGTCTCTATACTGCCTCCCCCTGGTGATGGAGGGGAAAGGAACTGGTTGGAATAACGTGTTCCTTCCACGCACTACGTCCAACCGTGGAATTTCCCCCCTGTCAGGTGATAAGAAGCGGCTTGCTAGCTCCTCATGCATTGAAGGAGGCATGAGCTCATATCAGTTCTGGGCTCTCCCTAGGCTGGGAGAGTAGCAGCCAGGATTACATAGGCAATTGGCACTGGTAGAAAAAATGGGTTACAAAATTGTGGGATTAAAAAAAGAAAAAAGGATAGAAAACACATCCACTGAGCATCAGGGTGGCAAAGCGGTGAAGTTCCTGCCCACCACTGCAGAGACTAGGGGTTTGAATCCTCCACGGTGCATCCGGCTTGGCCAGGCTCTCCAGCAAACCCAATTTCTATCGCTACACTAGTGACTCCTACAGGTTGGCCGGAGCCTGTTCAGCCGGATGTGAAACCGAGAGGAATGGCATGTTCCACCACATGCGTTACGTACACCCCCCTGGTGAAACTCCTCACTGTCGGGTGAAAATAAATGGCTGGCGACTCCATGTGTATTGAATTAGGCACATGGTTGTCTGCAGCCTCCCACATGACCAAATGTAGGGGTTGGCAGTGACAGGGACTACACAAGAGGGGAAAAACGTTGAATCGGCATAATGACGAAATTGGGAAAAGGGGGAATATAAATAACCGCACCCACTAACACACACATCTCCCACTGTCTTTGCCAGAGGTCAGGTGTTACCTGCACACACGCTCCTCAACACGGTGGATGTGGAGCTGATCTATGAAGGCCGTGGCGTGACATGACAGTCTCCCAACTCCTACGTGCTCATCATGAACCATGCATCTGCCGAGATGTATGTCCATCGCCTCAGCGACTGAGGCCTTCTGCTCTCATATGACGGCAGCAGCTGTACCACCTACTGTACATGAAAGAGGAGGTGGACAGGTACATTGCTGTTTAATGTTTAGAACCTCAATTAACCTTCATCGTATGACGCTGTGGCATGCTGACAATAGCCGATCTGCAAGCTCACAACACGTCGACTCGCACCCCGGCGCGTTGGGAGCTTGCAGATTGCCTATTTTTGGGGGGTGACCAATGCCTATTCTTGGGGGGTGACCAATTCCTGTTGACTTTTTTGGGCATTTTGTGCACAATCCTCCCTGCCATTCTGATTTGTATATACAATATTCAATGGTTAAACTTGGTTAGTACTGTTTGTTTTGTATTGTGCAGGTATCCCATCACTATCGGGAACACGACTTGTGTTTTTGAGAAGGAGAATGACCCGTCGCTGCTGCGCTTGCCCTCTGCAGGAAAACTCATCCAGTACACTGTAGAGGACGGTGGGCACGTGTTCTCTGGCCAGTGCTATACTGAGATGGAGGTGTGATATCCAAATGAAAGAGCATTAACGGCAAATTCGCCCTAATTTCATGGACATGAATTTATAGATGTAAACTGCATTAACATGTGTTTTCCAGGTGATGAAGATGGTGATGACTCTGACCGCTTCAGAGTCTGGTTGTATTCATTATGTGAGAGGGCCGGGGCTGCACTAGAGCCTGGCTGCGTCATTGCCAAGCTCCAACTGGACGACCCCAGCAGAGTGCAGCAGGTATATTATGTGGACTACGCCTGTTCTTGTGTCATTGCCGATCTACAAGCCTGTGAGCTTGTATGTTCACCTATTTCGGCATCCCCAGAATAGGGACGCTAGGGTTCATATGCTCCTCTAACTATGTGTTTTTGTCCCTAAGGCGGAGCTGCACACAGGGGCCCTGCCCACTATCCAGGCTGTAGCATTGAGAGGGGGGAAGCTACACAGAGTGTTCCACAGTACACTGGACCACCTGATCCACATCATGAATGGCTACTGCCTGCCCGAACCGTTCTTCTGCATCAAGGTCCGAGTTCACACGTGCATAAGAAACAAACACCTACCTAGCTAACAGTACAGTGGTTGATAAACATGCTGTTCTTTCTATCTCCCCAGCTTAGGGAGCGGGTGGAGAGGCTGATGAAGACCATGCGAGATCCCTCCTTGCCAGTGTTGGAGCTGCAGGACATCATGACCAGTGTGTCTGGTCGCATTCTCCCTGCTGTTGAGAAGGCTGTCAAGAAAGACATGACACAGTATGTCAGCAACATAACCTCAGTGCTGTGCCAGTTCCCAAGCCAGCACCCAGCAGGTAATGCACGAGCGCTCGTTTCTAAATGAGGCTATATATTTATTCACATGATTCAGACAGGTTCTTTCTTACTTCAAATCAAGACAAATGGTTTAATTATGAACATGGAATGTTATCCCTCATTTCCAGATCGCCAACATCCTCGACAGCCATGCTGCTACTCTGAACAGGAAGTCAGAGAGAGAGAGAGGTCTTCTTCATGAACACTCAGAGCATTGTGCAGTTCAGAAGTGAGTATATCCTAGGATATACTAGCGCCTTTTCTGCCCGTCATCCTCCACCCTTCACATATCATCATTTTGAAGCTTAGGCTACTTAGGCGACTAACCAAGGGGCAATTTGAAGACCTGTTGAGTGTTGTTCAAGTGTGTATTTGCACTTCGTGAAGGAAAAAAAGCTGACATGGCCAACGAGCTCAACTACATATTCTCCCACGCCCAAGTTCCCAAAAATAATCTCCTGGTCACTAGTTAGTGTACAAATTGAATGAACACTGGGGATTTGACTGTGTACGTTGTCCTCTTGCGTGTCTAGGACCAGCTGTGTGGGCGAGATCCCACCCTCGTCGATGACCATCCTGACCGAGCTCACCCAGCTCAGCAAGACGACCAACGCCCATTCAGCTGAATGAAAATGGTATGTGGCTACAGCACACATACAAAGATGCCCCATGCCACCACTTAATCATTAAGGGGTGACTTAGCAGGATGCATTAAGGTTTAATGCGTCCTGCAGCAGCTATATTAATTCATGACCAACTGAAAATAATTGATGCCCAAATTATTTTACACTCCCCCAGGTGCTGATAGCCTCCCACCTGCCCTCCTATGAGCTCAGGCACAACCAGGTGGCCTACACTTGACGGACAGCACTTCAAACTCAGGGTGGAGCGACAGCACCTGACAGTCCATGTCATAGGTATGGTATGAGCTCAATACCCCCCCCCCCCCCCCCCCACACACACACACACAAACACACACACACACACGCAAACACAAACACAAACACACGCAATGCATGCATGCTCCATCAGCTGTGTAGACTTTTTCAGACTGAGAGCAAATATGACAGTTTAGCCGGTGAATTTGAAAGACGCATGCATGAATGCTTCTTCTATCTAACCATTTGCAAAATGTGTCATTTCAAGAACTGACATGTGCAGGTACTGAGGGTCCGTATTGTAGACCTGCCAGAAGCATCCAAGACGCCACTGTGGCCATCAAAGAGTTTTCATTTTCTATTGTCAGGCTGTGGCCATGGTTGGAGCCCATCTCTGCCACTTGTATGAAGAAGAACAAGAGAAGTTTCACTCGGTCATCACAGATGCAGAGTGAGCCATCAAGCTGGGCAAATTAGGGGTTTGTATTGTAGATGAAAACCACAGTTTGATATTCACTTGCTTATTTCATATATAGTATTTTAACATGGCTGCACTTTTGGAAATCACAAGCAGCAAGCTGTCTTTCTCAAATGTTAAAACAGGGCAACAGATATTTGGCCTATGTACATGGATTTCAGAACTTGCACTATTTAGTTTGTTTCAATGCCTGGGTAGAATGTGTTGCATGGTCAATTAATAAAAAAGACTGTTTGAATACAACACTGATGATGTTTCCAAGTTTGTGCATCAGTAGATGTTTTTGTTTACTGTAAACTGAGAGTGGGAGCACCGATGACATTCAGGAACAGACTGGGTGATGACATCTGGAGAGATGGAGGACAGATGAAGGAGGAGCCAGGCCCGGAGGCAACCCACAGTGCCTAGAGCCTCCTAGTGTCGCCAACACCTCCTGCTAATATGTCATCAGCCACCTTAACCCCCAATTAGCTCTGTCTCTAAACCTCCCCTCTAAGAGACCGTGGGGGCAGTAGCATGCCACTTGACACAGGCCGGGGTCTGATTAGCCTCGGTCGGGTCGCCTGGAGTGTTGCAAGACCCGAAACACCCAGTGAGTCCAGGAAAGAACACTGATGATGTGTCCAAGTTTGTGCATCATAGATGTTTTTGTTTGCTGAATGTGTGTCAATTGTCTATAAAAGTGCATTTGAACGGTCAACTGAGATAACTTAAAGGTTTATTAGAAGGGATAATTGAGCCGGTCACTGAAATCACTTCACTGAAATCTGTCATGCACGTCCCAGCAGAGTGATTCAAATTCAACAGCTAAGAAGTATCACAGTAGCTCTCACTCTCGATAAAGCATATGTTGATTCCAAATATTAACACCTCAGTCTACAGTCTTTCTATGCTTATGTGTTCAATAATGCTTATTTGTCCTAGTGTCTATGCTGACCTGGTCTTGGCTAGACAGTCACACCTGTCACTCCCCTTCTCAGCTCATGTGTGATTAGAGCCTGACACTATAAAGAGGAGCTGTAGCCAGCTCTCGGCTATTCCCCCCCAGCACCCCAGCAGAGCACAAGAGTTTATTGGTTCCCTTGACTATTTGTACTTTCTTTATTTCAGTTACGATGGGCTGATTGTAAGTGTTTTTAATGTTTGGTATGATTTTCGTTATTGGTTACTTTGTACTTTGTGTTTTGGTAGTTCATGGGAGTCTGGTGAAAGGACACAATTGTAACTTTAGAAATATAAATAAAGATTCTTTATGTAACTGCTGTCCCTTCAGACAGTGTGAGGACGTAGTCTTCTACGTTTGCCACCTTCACCTTCTCGACGATGACAGGGAGTACTGCTTCTGCTTCAACAAAAGGACCCGCAGATTAACATGTATTTGTCCACAGACCCCAATCTGATAAGATTTGGTTTTAAATATACTTATTTTCAGGTTTGTGTGTGATTGTGTGCTAACAATGTGTGTTAACATAATTTATACACTAGTCTTGACTTTCTGTTCTGATTCAGATTACACAAACTAGGTATACCACCTGTTTGATGAATGTAACCGATATAGGGTGATGAGTTAAACAAAGGGGCTTTGAGAAATGTTCAGGATGATCTTATACAAGACCATAGATGTAATATAGTTGGATGATTACATTATATGATTAGATGGCGGACAAGTTTCAAATAACTTGATCATTGAGAGAGAAATCCTTTAAGGTGTGCATCTTTTTTGGAAGCATATATTCATTCTGTAGATTTATTATTCACTGTAACACCTAATACAAGGGCACAGAAATGTGGCAGTCATAGGGGTCTTAAACGTTTTCAGGCCAGGGACCCCCGTTGGGGGGTGGTACAGCATATATTGTATAATGCAGGGGTCTTCAACGTTTTCAGGCCAAGGACCCCCTAGCTGAGAGAGAGAGATGAAGCAGGGACCCCCTCTATATTGTATAGAATGGTGTTTCAGATATACTTTTGCTGCTCTTTTCTCCCTCACACCTATAACTCTTAGTGCGAGGCGTTGTGAGCTTGTAGATCGGCTATTTTTGGCTAAAGTTCTCAGAAAAGGGATGCTAGGGTTCAAGTGGTTAATATAAAAAAAGAAAAATCATATCACACAAAGATTTGGCGGACCCCTGTAGTAACTCTGAGGACCCCCTAGGGTTCCCGGACCCCCTGTTGAAGATCCCTGGTATAATGTATAACATTGTGTTTCATATGTATAGACATACGTACCATGTTGTGCATTCAAGCTATTCAAATAATAGATTAATATATTCATTCATATCCACTGCCATTAGTAAACATACTTTACTAACTGAGAAGAATGTAATACTTATACTATCAACAATCTACCACACTTTAAGTATATTTTGATGCCGATACTTTTGTACTTTTACTCAAGTACATTTTCATTACCAGACTTGTACTTGTAACAGAGTGTTTCTATAATTGCAGTATTGATATAATTGATTCATTGATATTCATTGTTAAATAAATATTACAATGTATGTCTATTATTATTATTATTATTATTATTGCTGTTATATATTTCGCTAACTTCTTCTCTTTAACTTTTAAATTAGTGAAATGACGTTTGCATTGAAAACAAATGTATCTATTTTTGGTTCGTGCGCATGTGCGTGCTTGTAATAGTGTGTGTGTGTGTGTGTGTGTGTGTGTGTGTGTGTGTGCGTGCGTGTGGGGAAGGGGGCGGGGCTTGTGTCGTGTTTGTGTGTGCACGTCATAGAGTTGTTTGGGTGCGTGCGCATGTGCGTGCGTGTAACAGCGTGTGTGTGTGGGCGGGGGGGCTGTGCTTGCGTACACGCGAGAGGGCATTCCCGGGGATGCCCTCTCGCATGTACGCATGTCTGCTTGTCAGACCAATCACAGCCCTTGTTGTTTTGTCCCGCCCATTAAATCCACCGTTCCCGCAGTGATCGGCTCACTTCTCAAGGTTTACAGCGGATGCTAGGTCGCTCGATACTAGGTCTCTCCGGTCGATGATAGATTACTACTGGAAACTGTTCTACTTGATTTCGGTTCATATATCACTGATCTACTTTAATTTCGTCGTCATTTGTCTGAGGTGAGTAATATTACTTGATATATACTTTTTTCCCGCCTTTATTACTTTATTTTTATTTTTTCCCGCCTTTTTTGGACTACATCAACGTTCAGATTTCAAACACAGTTTGTACCCCATGGCCACGGATGTTATAATTATGTACGGGCCCTCAGAAGTAGCCGTATATTCCGTATTGTTCAATAAAAACGCATCTTAATCCGATCGGTGGCCATTTGCTCATAGCTGGCACACTCTATCAGAGTGCAGTACACCTACCAACCGATGGGTAATGCAGTTGAAAGCATGGCGGACATGCTGAGAAAATGGCCACCGATCGGATTAAAATGCTTTTTATTGAACAATACTGAAGATACGGTTACTTCTGAGGGCTCGAACAGAATTGTCACATCCGTGGCCGTGAGGTGAGAACTTTATATTTGAAATTTGAACGTTTATGTACATGTACGGGCCTTAAATGAATTAAGTGCAAACGCCAGATTACGTTTGTTTCAGGCCCCAGGACTCTGTCTGGGTAATGGTTTGTTTTCTTAAACTTATGTCACAATCGACCTGTCCATAACAATTCATTATACAACGCAGAATGTAGCTTTTAATCAACATTGCATTTGTTATATCTTGTCTGTTAAAATTGAGCTTGTAGATCTGCTAAAACTAACTTTAAGCAGCCTCTGAAACTGGGTTAAAAACAACCTAGGCTAACCAGTGCTAACGGCTATAAACGTATGCCTACAACTTCCGCATGGCAGTGACGTAAATGATTACATTATCAACAGTATTGCTATCATGTTTATTTATTTACCAGGGACACAGTGCACATTAATCAACATGTTGGTTTTCACATCCGTGTAATGAACCAGAGTTAGAAGCTAGCTTTCATCTGTAGTCCCTGAGCAGGCTGTTAAAAGTGGTGACATAACTATCCATACAAAAACGGTTGTATTAATACCATACAAGACCAGTAGACATAGTACAGGAGACAGAACAATTATATTTTATATGTTGGTGGACTTTACTGAGACAATGGCAAACAACGTGGCTTTGACTCTATAGTCTAGAGTAACATGAGTTTAACTCTAGAAGGAGATGCTGTTGTAATTTGACTGTTTTACTAGCAGTAAATAGACATTCATTTGACGCACTGTTTGGTTCAACAAGTGTTTATCTGCACCGAGCATTGTAACTGGGTTGACTAATGTTAGAGGACGCCGTGGCTTTGCGGTTGTTTTCATTAACCTGGTTGCTTGTTTCTCTGAACCTGGCAACTGCCATGTCCGCTTGGTCGCGCTTCTTTTGGGGCTTGTTTTGGGGTTGAAAAGGACCGTAATGAGAGTAGAATTGTATATTAGGATCATCATATTTATGATTATGTGACCACGTTTGCCTCTAAATTGTGGAGAAACTGTCGATGCGGAACCAAACTGTCAAGCAATTGTTTCCGCCCAGACACGTTTCACTGTCGCACATGTCGAAAATAGCAGATCTACAAGCTCACAACGCGTCGCGGTTGTGAGCTTGTAGATCGGCTATTTTCAAATAGACTATGTATAAAATAAGGCTAAAGTGGTTAAGGTATGTTTTATAATGTAATAATTTATATCTTAAAAGTAACTAGTAACTAAAGTTTTCAAATAATTGTAGTGGAGTAAAAGTACAATAAACCTCGCCTCCCTATTTTGGGCATGTTGTTATAGACCAAAAACAAACCTGATCTACAAGCTTGTTTGAGTACCTTGAAAAGCTTTATATCAATTCTACATTTATACTGATCAAATTAGTTTAACAAACTTTGCAGGTTTGTCCGACTTAATACATGATTAGATTTTATGCTGAAACGCCATGCTTATTATACGTCCTACATTTGAAGCAAATGGTGTCTCAAATGAAGGAATAGTAACCCCCCTTCCTCTCCAACCAGACATACAAGGAGCACCTGGAGGGCCAGAAGCACAAGAAGAAGGAAGCGGCTCTCAAGGTGTCTCAGAGCAGCAGTAGCAGCAGCAGCAGTGGAGGAACCAGCAGCTCTGCCCGCGGCGTCCAGAACCAGCTCCGCTGTGAGCTGTGTGACGTCTCCTGCACCGGACCCAACGCTTACGCCGCTCATATCCGTGGGGCCAAGCATCAGAAGGTAATGTATTTATTTTATGCTACCATGTATTACCATCATGTGTCACTTGCTCGCATAGATCAGTTCTTTTTGACCAGCGACACCATTTTACCTATGGATTAGGCTTAACCACTTAAGCACTAATTTGTACTTTGGGATACAAGCTCACAGCTTGTCTTATGAAGTTTTATACATTGACGATTTTTCAAAATTTGAGAACTTTGATAAACATATTTTTTAAGTCTTTAAACCTTTGCCTATAATGGCACGCCCAAAATGGGTAAGCCAGGATTAATGTGGTTAACTACATTAATCTACAATCTTTCAACGTGTCGCACTATGAGATTGTAGATATTTGTAAAGGGGTAAAAAAGGAGGGGGCCCATTATAGACCCCTGGCTGACACCGATAAACACATTATTTAGGAACATAATGGATTGTAAACGGTCACAAAAGATATTAACCCTCATTCAATATACACACGCCCACATACAGGCAGGCTTACTGGACGTTGTGTACTTGTCTCTATACTGTGTATATTTGGCACAGATGTATGCATATATGACCGGTACGCAAGTTCTATGCTTGGTTCAGGTGTTTGGAAGGACAAAAAAAACAGAACATATTTGCATATCTGGTTTAATAAAGACATAAGCCAATCCTTTTACAGCTTCATAAGTCATAAGGGGAACTTTAGCTTTGACGTGTTTTGGCAATTAAAGCAAAGATGTCAACATGTGTGTTCCCAAATATGAGATTTATGATATGAGAGCATTGGCCGTACTGACGCACGCTGGAATGATTACCAACGTTTGTCTGTGACTGTGTTGTGGTATAGGGGTCGGGCATAGCGACGTCATAGGGTCGAGACGCCGTTAAATCAGCCCACTTTCACCGCCATGTTGAGGGAGTAGATGACAGCTGCCACAAGTTTAGAGTAGTGTGTAGTCCTGTGTTTGTTGTCCAGCAAGTAGACGGTGTACATTATTATCTATCTCTAACTTGTTGCTCTAATTTAGCAATGGTACGACAGTGCTGCATTATCGGATGCAATGCCAAGGTTTCAGACGTTAAATTAAAAAAGTTAAATTACACACATTTCCAACCTGGAGGAAAAGCTGTTGGAGATCAGATGTCGAGATAGCATGGCATGGGTATCTTAAATACAATGAGATTGAGCTAACAGCTAAATTGTGTATCTCTGTGTCCAGTCTGAGAAACGTTGTCTAACGTGGGTGGCTCACGGTCACGGTGGCTGAGTAAACAGCCAGGGACTCTTGTCTGTCTGTCTGTCAGCAAGTGTTCAGACGTCGGAGATATCAAATAAATGTAGTATGGCTTGGGTGTCAGCTGACGAAATAACATAACCTTCAACAACATTCCCAAACACATATATAAGCTCAAACGAGCATGACAGCACACAATCAAACATGTAAACATCTGTTGGAGGCGAGGCGAGCATCAGCGTTGCCATGTCGGCTTATTGTAAGCGACTTTGGGCTTCTTTTTCTGTAAAGTTGCTTGTAAAATTAGTAGTTTTGTGTGGCTTATTTATAAAGTGTACTTGCTTATTTAGGCTTATTTAGGTACTTGCTTATTTAGGCTTTTTAAAAAAAATAAAAATAATGAAACCAGTGGTTCTCAAATCTTTTCATGAAAATGTTTTGTGCCAGGGAGCATTTGTGTTGTTAGAATGTTTAAAAAAATATTCCAAATATTCTTTATTTTATTGCAAGAGTTTTTTTTAATAACCTATGTACAAGCTCACGTGAGCTTGTAGATCGGCTATTTTCAAGTAGCCGATGTCACTAAGCCACTTCTTTTGGGCTTTTTTCCAGGTAGCGTGCCTTTGCGTCTGCAGCAGCTTCTCTCTGTATGGTAACTCTCTGTCACGCATTGCCAGGTCCATCTTCTGTCCTTTACCAATAAATTCGCTGTAGTTCAGGACACGTCGTGACTCGTGGGTAACTGTCAATGATGTTGATACGAGCTGTTGTTATGGAGCTCCCCTAATATGGCCACCGGAACTACTTCAGCCTAAGCTTGGCCACGCCTTTTGCCCGGTCCCTATTAAATCATGCTGCAGTGTTTTTAGATCTTACCACAATACTGATATTCAGCATGATGTACAATTTATTTTTTAAAGTTTCAATTGAAAAGAAAAGGGGCAATCCTTCTTGAAGGTAAAGCCTTTATTGAATAGCTATAAGTTCATTTTAGAAAAAAAAACATGTGTCCACCTACAGAACTCGGCCTTTATGAATTGAATACGCAGGACCACAATGGAAACAAGCCCTCAGGGATTTTTGTGTTATCCTTTTAGCATTATTGTGTAGGCCTTACTGTGCCTCTGTACTTTTTGCAAACTGCTGATAAAGAATTCAATCAATCAAAGCCACACAGCAATTTGCATGATGCTCAAGCAATGGCTGAACATGGCTTTGCTATCATGCTGCCTAGGATGGCAAATGAACAGTGATATGTTGGATGGATGGATAGGCTTTTATTTTAGTGGTGTTAGTTAACAAAATTCAGTGTCGTAAACATACATGTCGTTACAATACACAATGTAATTTAGAACATTGGTTCTCAAAGTGGGGTCCGGGGACCCCCAGGGGTCCTTGAGGGAGTTCCAGGGGGTCCCCAGCTAAATGATAGATTAGGCACCAAATGGACCCTTATGGGTCTATAACTCTTGAGAGTGTACATTTGTACACTCTCAGAGTTAAATTGACATAGATTTTACAATATCAATTGCGGTCCAAGTGATAGAAATGCCATTAAATGGGGGTCCGTAGCCCTAATGCATGTCAAACTGGGGGTCCTTGAAATTAAAATGGTTGAGAATCACTGCTAGAGCCGTAAAAAATCTTCTCTTATGGGGGTCCCTGGTATATCTTTTGAAATGGGGGTCCGCGGGCTAATAAGTGTCAATTTGGGGGTCCTTGACACGAAAAAGTTTGAGAACCACTGATTTAGAAAAGGGTTTGGACAGCTGCTTTTTACAACAAACCCTCAAACGTGTTGCTCTGCTCCGTTCCCCAGGTGGTGAAGCTTCACACCAAGCTGGGGAAACCCATCCCTTCCACGGAGCCCAGCGTGGTCACCCAGACCTCCTCCACCACGGCCGCCCCCAGTAAGACCCCCTCCTCTGGCCTGGGCACAGCTCCAGCACCACCTCTTCGTCCCTGTCCATGGGCACCTCCTCCTCCAATGCTTCTGCCTCCCACCCACAACTCCTCCTACCTGAAGCCGGTCAACATAGTGAGCGGTGGCGGGGGGGCGCTCGGCAACAGTCTGTCGTCTGCCAACTCCACCGCCCCCGTCAAGAAGGCCTCCGCCCCCAAGATCAACTCTGTCGGTCAGTAGGTCCCCTTTGAGTTTTGACGTCTCCTGGCGGTATTTGACAATGACTTCATTCTTCACCTTGTTGCCATTATGCTCTGTACTGTGTTTTTGCTGTATTCCTGTTTGATTAGTATAGCTCTTTATTTAACCAGTTCAACCACATGAATCCTAGCGTCCCTATTCGGGGCTTGTCGTAATAGGCAAACATTCAGTGAAAACAAAAATCGTCTCACTACACGTCACGAGGCGTTGTGTGAGCTTGTAGATCGGCAGAGATTGATGAGTGATAGAAAAGGACGGGGCCAATTACAGACCCCTTGCACACCCATCTAAGTATATAGGGTTTAAGTCATTGAACCCCTATATGTACTTATCACACAATGAATAAAGAAACCGACTTCCATTTTCACTTTAAAAATGATAAAACATTTTTTTTTTTTTACAATTTACACCTATAATGACGTGCCCAAAATAGGGACACCAGGTGGTTCAAACACTCATCACTAATAAAGAGTGAAGCTGGTTTCACAGAGCGTGCTTTGCACTCAAAGGCTACATGCCAATGTCTGGATAAGTCTCTGCCAACTTGTGTAGTGATGGACGGCAACCAGGCGTGCGTTTCCAAACCTAACATTTCTTGAAGTTCTGTGCCTTGTAGAATAACAAGTGTATAACCTAGTTTATTACACGGCTTGGTTGAATGCTCGATTCTGATTGGTCAGTCATCGGTCATTATTTCTGGATAATGACCGATGAGCTCAATAACGGACCGCTGTCTAATCAGAGACTCAGAACACCTGCTCATATCAACCTGCGCTGCTTGATTTTATGCTTTATCCAACATGACAGCCATGTAAACAAACAACCAATGTCATTTACAACTAAACGTTGCTCTCAAGAATGTTTTTGAAAACATTTGAAGTGAGAAATAGACGATGCAATAACCGAAAAGTCATTCTATTTGATCCACTGCGCTTCCTTGTTTATCGTGGCGCAACAACGGGGGAATACCAAAACGCTCGCCCCAAAACGTAGTCGCCCCGGGGCAAATCCGGCGGTATTACAGGCAAATCGGCAGTAAATAGAATGGGGGGCGACTGTGTTTTGGGGCGAGTTTTTTTCCATTTCGTCATTTGTTTTTGCGAGGCGAACTTGTCCGCCCAGCCCAATACTTATGGAATACTTTCATTGCCGTAAGCAAGGAAATACTTCGTTTTGTTGTTACTTTTGGGTAAATGTATTTATGTATTTATTAAGTAGCCGTGTAATAAGCGGGATAATGCATGGGGAGGTAGTCATTATTGAAATTTAAAGCCCTTCAGGGCGATTAACCACCTCGGCTTCGCCTCGGTGGTTAATCGCCCTGTCTATAATGTCTATAATATATAATGACTACCTCCCCATGCATTATCCCTTGCTTAACCATGCAGTCAAATGGCCAATAGTTCACTCCTGGCCCTTGCAAATGGAAACGGTCATTGTTTTCTTTTTTTTTTAATTATTGTGATTTATTGCATTTGTATGCTGTCCATTAGTCAAAGCATCTGTGGACTAGTGACTCCTCAGTAAAATGTAAAATGGAATGTCACAGTTTTAAGTAAACCAATACTAAGAATCTTTGAATGGGATTGTGTGTTAATAATGTTTTGTTTGTTTTTGCATGATCAAAATTTTGATTTGCAAATTCTTATCGGTTAATCAATTCATTTTTTGTGTGTATTTACGATTAGAGGTTGGGTGTTCACTAATGTCTATGGTAAGTTTACGGTAACTTTTGATTGAAAAATAAGGCCCTGCTACAAATAATAACTTCTCTAGCTGTGGTCTTTTGGAGCAGTAAGGATGAAGTCATTAGTAGACACAATTTCGGGTTTTATCGTATTTGTTGGCTGTTCACTTCATCCAATGCCATCTGCAAACTCACAACACCTTGCATCGCCTATTTTCGCCACTAAATAGGCAATTTATGAAATATTGGAAGAGGGTGTGTGCCCAATAGCAATGGTCTGAGACTAAAGAACCCTACCTCCCCCTTCGCCCCTTGCAGGAGGAAACAAACTGCAGACCACGGCGAAAGCGGATGAGATGAAGGCGGCGGAGATATCCAAGCCAACGCCACCCTCCATGGCTGCCCCAGAGACCAAGAATGATATCTCTGATTGGCTGTCTGCGGCGGCGCTAGCTGCACTGCAGAACGACGTGCAGCCTGTTGGACACGACTACGTTGAAGAGGTATTCTGACAGTTCACTTGGGTGTTGCTTGCCAAAAATAACTGATCTACATGCTAACACGTCGCATCACGACACATTGTTAGCTTGTAGATCAGTTATTTTTGTGAGTATAAATTATATTGTGAAATTGTCCTTGGCAAAAAAGTATGCACAACTGCAGCAGCCCAAATAGGGAGACAGCTGTTTTTTGTTTAACAAACCCCACTGGCCATGAACCAGAGGGGAAGGCCAGTGCTGTGGATGTGGGGATGTAATCGTTCTATATTGCACTCCATCAAACACAAGTATAAAAGAGTTAAAATGAAGACTGGCTCTGAGTCTGCCGTACAATTGTATTTTTACGGCGTTGCTCGGCCATACCCTACCTGTCTATGAGAGGGTCTGTGTGTCACAAACCACAGGACCGATCAGTGCTAAACTTTGCATGCACGCTACACAGAATTTGTAACTTGCGTCTCCATTCTGGGGAAAATATCTGCCGAAAATAGTGCAGATGTATTTTCCACAGAGATTTGATGGAGAGGGGAAAACGGGAGGGAACCAAGTATAGACCGCTGGGTGATCCCAGTCGACTAAGTATATAGGGTTTAAGTGGTTCATCAGTGGACATTCTCCATGTCTAATCTGCTGAACTCCCAGGTCACTGTTTGTTTTTTTCTTCCCCAAACTGCTGAAACTTTCCAGGAAGAAGAGCACCACTGGGATGACAGACGCCGTATGCCCGACGGAGGCTATCCTCAGGGGCCCCCTGGGCCGCCCGGTCTCTTGGGGGTCCGGCCTGGCATGCCCATCCCTCAGCCTCAGGGACCTGTGGTAGGTCCTGGGTCCTCTGAATTTTTGGGCGGTGTAGCCGTCCCTATATGTGAGGTTGGGACATTGACATTTGCTGAACTGTGATTGGCCACCCATTGTACCCCCCAAACCCTGCACTGTGATTGGCCACCCATTGTACACCCCTTCCACCCACAATGGGTGGCCCCTGGACACCCCCGCTGACTCTATTCAGCACTGTGATTGGCTAGCGAGACACGTGATGAAATTAATAACCTATAAATAGGACTATGCACTTTAGAAAAAAAACTTTTTTTTAAGTGAGCTTCCATCACTGTGATGACCACTGTGATGACCACACCGCCCACTTCACACTGGGTGTGATTTTTAGCGGCGCTAGCCGCTCTATACCTTTAGGTATAGAGCGGATATTAGCCCTCTATACCTGGCTTTTGCGTCAACGTTCTGATTGGTCAGGCTCGCCAAGGTTCTGATTGGTCAGGTCCGTCAACGTTCTGATTGGTCAGGCCCGTCAAAGTTCTGATTGGTCAGGCCCGTCAAAGTTCTGATTGGTCAGGCCCGTCAAAGTTCTGATTGGTCAGGTCCGTCAACGTTCTGATTGGTCAGGCCCGTCAAAGTTCTGATTGGTCAGGCCCGTCAACGTTCTGATTGGTCAGGCCCGTCAAAGTTCTGATTGGTCAGGCCCGTCAAAGTTCTGATTGGTCAGGCCCGTCAACATTCTGATTGGTCAGGCCCATCAACGTTCTGATTGGTCAGGCAAGGGGACTATTCATGACATCACTATTATATCATGAATACAAAATGAGATGGCTATATAAACATTCAAAGACGTAGACATTCAAAGACAGATAATTAATATTGTTTCTCTAGTGTTTCTCTGTGTGTATGTCCAGGTGTATGTCCATCCGTATGTCCGTCCTCTGTATTCTTATTAACTGGGCTATAAAGTTTAAACTAATATCGATGACAACACAAACTCCGCATGGATGCGTATGTTGAGTACGGGACAAAGTGATTGGTCAAGCTTCACGTGACACATGGCTATAAACACATTATAAACACATATCGATGACAAAATGTATCAAAGGCGCCGCTACCTTCACACAGGTGTGATTTTTACTATTTGAATGCAGTTTTGCGTTCTGTTAATCAAGTAACTTGTTGCAGAACTATGTCTTTGTCATTAACCCATTGAGACCTGAAGCCGATTCTACATGTCTCCTAAATCCCAACAGTTTTCTGAAAAACGTATGTTTCTATGTCAGTGGTGCTCAATCTTTTTCATGTCAAGGACCCCCAAAATGATATGTATTTGGCCGCGGACCCCCATCAAAATATTTTGTTCCAGGGACCCCCAGAAGCAAAGATTTGAGTTAAAAATGTTCGCTTTAAAAATATATATATTCAAAGATTTGCACACATTGTCACGATTTTTCAAAAATAGCAGATCTACAAGCTCGTAGCGCGGCACTCGGTGCCGTGCTATGAGCTTGTATATCTGCTATTTTTGAATTGCCCATAGTGTAAAATACTGCTTTTTAGCTCAAATCTAGAAATGACACAGTTCCAGGTCTTAATGGGTTAAAAAGTAATTGGTTACAGAATTGCCTACTGAGAATAGTAACTCTTTGGAATACTCTTACATGAACTAAATTGAAACCTCATTGCGATTCCTTTCTTGTCCTGTGAATGAATAGTTTTCTTTCCACCATTTCTCTTTTAGCCGCCTCGTCGCCCCGACTCTTCAGACGATCGCTACGTAATGACCAAGCATGCAGCCATTTATCCCTCAGAGGATGAACTCCAAACTATCCAGAAGATTGTGTCCATGACAGAACGTGCCCTCAAACTGGTGTCGGACATCATCACTGACCAGGACAAAGACAAGGGCAAGGAAGAGGACAAGGAGAAGGAGAAGAAAGAAGTCGCTAAAGACAGGTGAGGCATCTGAGAGAGCTCAACATCTCTTTGTCTCCTTGTGTTTCTGTGTTTAAACTTCAAACATAAAATATACTTAAAGTACTAGAATGTTTGAAAAATAGCAGATCTACAAGCTCATGAGCTTGTAGATCTGCTATTTTCAAGAAGCATATTTATAAAGTAGGGCTAAAATGGCTTTCAAATAATTGTAGTGGAGTAAAAGTACAATATTTGCCTCTGAGATGTAGTGGAGTAAAAGTAATTACAATAGTATATTTGAAATACTCATGTAAAGTACAAATACCTCAAAATTGTAAAAAGTACAGTACTTAAGTAAATGTACTTTGTTACTTTACACCACTGCTAGATAGCCTGCCTGTAGATAGTGCTTTTCTAATAGTTTCTAATTGAAACACTCCTCATACTGCATGTGTTGTTGTACCATATATCGTCTTAGTAACATTATTATGTTTTCTCCATCAAAGCATGCATGCTGTACGTGTGAAACATCTTGACCGGCAGAAATACATCTGCTTTGAGGGACCACTGTCTTTTACATCATTTCTGGAGTGTGGTGAGTGAAACATTGTTCCACAGCATGCCCTATGCCATTGATGGTGTACAAATTATTGGGGTCCATTTGGTTCCATTTTTACACTGTCTTAACATTGATTTTACAATATAAATTGGTGTCCCAGAGATAGACATGCCATTAAATGGGGGTCCTTGATATTAAAATTGTTGAGAATCACTGCTAGAGCCGTAAAAGTCTTCTTATTATGGGGGTCCCTGGCATATCTTTTCAAATGGGGGTCTGTGGGCTAATTGTCAATTTGGGGGGTCCTTGACATGAAAAATTGAGAACCACTGTCATATGCAACAACATGCTGGGTGTACAGTACAAGGCACAATCCATTTTATTTAGGATAGAGTGATTCAATGTCTTCAGTAGGGCTGTCAATCTTCCTCATATGATTGAATTTTCTGTGGCTATTTTAATCCATTTTTATGACACATTAATACAAATTAAATCAATTGCACAACAGATTTATCAATAAGCTTGTGCAATCTTGTTTTGTCTTCAGTTGCCAAGAAATTTGAAATTCCTAGTACCTCAGACTTAAAAGTCTATGATGACTTGAACACTGAAGTTGACGAGGAGGCGTTTCAGTTTTTTATAAAGAAACCAGACCTTGGTGTGTTGGAGATTTGTTCACCCCAAGACCCAAATCCTGAAGGTGAGTTCTGTTGCTTATCAACATGGAGCCTTATAGCCTCATCCATACAGTCCTGGCTAACCTAAAATGTCACACAGGTATATATTTTTGTACTTTGAAATGATCTTTGTTTCTATACGCCCAATGTAAGTAAAAGAGAGAAAGTGTCTGAGGAAGAACTTTGTTGGTGTGTGGATCCTTCCGTATCTAATGTGAGCTTTTTACATTACACTTGCCACAAACATTCCTCTCTTGCTAATCACACTTGTTATGTCAACATTATTGCTAGATTCAGTGAGCCCCTCTGCAAGCAATTCCATTGCCAGCAGCAGCAGCTCCTTTCTCAGCTCTGGTGCAGACAATGACGGGGACTCGGATGACACCATCAGTCCTGCTCCAAGAAACAGAGCTGACCTCTCGCTCAGGTAAGCGTTGCTTTTTGGGGGGGGGGGGGGGTCATGGTTTACATTTTTGTCACCTTAAATATACTTGGCCACCAAATGTAGTGGCCTGTAGGACCAGTGCTTTAACATATTACTGTCTATCCCTGTGTTTCCCCTCCCTTTTTTTTACTTCCACTTAGATGGTTGAAAAAATTCTGAAGGACAGACCTGGCGGAGAGAGGATCCTTACCGAGTATGCTCGGACAAAAAGCCTAACGGATACCAGAAGACGCGACATGGTGAAGATATTGGTTGCACACATGGCAAGTGAACATGGGTATGTTGTCATCTAAAAATTATGCACCCAATACACAATTTTGGTTGTACTTGGTGCAGGCCAAAATCCTCCTTTTTGCAGAAGGCGGCGGCACAGCAATACTTTTGTTTGGATCTCATACGTGTGTGTGTGTGTGTGTGTGTGTACTGTAGGACGAGTCCTTCAAGGCGTGTTAAAGAGGACTATGCACAGGGCATCACTGCCTTATTCCCATACCTGGCCGATCCCCAGGGAAATTTGGGCTATGTAAGTACATAAAACACCAGTCTAACGCACATTTACACATGCTCATTAAAACCAAATGACATTTTCCCCCCTCTTTTCTTCTTGTGTTTTAGGAACAGTATTACAATCCAGTAGATGGGAGTGGGTTTCTGGCATGGCGAGTGAAATCACTTCAAAAAGAAGCATCAGAGGGACAAGAAAAGAGCAGAAATGTTCAGCCACTGACGGGTGTGTGATTTTGATTGTAGCTAGAATTTAAGGGGGAAGTCACATGTTCACACACACACACACACACACACACACACACACACACACACACACACACACACACACACACACACACACACACACACACACACACACACACACACACACACACACACACACACACACACACACACACACACACACACACACACACACACACACACACACACACACAGGAAGAACCAGTGCAACATGTCATGTTTCCCCCAGTCCACTGTCTAGCAACTGTGAAGATGGATCCTTATAGTAAATGCATATCACTGGAAAGTATTGCAGCAGTATATGTGGTTTCTACACTGTTACAGGTGGTCCAAATGCTGGCGACAGAGCTCCCGTCTGTGAGGAAAACCAGCTAACCACAGAAACCCAGTGTCGTGAGGCCATTGTATATGTGGCTGTATGTATGTATGTATGTGGCTCTTCAACTGCCTTGCATTAACCCACTAAGACCTGAGGAAGCATCTGTGTCACTTTTTCATTTGAGCTAAAAAGCATTATTTTACACTTTGACTATTCAAAAATAGCAGATATACAAGCTCATAGCGCGGCACTGAGTGCCGCGCTATGAGCTTGTAGATCTGCTATTTTTTGAAAATATATATTCTTTTAAAGCGAACAATAACTAAAATCTTTGCTTTTGGGGGTCCATGGAACAAAATATTTTGAGACGGGGGTCTGCGGCCAAATTCATATCATTTTGGGGCGTCCTTTACATTTTGCAGAATATAAATTATACAGCAGAAAATGTCCTTATGGTTCATCTTGCATATTGTGGCAATAAAAGTGATTCTGGAGGCTACCTAATTGTGACCAAAACATCCCATTGCGATCCGGCTCTAAACTGTTTGCAAACGGTGACTAATTTTAATAGCAAGACTAATAAAGTTCTCTTTTCACAGACTGGGACCAGTGTCCAGGGGCATCTGGACAGCATCACAGAGAGCCTTCAACCCTATCTGCTTGCTGTGGGTACCCAGAAGAGTGTGATTCACAAGTACTTCATTGTGATTGACAAACGTGCAATCCCTTGTAAGTCACCCAGGGACTGCCCGGGGCAGGTAAATAAAATGGTAGGGCAGGTGAAGTTTGCTATCTGGTTGCCCGACGGGCAGGTGCGCATTTTGAGTGGGGATGCAACCGTTTTTTGTTTGGTATAAAACACAACACGAGATAGCCATCTTTAGACACTTGAGAGTGGCCAGAGCGCTCCGTCTCCCCCTCTCCCTCTCTCCCACACACACACTGAACCTGCGACACGGCGAAAACAGCTAATCTACAAGCTCACATAATACTGAAGACACGGGCACGCAACTAGTTATAAATCACCGGGTTGCAAAATCACGTTTGGAATCTAGTGTGAAGAGATACGTTTGTGAGAAAGTGGAGTTGATGACGAGCATGGCTGCTTGATATAAAACAAAAACCCCCGCTGACTTTTGTCACATGTGCTGCAGTTCCCTACTATTCTCTAACTGACGTGTAAAAATACAAGAAGCAGCTTGTAAAGCCTTCCTTATGTCAGTATCAGTTCAAAACGGCAGCGCAAGCCCAGTACCTCCGTCAAAGCTTAACACTTGTCAAGTCAGACGAACGTTAATCTCTCAAGAACAGATTCTGCACTGTGTTGGAATCTGTCCTGAAGGTTCGTCAGAACGTGTACACACTGTGTGGGAGTGGGCGTGCCTTCAGATCAGGAAGCAGGCCGCGCTTTACCCAATCAAATGTAGTGGCCGGGATTCACGTGTCCGTCGATCTTCCCTGCTGGAAACTAACCGAAACTAATTTAACAATAGCGTCCGTGGAGCAGACAAAACCACGGAAAGATATTCACATTTGAACTTACTCTTTCATCATAGAAACAAGTGGGCTTATAACTAAAACGATCCATGTTCTCTGGGAGAAGTGGTGTTAGAATAACAACAACTATAATAACAATAATTGATAGGACATTATACCAAATATATTGATGGTGTTGCTTACAGTAAAGGTACCAATAATACAATTGTGTTAATAAATAGTTTAAACTATATCTGCTCTGCTTTGTCTCTACTTATTATTCTTTTTACCATGTGGTTGAAAAGTGAATCTATATGTTTGGTAATGTATTTAGTCACATGTATTTAACATTTACAATGAATACAGATGTGTGTTTTTTGGGGGGGGGAATATTACTTTTCACGATCAGAAGGGTTCTTCACTACTAAAGCTGAACAAAAAGTGAAACTGGAATGTAACCTCTCATTAATGCCTAAGCCCATACACATATGAACATAATACGCAAAAGTAGTTTTAACTGTTTAACTGACAATAATTTTTGCCTTCTACAATCTGGTGTTTTAATTTATTTGACCAACTTATACACTTAACGGTTTGATCCATGCAAGAGTCAAAGCTTGTAATTGAAATTGTTGTCAGACTATAATCTCTGCCTGCTGGATGGAATGGACTTCAATCCCTCTACTGTGTGTGAAATTGTGAAGCAATCTCCATGGACATTAGAGCTTATCCAAAACTCCTGCCTGGTGATGACAAGTCTGTCACAATGTAGGCTAAACAATAGTTTTTCATTGTGGTATTGACGCCATTCAGTAACATTGATGTGCCTGATATGCTGGGGAGTATCTATTTTACAATATACAAAATGGTATGGCTTCAACCCAGCTACTAGCCAGGTCAACAAGTATCGTAATGGTTCCACATGTATTATATGGTGAGACATTCCCAAGTACATTACAAGGTATTTAATATCTATTATCAGGCTGGGGAAAATAGGTGCTGAATCTTATACTCACAAAACATGACATCATAATATAAGGAAAACGTGAAATGTCTTCTGAGTATTTACAACTTGTTTGCAAATAGCAGATATGCCATTTACTCTATATACACAGGGTATTGTCTCCTCACAATATCTCAGATCAGAACAATAAGGTAAAAAAAAAAGAGAGGCAAGTTTGCTTTAACAATAATTTCCTCCTCATTTGTGTCTCGCCATTTTTGTATGAAAATCGTGTACATATTGTGTGTCTTGTGACGATTGGGTCCAATATTTAGTTTAGTAACCATGGAGCTAAGGAATGGTTCAGAAGCTGTGTTCACGTTCACAAAATAAATATTGGAATTGGTCTATTTGTTCTATTTGATGCCTCTTTGTTATGCATCTTTTGGGAGGCCAAATACAGGCTTATATTTTTGTAACTGTCATTATTCGACTGTTCTCTTGGGATAAAAAAAACTAAAACAAAACAAAACAATTAAACGTCAACGGTATAGTTTGAATTACCGGCTTGCTCCTCCGGACGCGAAATGTAACGTCTGGGGGGTGACAGATACATTTTTACACCCACCCTTTGTTATTGTGGTCCAAGTGAAGACGATGATTACTTTTAATTGAAAGTCATGTGTAATAATTAAAAGTAACTTCCCCTACACTGTCTATGAATTGACCTTCCTTCTCTCCGTGTCTTCCGGGTTGCAGTTGGAGGTTCTTCACCTGCTGTCTCCAGAACAGAAGGCTGAGCTGCTACTGAGGCTTGAGGTTGCAGGCCTGGACAACGGGACCCTCAGCCTGGTCTTCCACAGCTTGATGACCGGTGGTCCTGGGCCCACCCCCACCTCCACCCCCGGATAAACATACACCTCACATAGCCCCTACTCACCACCACCATCACCACCACAGAATAGCTTCAGAGAGGTTGCATAGCTTTAAATATTATACATTTCTTTCATCCAATTAAACTTTTACCAGATTGTTGATGGTAATCTTCATAACCTTAAACAATATTATTTTGTTCTTTTTGAAACACTTGCAGGTGGTGAATGGGTTGATGGGAGCTTTCAGACCTGTTGGGAGCCTCGTCAGTGAGTTTGTGTCTCTCACACGTGAGGTACATACAGCGTACATACATATACTATATGCATATATGAAAAGCCAATTACTTGTTTTTATATGACTAGTTTATTATGATTATGCATATTACATCTGCTAACCTGACATGACCCTGACATTCCTATCTATCTGTTGCTCTCCAGAGAAATGCATCCGAGATCGGAAGCATGACTCTAACCCAGACCCTGCTGAACTGGACCCTAGCTGAGCTGGCTGGCATGTACACGCCACATAATACGTCCATAGCCCAACCAATGGAAGAGATGTGACAAATGTGGAGGATTGGTTCAACCATGTTGTAACGCCACTATTACAGAGATTCTTACCCCATGGGCAACTCCCTGACCAAATCAAGTATGCCTTCCACCAAGTGTTGTAAGTACAATTCATATTCTTTCATACAGTGAGTAGATGCATGTACAGTCCAGCGTCCATGTCTTTCCAATTATGTTGTGCAGGCTAGTCTTGACCAAAGTCCCAGATTTTCCTGGATGAGCCGAGCTAGTTTAATTAAGAGTGCCGGTGGTGTTAGTGGACTTCTGTTTCCTTTCACATTCAACACAACACAACACAAAATAATGGAAATCAACAAAAGGGCAACGTTTATTTATGGATTAACTCAAAACGTTTCTTTGAACATTACATGCGAGATAGCAAATATTGAGTGAGTAATAACTGGAATTGTTGATTGTAACCTTAAACAAGTGACCCAAGCAAGGCAGGACACAAAGATTACAAAAGGAAAGACAAACACAAGCCCTTTACTAAGATGTGAACACAGGGTAGGTGGCTGAACAAAGTACAAATTATTAAAGGGAACTTAAATACAAACCGACACAAGGAATTTGTCACTTTGTGATAGTGAACCTAACAAGACAAAGGTCAACAATGTCCTGATTTTGGAGTGATAACAAAGGTCAGCCTGTGGGCACCCTCTGGTGGCCATCCAGAAATATTGCAGGTTATGTCCTTTGTAAGTCCCTTGTTTTGTCCACTGTCCATTATCTATGAATATGATGCTGATTATTGTGCTTGCTTGTTGAACAGCTATTTGGACATGGGCAATGACACCACTGAGGTCCAGGACACTTGCAGCATCACCCTTGAAGAAAGATCATGTGGCGTGAGAAGGCTTTATTAATCGTTTCTGAATTTCTTTAATTTAAATGTATTACACAAAGGATTCCAGATTCTATTCTAGATGTCGTCGGATAGGAAAGTCATGCCTGTACATCCATTATCCTTCTCCCCATCTCTTCTACCAGCTTACCAACGCAGTGGAAAATGTGGCCCGTTTCATGCACTGTGCATGTACAACTCTACTTTTTTCCCCCTCGTTTTAGAACTTCAGTGAGCTTGCGTCCCACTTCAGAGAAGTGTTTGCTCAGGTGGAGTCTCCATCCCTGACCCAGGAGAACCTGGAGGACCCAGACTTCATCAGGATGTGGTTCCAGATCAAACTGCTGCCTCTGCTGCCTACAGTTCCCATAAGCCTCCTCGACTGCCTCAGCTTTAAGAACTTCACCTGTCCTGTTTACTACCAAGCCCTGTGAGTTGTCCCGTTTATAAAGGGAATGCTATCTTCTCTAGAACATAACTGTTTCCCAAACATTTTCAGCTTGAGACCTGAAAGATACATTTGGTGACTTCCTGGGACCTAAGCTTTTAAGAAAAATCATTATGAATTATAAAGTATGCATATTTAAAAAATGTATTTCTTAAAATCTTCTGAAAATCTTTTGTATTCCTTTTCCTTTTCTTTACCTATTTACTTTACCTTACTTTCATTCATAGAACCTGGTCTGTGACCCAAAAATGGGTCAAGAGTAAGACCCTACGTTCGGAATACACAAAATAGTCCCGGAATAATGATACATTTCTTTGCATTGCTAGGTCCAGAGTAAAAGATCTGAGTCATCATATGTGTCTCATGGATCCTGATCACAACCACAGCCCAGTGATGTACGAAAACTTCATCCATTCCTTCTTGCTACATCACAACACGTCCGGTAAGTGAACCAAGTAGCCATAGCTAGAGACAAGCTCAGAGGACCATTTGTCTGCAGATGTACAGGAATTTCTGTTGCTTTCAGAGTACATTTTTGAGTAAAACATTACTCTATTCTAATACTATACTATTATAGCCTACACTGACTTGTGTATTTATCTTCAGATCCTCAGTGTGTCTCCTCATCCAGCCATAGTGCAGAATGGCTGGAGGAGAACTTTGGATTATTCTCCATGTTCGCCCCCATCACAGACTTCTATGACCTCAACCGTGACTTCTCTGGAGTGAGTGTGGATAATCTGAAAATTTTTACTGAAAACATTGATTTGATTGTTTGTACTTGACACTACAATTTCAGTAACTTAATAACCTTTCAACCTGGCGTATATTTTGGGCATGTCATCACAGGATTGCAAGATTTTCAAAAACGTAATAGCTGATTTGCGAGTGTGACATTATAATTCGATTACGTATAAAATAGGGCTTCAGTGGTTAAATCTCATATCCTGCCCTCTCCTATTATGTCCTGTCTGTCTCTCTCTTGTCTTAAACGTGTCCAGATGGAGGTTCTACACCTCCTGACTCCGAAGCAGACTGCAGAGATGCTGCTGGTGCCTACTCCTCCAGAGAAAGACGTCATCATCCATGCAGTGTTTGACCATCTGACACAGTCTCAAGGAGACTTTCTGAGTTCCTGCACCACCTGGTTCTGCTCGCTAGAGAGGTAACCTCATCTGTAGAGCGTCTTATGACAGCTTAAAAAACGTACAGCAAAATATCCTACTATAATTCTAGTAACCTCTGTAGTGGTGGTGAGTACGTGAGTGAAGATACCCGGTTCTCCTCACTGGCTGGACCAATTGCTCTGATTTTGCACACAGCCATTGACCATTACCATCTGAACGCAACTGTGAAGCCCGTTTTTCAATTTAATCAAATCTTAGCTTCTTATTAGCGTTTTTGTCTCAAACACTGTCGCCATGGTTACGGGGCTGCCCAGCTATGGGACGAACTGCCTCCCGGGTTGCCAGATCATGTGCGCATATCCCCCCACGGATGCGCTGCGCCGACCGGGTATGGTCTAGTAATAGTAATTATAATAATAATTATTATTATTATAATGCATGGACTTTTATTTTATTTCTTAGGTTAAGCCACCCTGTGATGTCTACCAAGTCATGTGAGTGTGTTGTGATGATGTTAAATGGCTTACATTTTAAAGGGGCTACACCATGAATGTAAAATATTATATATAAATATTGCTCCCCAACAACCCCGTGGTCAACAATTGGTATTTTCTTGTGCGCCTAGCGTATTTCATCCAATTAAATGATAACTTCATGAAGACATTTGGAAAGTCTGTTTCCAATGTATTTTGCATTGTATTCTTGCATGTGAGGCTGTTGTCCTTTTACCATAATATTTAATATTGTCTGACCACATTACCACCAAGATAAAAGTCTTGTAAATGTATTGCATGAATGAACAGGTATCGCAAATAAAGTGATTCCAGTTGCATTTCTGATCTGGTGTCCCGTCTAATATGTCTCTATCCACTAATATATCTCTATCCACAACGTCAGGCCTATGTCAGTGAGTCGTTCATCCCAGAAGAGAAAGTCCAGGAGCTGGGGCATGCGTCACGCAACGCCACTACTGATGACATCACCATGTGGAACATCACACAGATTGACACACTGTGTTCTTTAATGGACTCTTCAGATGGGGAGTGAGATTCAGCTCTGGTAAGTATACAAATGATCTTTGATTGATTGATGGTGTTATTGACAAATATACATGGGGGCGGCAGTGGCTCAGGAGGTAGAGCGTCTGTCTGTTTGTCTGTCTGTCTGGCTGGCTGGCTGGCAGGCAGTGTAATCAGTGTAAAAGTGAGAAAACATAATGTGTTGTGATTATATTTACACGTTTTTGCATGTGTGTTCGTAAATGTGTGCAGTACATGTATATGGCACTAACACATTTTTTGTCACCATCAAGGCCAAGGCCATCATTTCCAAGTATCTGACTAAGGCGGGCAACAGTCTTGGCAGTGCAGAGCTCAGTTGTGTCAAGGGACCCAACCTGTGTTCCCTGGATACCAGTGTCCTACAGACCATCTCAGAGGACACCCTCAGGTGAGGGGTGTTGGGGAGGGAGCCAGTAGTATCGTAAATCATGTTTACTTTAGTATTTCTTCACTACTTGCACACACTTGAACATCGACATTAATCCAAAAAACTATTATTATAAAAAATAAATTGGGAATATTTTGGGCTTTATTGACAGTGTATAGTAGAGCGAGACAGGAAACAGGGAGAGAGAGATGGGGAATGACATGCAGCAAAGGTTGTCGGGACTGGGATTCAAACTCGCGACACTCTGTCAGACTGTATTAGAGCCTATATATGGTATGCGCCTGGACCGCTAGGCCAACGGGCCCACCCAAAACTATTTTTAACCTAATTAACCCTGGCATCCGTATTTTGGGCTGGCAAAAATAAGAATCAATTATTATTTTATAGAAATAAAAGTCCTAATAATAATAATAATTCACGCATTTTCACAAATAAAAAAGAAAGTAGTAAAATTAGCATACATTTCTACAAGCAACATCGTACAGCAAATTATAAAAGAGTGATGCGTGTGATTCCATGACATATTAGCCAAAAGGTAAATAAGATATGTAAGGGACTGAATTTTAGAGACTGAATAAATTACATTTGTGGTTGAAAATGTGGTAGCACTCTTTTGAGATGTGTGCTGTGTGTCTCCTGGTGTTTCCAGTAATTCCAGTTTGCTGGTAGTGTCCAGCTGTACGCTGGAGAAGAAGAAAGTGCTCTTTAACATCGCAGAAAAAGCCTTCTCTGGACTCAGCCGCACTACAGCTATCAGCACTACCAGCTTCCAGAATACAGAGCCATTTTTGGGTAAGCAAGCATTCATTCACATGTACATGCGTACAAACACATACTGTATATTGCAGTGGTTCTCAAACATTTCCATGTCAAGGACCCCAAGTTCATACACAACTGTCTGTACTGTACTGTATACCAGTGATAATAGCCTAACTCAAAAATCCTCACAATGTCTCAAATTTCTCACGCACGCACGCACGCACGCACGCACGCACGCACGCACGCACGCACGCACACACACACTTCAGAGATGGATAAATTCAGTATTTTCTTTATGACCTGTAGGTGGTGCATCCCTTTCCTATGTGAGAAGTGCCGCTGCCTCCAATGTCAACATGGACCTGGATACCTTTGTCAATCTGGACCCGAGTGTTGTACAGGTTAGTGGCGTGTGCGTGCGTACGTGCGTGCGGCCTTGTGGTTGTACATCTGAGAAAGGCAAGTAGTTAATGTATGTTTTTATAATATAATAATTTATATCTACAATAACTAGTAACTAAAGTTTTCAAAGAATTGTAGTGGAGTAACAGTACAATATTTGCCTCTGAGATGTAAGTAAAAGTATAGACAATTGGAAATACTCCAGTAAAGTAAAAATACCTTCTAATTGTACTTAAGTACAGTACTTTAGTAAATGTACTTAGTTACTTTACACCACTGGATATTTCATACCAGTGTATTGAAGGATATTTCTTTCTCTTCCACAGGGAAGTCATGTGGCTCTGCTGGGGAAATCTCCAACGGTCAGTTTATGTACACCGGATCAAAGTTTGGAGGTTCTGCTACAGGTGTCTGTGATGAAGGGTAAGAACATTATAAATATATATAATAAGAACTAGGGCTGGGACTCGATTAAAAACATTTATCAAATTAATTAGAGGCTTTGTTATGAATTAATCACAATTAATCACATTTTAATCGCATATCAATATTTTACTTTAGAACAGGGAAAGGCAATTTTTTCATACGTCTTTTACATGTAAAAAAAATAAAAGGCTTAAAAATACTAAAAAGAAGGAAAAACGTTGGGACGCTGAGGAGGAATAGCCAAAGTATAAAAGGTCATAATTATTGTGATGCTATATTAACACATTTTGCTGGGGACCCCCTGGAACCCCCTCAAGTACCCCTGGGGGTCCCCGGACCCCACTTTGAGAACCAACAGCTTATGGGCTATGATGGGATTGTTTAGTTTTTGTGATATTTAATTGCAATGATGGTTATTTTACTCTCTGGTGGCACCGGCGAACTGCAGAGCCTATTTCCAAGAGCTGGCTGGTGCAGATTTCTCCGTCTTCTCCAGTGCTCTCAGCTACAAACGTACTGCTCTGTTCAAAAATGCCAGGACTTGCCTGGTGAGTTGAGAGTAACCAGTAAC
Source organism: Gymnoscopelus microlampas (assembly GCF_963454915.1). Classification (NCBI taxonomy): domain Eukaryota; kingdom Metazoa; phylum Chordata; class Actinopteri; order Myctophiformes; family Myctophidae; genus Gymnoscopelus; species Gymnoscopelus microlampas. Next base: position 47,440,241 of record NC_139954.1, on the reverse strand, counting down.
CACCGGACCCACACAAATTAAACTATTACTGATAATGACAGTCAAATCCACTGACATTGGGTCTCAGGGAGAACATTGTACAGATGATCTTCAAACTTTCACATTATAACTAACACATAACAGTTATACAGGACAATATAGATAGCTTACAATCCAATTTCAATGCTGTGATACTAATAGTTCTGATGCCATTATTTTCATTAATGAACCAAAACCTTTAACCACTTCATTGACCAGAGTCCCCCAGGGGTCTACAGTGGGGCAATAAAGTATTTAGTCAGCCACCATTGTGCAAGTTCTCCCACTTACAGGTAACTGAACATTATTATAGGGCATCGCAGTTCCCGCCCACTTCCTGGTGCCACTGCAAAATACTCAATGCATTTTTCCCATTGACTTCTCCAAAAATATTTATATCAATTAATTTAAGCCTAGAATCAAGCCATCCAGGATCCTGGTGAATCATGACCATTAAACGTTTGTTTCTGTGAAAAAACTTTTTTGAAAACGGCAAAACAAAGGGTATTTATTAATTATAGTATATCATATAATTAAATAAAAAATAAAAAAAGATCACAGAAAAAGATCTCTGGTTACAATTTGTACACTCTCAGAGTTAGACCGGTAAGGGTCCATTTGGTTACATTTTGGGGGGTAATTAGAAATGTGGGCGGGGCTGGCAAAGCTACATCCAAAAGGGCCCATAAATATTTTCTTTAATGTGACCATGAATAACTGAACACTTTTTTCCTTTGTGTCTTTTCAGGATATAAAGTCAAAGAAGAAAAGTCAGTGAAGAAGATTGCTGCAGTGAAGATTGGTGTTCAAGGTAGGAACTCTATGCTGCTTGTTCAGTGAAGAGCTGCTTATATGCAGTGAAGATTGGTGTTGAAGGTAGGAACCATGTTCCTTTAGTTGCTGCTAGGGGTTTTGTGTTGGTTCGTTTGCAAAAACAACTACTAAAAAAACACAAAACGAAGACACAGGCATGGAGCTCCTGGTTTACTGGGATGGGGTTCAATTCCCTGCTGTGCCCTGCTCATTCTGTTGGCATTTATATTTGAACTCTCACATTGAACTGTTAAATGTATTATTATATATATTATATTGATAATATAATCAGTTTTACCCATACACCACCATGTCTTCCCACATGGTGGTGTATGGAAGTGACAGACTGGTGGACTGTATTGGTCGGGTCTTGAACCTACAAGCTTCGGCTCACCAGGCAGTGACTCTATCCATTTACCTACAGCTGTCTTATTTGAATGTGTGGTTCTAAAACATTTTGTTTTCAAGGTCCCCCCAAATTGACGTATTTGGTAATGGACCCCAATGTGAAAAGATGTAGTGTCAGGGCCCCCCATGAAAAAGATTTATATTTATGCTGTAACACATTTTTTTAAAGTTATTTGTCTTGTTTGTTGTTCAAGTCAAAGCACCAGGAAGGCTGTACTTGTCAGCCATCTGTTAGCTCAATGGGTTGAGACGCAGTATTCATGATCCAGAGGCCATGAGTTCAAATCCCATTGATGTCTTTCCTATGATTCTTTCCTTTGCAGACTGGCTTCCAGAAGATCAACTGAAAACTACCAGGAAGGCTATATTTGTCATCCAACTGTTAGCTCAATGGGTTGAGACGCAGTATACATGATCCAGAGGCCATGAGTTCAAATCCCATTGATGTATTTCCTATGATTCTTTCCTTTGCAGACTGGCTTCCAGAAGATCAAATGAAAACTACCAGGAAGGCTGTACTTGTCAGCCATCTGTTAACTCAATGGGTTGAGACGCAGTATACATGATCCAGAGGCCATGAGTTCAAATCCCACTGGTGTCTTTACTGTGATGCTTCCCTTTGCAGACTAACTTCTAGAAAAACAAGTTAAAACCACCAGAAAACCTGTAACTCTCAGCCAACAGCATAGCTCAACTGGTAGAGCGTCTGTCCAATAACATGACTTGACTTGACTTGAGTGGGTTCGATTCCCACTCGAGTCAAGTGTCCCCGGTAACTTGGGGCAACGGATAAATTGACTGATATCCTTAGTGATGCTTCCCTTTGCAGACTAACTTCTAGAAAAACAAGTTAAAACCACCAGGAAACCTGTAACTCTCAGCCTACAGCATAGCTCAACTGGTAGAGCGTCTGTCCAAAAACATGACTTGACTTGACTTGAGTGGGTTCGATTCCCACTCGAGTCAAGTGTCCCCGGTATCTTGGGGCAACGGATAAATTGACTGATATCCTTAGTGATGCTTCCCTTTGCAGACTAACTTCTAGAAAAACGAAGTTAAAACCACCAGGAAACCTGTAACTCTCAGCCTACAGCATAGCTCAACTGGTAGAGCGTCTGTCCAATAACATGACTTGACTTGACTTGAGTGGGTTCGATTCCCACTTGAGTCAAGTGTCCCCGGTATCTTGGGGCAACGGATAAATTGACTGATATCCTTAGTGATGCTTCCCTTTGCAGACTAACTTCTAGAAAAACAAGTTAAAACCACCAGAAAACCTGTAACTCTCAGCCAACAGCATAGCTCGACTGGTAGAGCGTCTGTCCAATAACATAACTTGACTTGACTTGAGTGGGTTCAATTCCCACTCGAGTCAAGTGTCCCCGGTAACTTGGGGCAACGGATAAATTGACTGATATCCTTAGTGATGCTTCCCTTTGCAGACTAACTTCTAGAAAAACAAGTTAAAACCACCAGGAAACCTGTAACTCTCAGCCTACAGCATAGCTCAACTGGTAGAGCGTCTGTCCAATAACATTGGACAGCTAAGCTGTTGGCTGAGAGTTACAGGTTTTCTGGTGGTTTTAACTTGTTTTTCTAGAAGTTAGTCTGCTCTACCAGTTGAGCTAAGCTGTTGGCTGAGAGTTACAGGTTTTCTGGTGGTTTTAACTTGTTTTTCTAGAAGTTAGTCTGCAAAGGGAAGCATCACAGTAAAGACACCAGTGGGATTTGAACTCATGGCCTCTGGATCATGTATACTGCGTCTCAACCCATTGAGCTAACAGATGGCTGACAAGTATAGCCTTCCTGGTAGTTTTCAGTTGATCTTCTGGAAGCCAGTCTGCAAAGGAAAGAATCATAGGAAAGACATCAATGGGATTTGAACTCATGGCCTCTGGATCATGAATACTGCGTCTCAACCCATTGAGCTAACAGATGGCTGACAAGTACAGCCTTCCTGGTAGTTTTCAGTTGATCTTCTGGAAGCCAGTATGCAAAGGAAATAATCATAGGAAAGACATCAATGGGATTTGAACTCATGGCCTCTGGATCATGTATACTGCATCTCAACCCATTGAGCTAACAGTTGGATGACAAATATAGCCTTCCTGGTAGTTTTCAGTTGATCTTCTGGAAGCCAGTCTGCAAAGGAAAGAATCATAGGAAAGACATCAATGGGATTTGAACTCATGGCCTCTGGATCATGAATACTGCGTCTCAACCCATTGAGCTAACAGATGGCTGACAAGTACAGCCTTCCTGGTAGTTTTCAGTTGATCTTCTGGAAGCCAGTCTGCAAAGGAAAGAATCATAGGAAAGACATCAATGGGATTTGAACTCATGGCCTCTGGATCATGTATACTGCGTCTCAACCCATTGAGCTAACAGTTGGATGACAAATATAGCCTTCCTGGTAGTTTTCAGTTGATCTTCTGGAAGGCAGTCTGCAAAGGAAAGAATCATAGGAAAGACATCAATGGGATTTGAACTCATGGCCTCTGGATCATGAATACTGCGTCTCAACCCATTGAGCTAACAGATGGCTGACAAGTACAGCCTTCCTGGTGCTTTGACTTGAACAACAAACAAGACAAATAATTAAAAAAAAATGTGTTACAGCATAAATATAAATCTTTTTCATGGGGGGCCCTGACACTACATCTTTTCACATTGGGGTCCACTGCCCAAATACATGTCAATTTGGGGGGTTGACAACAAAAGGTTACAGAACCACAGATGCCAAGGAAACAGCTGTAGGTGAATGGATAGAGTCACTGACTAGTGAGCCGCAGGTAACAGGTTCAAGCCTCAGCTACAGCAACAAGTCAGAATGTCAAATCAAATAGGTATTATTAGGAGTGAAATGGTTGTGTTTCTTCACCCCAACTGCACATGACAGCAGTTTTATATCAGTTTACATGTACGTTATTTTCAGTGATGCCAAAAATAGACGATCTATTTTTGGCAATCAGCTTTAAATTGCCTGAAACGTGCTCCTAACAGGTTTTTGGGGGAACATTTTTTTTTCTGTTTTCGTCACTCGTCACTTTTCGTCACTACCGAAACGGGAAAAAAAAAATCACAAAAAAGTCATTACCAATCAGCTTTAAATTGCCTGAAACGTGCTCCTAACAGGTTTTTGGGGGAACAATTTTTTTTCTGTTTTCGTCACTCGTCACTTTTCGTCAATACCGAAACGGAAAAAAAAATTCACAAAAAAATCACTACCAATCAGCTTTAAATTGCCTGAAACGTGCTCCTAACAGGTTTTTGGGGGAACAATTTTTTTTCTGTTTTCGTCACTCGTCACTTTTCGTCACTACCGAAACGGAAAAAAAAATTCACAAAAAAGTCACTACCAATCAGCTTTAAATTGTCTGAAACGTGCTCCTAACAGGTTTTTGGGGGAACATTTTTTTTTCTGTTTTCGTCACTCGTCACTTTTCGTCACTACCGAAACGGAAAAAAAAATTCACAAAAAAGTCACCACCAATCAGCTTTAAATTGCCTGAAACGTGCTCCTAACAGGCTTTTGGGGGAACAATTTTTGTTCTGTTTTCGTCACTCGTCACTTTTCGTCACTACCGAAACGGAAAAAAAAATTCACAAAAAAGTCACCACCAATCAGCTTTAAATTGCCTGAAACGTGCTCCTAACAGGCTTTTGGGGGAACAATTTTTGTTCTGTTTTCGTCACTCGTCACTTTTCGTCACTACCGAAACGGGGAAAAAAATTCACAAAAAAATCACTACCAATCAGCTTTAAATTGCCTGAAACGTGCTCCTAACAGGTTTTTTGGGGGAACAATTTGTTTTCTGTTTTCGTCACTCGTCACTTTTCGTCACTACCGAAACGGAAAAAAAAATTCACAAAAAAATCACTACCAATCAGCTTTAAATTGCCTGAAACGTGCTCCTAACAGGTTTTTGGGGGAACAATTTGTTTTCTGTTTTCGTCACTCGTCACTTTTCGTCACTACCGAAACGGAAAAAAAAAAATCACAAAAAAGTCACTACCAATCAGCTTTAAATTGCCTGAAACGTGCTCCTAACAGGTTTTTGGGGGAACAATTTTTTTTTTCGTTTCGGTAGCGTCACTACCGAAACGGGAAAAAAAAATCACAAAAAAGTCACTACCAATCAGCTTTAAATTGCCTGAAACGTGCTCCTAACAGGTTTTTGGGGGAACAATTTTTTTTTCGTTTCGGTAGCGTCACTACCGAAACGGGAAAAAAAAATCACAAAAAAGTCACCACCAATCAGCTTTAAATAGCCTGAAACGTGCTCCTAACAGGTTTTTGGGGGAACAATTTTTTTTCTGTTTTCGTCACTCGTTACTTTTCGTCACTACCGAAACGGAAAAAAAAATTCACAAAAAAGTCACTACCAATCAGCTTTAAATTGCCTGAAACGTGCTCCTAACAGGTTTTTGGGGGAACAATTTTTTTCTGTTTTCGTCACTCGTCACTTTTCGTCACTACCGAAACGAAAAAAAAAATCACAAAAAAGTCACTACCAATCAGCTTTAAATTGCCTGAAACGTGCTCCTAACAGGTTTTTGGGGGAACAATTTTTTTTCTGTTTTCGTCACTCGTCACTTTTCGTCACTACCGAAACGAAAAAAAAAAATCACAAAAAAATCACTACCAATCAGCTTTAAATTGCCTGAAACGTGCTCCTAACAAGTTTTTGGGGGAACAATTTTTTTTCTGTTTTCGTCAGTTTACATGTACGTTATTTTCAGTGATGCCAAAAATAGACGATCTATTTTTGGCAATCAGCTTTAAATTGCCTGAAACGTGCTCCTAACAGGTTTTTTGGGGAACAATTTTTTTTCTGTTTTCGTCACTCGTCACTTTTCGTCACTACCGAAACGGAAGAAAAAAATCACAAAAAAGTCACTACCAATCAGCTTTAAATTGCCTGAAACGTGCTCCTAACAGGTTTTTTGGGGGAACCATTTTTTTTCTGTTTTCGTCACTCGTCACTTTTCGTCACTACCGAAACGGGGAAAAAAAATCACAAAAAAGTCACTACCAATCAGCTTTAAATTGCCTGAAACGTGCTCCTAACAGGTTTTTGGGGGAACAATTTTTTTTCTGTTTTCGTCAGTTTACATGTACGTTATTTTCAGTGATGCCAAAAATAGACGATCTATTTTTGGCAATCAGCTTTAAATTGCCTGAAACGTGCTCCTAACAGGTTTTTTGGGGAACAATTTTTTTTCTGTTTTCGTCACTCGTCACTTTTCGTCACTACCGAAACGGAAGAAAAAAATCACAAAAAAGTCACTACCAATCAGCTTTAAATTGCCTGAAACGTGCTCCTAACAGGTTTTTGGGGGAACCATTTTTTTTCTGTTTTCGTCACTCGTCACTTTTCGTCACTACCGAAACGGAAAAAAAAAATCACAAAAAAGTCACTACCAATCAGCTTTAAATTGCCTGAAACGTGCTCCTAACAGGTTTTTGGGGGAACTTTTTTTTTTTTGTTTCGGTAGCGTCACTACCGAAACGGGAAAAAAAAATCACAAAAAAGTCACCACCAATCAGCTTTAAATAGCCTGAAACGTGCTCCTAACAGGTTTTTGGGGGAACAATTTTTTTTCTGTTTTCGTCACTCGTTACTTTTCGTCACTACCGAAACGGAAAAAAAAAATCACAAAAAAGTCACTACCAATCAGCTTTAAATTGCCTGAAACGTGCTCCTAACAGGTTTTTGGGGGAACATTTTTTTTCTGTTTTCGTCACTCGTCACTTTTCGTCACTACCGAAACGAAAAAAAAAATCACAAAAAAGTCACTACCAATCAGCTTTAAATTGCCTGAAACGTGCTCCTAACAGGTTTTTGGGGGAACAATTTTTTTCTGTTTTCGTCACTCGTCACTTTTCGTCACTACCGAAACGGGGAAAAAAAATCACAAAAAAGTCACTACCAATCAGCTTTAAATTGCCTGAAACGTGCTCCTAACAGGTTTTTGGGGGAACAATTTTTTTTCTGTTTTCGTCAGTTTACATGTACGTTATTTTCAGTGATGCCAAAAATAGACGATCTATTTTTGGCAATCAGCTTTAAATTGCCTGAAACGTGCTCCTAACAGGTTTTTGGGGGAACAATTTTTTTCTGTTTTCGTCACTCGTCACTTTTCGTCACTACCGAAACGGAAAAAAAAAATCACAAAAAAGTCACTACCAATCAGCTTTAAATTGCCTGAAACGTGCTCCTAACAGGTTTTTGGGGGAACAATTTTTTTTCTGTTTTCGTCACTCGTCACTTTTCGTCACTACCGAAACGGGGAAAAAAAATCACAAAAAAGTCACTACCAATCAGCTTTAAAATGCCTGAAACGTGCTCCTAACAGGTTTTTGGAGTCACTGACTAGTGAGCCGCAGGTAACAGGTTCAAGCCTCAGCTACAGCAACAAGTCAGAATGTCAAATCAAATAGGTATTATTAGGAGTGAAATGGTTGTGTTTCTTCACCCCAACTGCACATGACAGCAGTTTTATATCAGTTTACATGTACGTTATTTTCAGTGATGACAAAAATAGATGATCTATTTTTGGCAATCAGCTTTAAATTGCCTGAAACGTGCTCCTAACAGGTTTTTGGGGGAACAATTTTTTTTCTGTTTTCGTCACTCGTCACTTTTCATCACTACCGAAACGGGAAAAAAAATCACAAAAAAGTCACTACCAATCAGCTTTAAATTGCCTGAAACGTGCTCCTAACAGGTTTTTGGAGTCACTGACTAGTGAGCCGCAGGTAACAGGTTCAAGCCTCAGCTACAGCAACAAGTCAGAATGTCAAATCAAATAGGTATTATTAGGAGTGAAATGGTTGTGTTTCTTCACCCCAACTGCACATGACAGCAGTTTTATATCAGTTTACATGTACGTTATTTTCAGTGATGCCAAAAATAGACGATCTATTTTTGGCAATCAGCTTTAAATTGCCTGAAACGTGCTCCTAACAGGTTTTTTGGGGGAACCATTTTTTTTCTGTTTTCGTCACTCGTCACTTTTCGTCACTACCGAAACGGGGAAAAAAAATCACAAAAAAGTCACTACCAATCAGCTTTAAATTGCCTGAAACGTGCTCCTAACAGGTTTTTGGGGGAACAATTTTTTTTCTGTTTTCGTCAGTTTACATGTACGTTATTTTCAGTGATGCCAAAAATAGACGATCTATTTTTGGCAATCAGCTTTAAATTGCCTGAAACGTGCTCCTAACAGGTTTTTTGGGGAACAATTTTTTTTCTGTTTTCGTCACTCGTCACTTTTCGTCACTACCGAAACGGAAGAAAAAAATCACAAAAAAGTCACTACCAATCAGCTTTAAATTGCCTGAAACGTGCTCCTAACAGGTTTTTGGGGGAACCATTTTTTTTCTGTTTTCGTCACTCGTCACTTTTCGTCACTACCGAAACGGAAAAAAAAAATCACAAAAAAGTCACTACCAATCAGCTTTAAATTGCCTGAAACGTGCTCCTAACAGGTTTTTGGGGGAACTTTTTTTTTTTTGTTTCGGTAGCGTCACTACCGAAACGGGAAAAAAAAATCACAAAAAAGTCACCACCAATCAGCTTTAAATAGCCTGAAACGTGCTCCTAACAGGTTTTTGGGGGAACAATTTTTTTTCTGTTTTCGTCACTCGTTACTTTTCGTCACTACCGAAACGGAAAAAAAAAATCACAAAAAAGTCACTACCAATCAGCTTTAAATTGCCTGAAACGTGCTCCTAACAGGTTTTTGGGGGAACATTTTTTTTCTGTTTTCGTCACTCGTCACTTTTCGTCACTACCGAAACGAAAAAAAAAATCACAAAAAAGTCACTACCAATCAGCTTTAAATTGCCTGAAACGTGCTCCTAACAGGTTTTTGGGGGAACAATTTTTTTCTGTTTTCGTCACTCGTCACTTTTCGTCACTACCGAAACGGGGAAAAAAAATCACAAAAAAGTCACTACCAATCAGCTTTAAATTGCCTGAAACGTGCTCCTAACAGGTTTTTGGGGGAACAATTTTTTTTCTGTTTTCGTCAGTTTACATGTACGTTATTTTCAGTGATGCCAAAAATAGACGATCTATTTTTGGCAATCAGCTTTAAATTGCCTGAAACGTGCTCCTAACAGGTTTTTGGGGGAACAATTTTTTTCTGTTTTCGTCACTCGTCACTTTTCGTCACTACCGAAACGGAAAAAAAAAATCACAAAAAAGTCACTACCAATCAGCTTTAAATTGCCTGAAACGTGCTCCTAACAGGTTTTTGGGGGAACAATTTTTTTTCTGTTTTCGTCACTCGTCACTTTTCGTCACTACCGAAACGGGGAAAAAAAATCACAAAAAAGTCACTACCAATCAGCTTTAAAATGCCTGAAACGTGCTCCTAACAGGTTTTTGGAGTCACTGACTAGTGAGCCGCAGGTAACAGGTTCAAGCCTCAGCTACAGCAACAAGTCAGAATGTCAAATCAAATAGGTATTATTAGGAGTGAAATGGTTGTGTTTCTTCACCCCAACTGCACATGACAGCAGTTTTATATCAGTTTACATGTACGTTATTTTCAGTGATGACAAAAATAGATGATCTATTTTTGGCAATCAGCTTTAAATTGCCTGAAACGTGCTCCTAACAGGTTTTTGGGGGAACAATTTTTTTTCTGTTTTCGTCACTCGTCACTTTTCATCACTACCGAAACGGGAAAAAAAATCACAAAAAAGTCACTACCAATCAGCTTTAAATTGCCTGAAACGTGCTCCTAACAGGTTTTTGGAGTCACTGACTAGTGAGCCGCAGGTAACAGGTTCAAGCCTCAGCTACAGCAACAAGTCAGAATGTCAAATCAAATAGGTATTATTAGGAGTGAAATGGTTGTGTTTCTTCACCCCAACTGCACATGACAGCAGTTTTATATCAGTTTACATGTACGTTATTTTCAGTGATGCCAAAAATAGACGATCTATTTTTGGCAATCAGCTTTAAATTGCCTGAAACGTGCTCCTAACAGGTTTTTTGGGGGAACCATTTTTTTTCTGTTTTCGTCACTCGTCACTTTTCGTCACTACCGAAACGGGGAAAAAAAATCACAAAAAAGTCACTACCAATCAGCTTTAAATTGCCTGAAACGTGCTCCTAACAGGTTTTTGGGGGAACAATTTTTTTTCTGTTTTCGTCAGTTTACATGTACGTTATTTTCAGTGATGCCAAAAATAGACGATCTATTTTTGGCAATCAGCTTTAAATTGCCTGAAACGTGCTCCTAACAGGTTTTTTGGGGAACAATTTTTTTTCTGTTTTCGTCACTCGTCACTTTTCGTCACTACCGAAACGGAAAAAAAAAATCACAAAAAAGTCACTACCAATCAGCTTTAAATTGCCTGAAACGTGCTCCTAACAGGTTTTTGGGGGAACCATTTTTTTTCTGTTTTCGTCACTCGTCACTTTTCGTCACTACCGAAACGGAAAAAAAAAATCACAAAAAAGTCACTACCAATCAGCTTTAAATTGCCTGAAACGTGCTCCTAACAGGTTTTTGGGGGAACATTTTTTTTTTTGTTTCGGTAGCGTCACTACCGAAACAGGGAAAAAAAATCACAAAAAAGTCACCACCAATCAGCTTTAAATAGCCTGAAACGTGCTCCTAACAGGTTTTTGGGGGAACAATTTTTTTTCTGTTTTCGTCACTCGTTACTTTTCATCACTACCGAAACGGAAAAAAAAAATCACAAAAAAGTCACTACCAATCAGCTTTAAATTGCCTGAAACGTGCTCCTAACAGGTTTTTGGGGGAACATTTTTTTTCTGTTTTCGTCACTCGTCACTTTTCGTCACTACCGAAACGAAAAAAAAAATCACAAAAAAGTCACTACCAATCAGCTTTAAATTGCCTGAAACGTGCTCCTAACAGGTTTTTGGGGGAACAATTTTTTTCTGTTTTCGTCACTCGTCACTTTTCGTCACTACCGAAACGGGGAAAAAAAATCACAAAAAAGTCACTACCAATCAGCTTTAAATTGCCTGAAACGTGCTCCTAACAGGTTTTTGGGGGAACAATTTTTTTTCTGTTTTCGTCAGTTTACATGTACGTTATTTTCAGTGATGCCAAAAATAGACGATCTATTTTTGGCAATCAGCTTTAAATTGCCTGAAACGTGCTCCTAACAGGTTTTTGGGGGAACAATTTTTTTCTGTTTTCGTCACTCGTCACTTTTCGTCACTACCGAAACGGAAAAAAAAATCACAAAAAAGTCACTACCAATCAGCTTTAAATTGCCTGAAACGTGCTCCTAACAGGTTTTTGGGGGAACATTTTTTTTTCTGTTTTCGTCACTCGTCACTTTTCGTCACTACCGAAACGGAAAAAAAAAATCACAAAAAAGTCACTACCAATCAGCTTTAAATTGCCTGAAACGTGCTCCTAACAGGTTTTTGGAGTCACTGACTAGTGAGCCGCAGGTAACAGGTTCAAGCCTCAGCTACAGCAACAAGTCAGAATGTCAAATCAAATAGGTATTATTAGGAGTGAAATGGTTGTGTTTCTTCACCCCAACTGCACATGACAGCAGTTTTATATCAGTTTACATGTGTAACATAGTTCAATAGGTTGTAGTTAAAATCCCACTAAATGGGGAAACTATGCCACCTGCTGTTCAACATGCCTGCACCAAGCTTCATATTAGCAAGGGACTATGGGTAATCCTCAGAGCAATGGAGGATTCTCATGAGAGGTAAACGTCTCTGTATGTCTGTGGACAAAACTAATGTTAACTATCTTGAAAAGCACTTAAAAGTTAATCTGGGTTAACTGTCTGAAAGTTAACTATATTAGACTAATTCTGTCTCGTTTTTGTTGGGTCAAACATTCATTTTGTGTATGTTTATTTACTTGTAAAAAACGTCTCCAGTACAAGTAGCTGACAGATTGTGTTGTTGTTTTCCCAGACAGACAAGTGCTTTTGATGTCCACATGTGCTGACATACTGTCTCATGTCCATTTATTGTGAATGCAGGTATGTTGTCAAAGAGTGTTGTAATTTCATTGTGCAAATGGTGCAATTCATGTTTGATGCAAATTCATGTGATTTGATAAATATGCTAAAATACTATAAAAAGGGTAACAGTTCATGGTAAAATACACTACATGTATTTTATATGTTTTGGATGTCATATTAAGAGGACAGTCTTGTTTTCTTTTGTTGTATTTATGTAAACTGTATAAAAATCCACTATACGATCACTAGATCAGTAAGAATACTGTGTATAGTATACTGGGAAATCCTGAGAGCAATGGAGGATTCTCATGAGAGACAGACAAGTGCTTTTGATGTCCACATGTGCTGACATACTGTCTCATGTCCATTTATTGTGAATGCAGAATAAACACCCTGCTGCTGAGCTGTTACCACCACCTGAACTCCAAGTGTGTTTAATTCAGAGAGGAGACATCTAACATCGGTAACATTGGTGCCGTGACTCGTCCATGACTGACGGACCGGGCTGGTGTCTTCTCATCACAGCATCATCGGAGCGGTACTCAGCTTTATTCAGTGTGGTGGACTCTCAAGTTCATTTAGTTTTATTGGCCACATTTCACCTGAGTGTCCATATTATATGTGTGGGGACTCTATGATCAAATATGAGCTCCAACAAGCCTGATAACTTTAATGAGACCCCCCTCACTGGGGGTAGGGGTATTACATGTGGGTTAGATCGCACACCTCTTCAATTTACACTACGTGCTAATCAAGTGAGGGGTGCAGAGGGAGGTTTTGTTGATTCTGTGGACAGTCCTTTTGAATGTGACAATGTATCCTCACCTCACGGTCAGCCTGCAGACAGGTCAAACCCACCACTGAGCACTAGCACATCTGTCCCAATCCCCATCCCTGATGATATGAGATTTGCTGACCAAATGAGCACTGTTGTACAGCATATAGGACAGCAGATAGCGGATAGCATTTTGACACGCCTCACGTCAACCTCTGCATCACACCTCACGTCAAACCCTGCATCACACCTCACATCAACCCCTGCAGCTGCTGGGCACCCAGGCCATGAAAATACATGCAGAAAGAAAGACTCTCTCTCCAGCCACACACTAGATCTCTCTCAAGTCCAGCTGGTCACTCAGAGGCAAGTCAAAGAGCCACCTACATTCAGAGGGGAGAGTTCAGATGCACTGGCTGTTGACGAATGGGAGGACTCGATGAAGAACTACATCAGGAAGAGCAATGTTCAAGTGGAAAATCAAGCTGAGGAGATTCTCATCCACCTAAGAGGCAGAGCAAAGGATGTTGTGCGATTTGGAATAAGGAATGGTGAGATTGATGTGCAGCAGAACCCACAGGCCATCTATGTACTCCTGCGCAAACATTTTAGCTCTAGTCACTGCTCCTCTGTTCCCCTAGCTGACTTTTATTCCACCCTGCCGAAAGACCAAGAGGATCCATACGAGTACTGGCTTAGACTGAACAGAGCTGCTGATGTTGCTGCCAGTTTTCTTGAAGAGCAGGGCAAAATGTTTGATAACCCGTCTGTTGAAGTTACTCGTATGTTCATCAGGCACTGTCCCAGCAGAGACTTGGCTCTTACCTTTAGGTCAAAGACAATTGATAAATGGTCAGCTCGTGAGGTTCAGGAAGTGTTAGATGAATATCACCTAGAAAGAGGACTCAGGTTTTCTGCTGAGTTGAGTAGCAGAATCAACGTGAATAAAATTGAGGTGTGCCCTAATGCTAATTTCAGCACAGATATCCCTGAACAGAAAAAAACAGTGAGTCAAGACAACTCTACCCTTGAGAGGTTAATTGGAATGCTAGAGAAAGTGCTACTTCAGGGCCCAGGTCATGCACAAGCTAATAGAAGGCCAAATAGCAACAGCAGATTTCCTAGAATTGAGGGCCTGAGTGACATGCCATGTTCCATTTGTAAAGACAGCTCACACTCTGCCTTCACACACTGTCGAGATGGCAGGCTGTGCTTCCTGTGTCACCTACCTGGCCATTCAAGACGCGACTGCCCAGAGGGGGGACGTCCCCATCCCCATGGTCAGCAGGGAAACTGAATGATCTGTGTGCAGGGGAGGACAACGCAGATCAAATGAGTGAACCTCCCAACTTGAATTTAACAGACGCCGATTATGAAACATTGTACACAACCTTCAGCAGTGCAGGGTCATCAAAGAATACTGTGATTTTTCAAGATCTGCAACGACTCTCAAGAACTGATAGCCTCTTCTACACAGATGTGACTACTGATGATGGGCATGTCCTCAGAGCATTAGTGGACAGTGGCTCAATGGCATGCACTATAAGTGAGACTGCAGACACAAAGCTTTCACAGTCGGTCCCTGACATTGTGAAGAAGTCAGCTGAGGGCTTTGTCATTGTTGGCTGTGGGGGTAACCTTGTCACACCTTCTGCTATGTATGACCTCATTGTGTCTGTTTATGGCTACAAGGTCATAATCCCTGTTCTTGTGGTGCCAGGCCAAAGTGATGACATGATTCTAGGCAGTAACGCCATCAAGTGGCTCATTACACAGATGAAAGAGATTGTGGGTGACCGAAGCATAACATCTCCAGCGAACAGTGCCCTTAGTGATAATTTGCCCCGTTTAATGTCCCTGTTGTCCTGCTCAGATGAATGTAAAGGTGCAGCAATGCCATTCAGGATTGGAACAGCTAAGCTAAAAAAATGTGTCACTCTACAGCCACTGTCTGAACACTTAGTGTGGGCTAAACTGCCAGCATTTGACGTCTCAGCAGTGGGTAGCACAGTCATGATTGAACCTACCCAGTCCAAGACCAGGCCTGCTCAAATTCTGGTGGGCAGAGTTGTCACTCCCTTATGGGGAGATGGCTATGTTCCAGTCAAGATAGTAAACCCCACCGAAAAGCCACTGACCCTTAGAAGAAATGCAAAGGTTGCAGATGTGTCCCCCTGTCTTTCTGTGCAGGACATGCCTGAACCAGATCGCGTCCAGTCCAGTGCACAATACACACAAAGCTCGTCACCTGCACCCCGGTCAGAAGCCGAGATGTCATCCATCCTGAGTGACATGGGCCTGCAGGATCTGGACCTCTCATCCTGTGAAGTCTCCCTTGAGTGGAAAGAAAAACTGCTGCAGATCATTGAGCAGTATGAGTCGACTTTTTCAAGGCACAAAATGGACTGTGGTGAGGCGAAAGATTTCGTCCACAGAATCCACTTGTTGGATGACAAGCCCTTTAGACTTCCATACAGGCGAGTCCCGCCGTGCCATTATGACAAGCTCCGGACAGCATTGAATGCGATGGAGGAGGTGGGGATAATCCGTAAGTCTCAGAGCGAGTATGCATCTCCCCTTGTCCTGGTTGTCAAGCCGAATGGTGACCTTCGCATATGCAATGACTTTCGGTGGCTGAATGCAAGGACGGTGAAGGACGCTCATCCTCTCCCTCATCAAACAGACACCCTCGCTGCACTGGGTGGCAATGTGCTGTTCTCCACTATGGACCTCACATCAGGGTTCTACAATGTCAGACTGCACGAGGATGACAAGAAATTCACAGCTTTCTCCTCCCCATTCGGTCTCCATGAATATAACAGGATGCCCCAGGGCCTGACAAACAGTCCTGCTACATTCATGAGAATGATGATGTCTATCTTTGGCGATGAGAACTTCACAAGCCTGCTTTGCTACCTGGATGACCTCATGGTCTTCGCTCCATCTGAACAGATTGCGCTGGAGCGTCTGCAGATGGTCTTCTCACGCCTGGCTACCAACAACTTGAAGCTCTCACCTAAAATGTGCCACTTTCTTCGCAGGACTGTTAAGTTTCTGGGACACATCATATGTGCAGATGGTGTTAAGACAGACCCAAGTAAAGTGGAGGCCATAAATAATGTGCAAGAAACTGACCTGATGGAGTCCGATGGGGAAACACCATGTGCTAAGAAAATCAGATCCTATTTAGGAATGGTCCTCTACTATCACCATTTTATTGAGGGATGTTCTGCTAAAGCCAGGCCACTGTTCAACCTCGTAGCTGAGCCTGCAGCACCACACAAGAGAGGGAGAGGCCATAAACCTAAGTTCAAAAAAGGCCATGTGAAGCTGTCTCCAGCAGACTGGACTGATGAGTGCAGGGAGGCGTTCAGAGCCTTGAAACATGAGCTTGTGCACGGTGTCATGTTAGCCCATCCAGACTTTAATGCACCATTCATCCTAGCAGTTGATGCCAGCTTTGATGGTCTGGGAGCTGTCCTCTCACAGTTGCCCCCTGAGGGAAAGATTGCCAGACCAGTGGCGTTTGCCAGCAAGACACTTTCACAGTCCCAGCTGAACTATCCAGCACATCGGCTGGAGTTTCTCGCTCTGAAATGGGCGGTGTGTGACAAGTTCAGCCACTGGCTGAAAGGGCGAAGTTTCTCAGTCTGGACAGATAATAATCCGTTAACATACATCTTGACTAAACCCAAGTTAGATGCATGTGAACAGAGATGGGTGTCAAAGCTTGCAGCCTACAGTTTCGACCTGAACTATGTCCCTGGCACGAAGAATGTGGTCGCAGATGCACTGAGTAGAGAACCATTTGTCCAGTCATGCATGAGCCACCGTCTTGTAACTGAGCCCTACACCTTGCTGCTTAACCAAGTGAGTGGAATGGTTGATAGGACGGTGCAGGATGCTTTCCATTGTACTAATAACTGCCAGCTGGTTGTTGATCAGTCTGAGGAGGGAACTGACATCACCCCACCTCCATCTCAGGGGTCCCTCTCTTCACGAGATGTGTCAGCCGTACTGGATGCACATGACTCTGGAGGTGTTTGCCAAGTGAGAGGCATCGGGCCTGATATCCCTCAGCTTGCCAGTGTCGATCAGACTACCTCTCTGCCGAGGAGTGAACTGGCTAATATGCAGGAGCAGGATGCTGTCTTGGGCAGAGCTTTCTTTTACGTCCAGCGTCACAAGAGGCCCACTAGGCGTGAACGTGCTGATGAGTCTCGTGGTGTGATGAAACTGTTGAGACATTGGCCCAAGCTCTCCATCAAGGACGGCATGTTGTACAGGGTGAAGAAAGACAGACAGATGAACATGACCATTCACCAGTTCGTTGTTCCAGACTCCATGAAGGCCCAAGTCCTCCAAGGCCTACATGACTCAGCTGGTCATCAGGGGCAAGCTCGCACACTTTCTCTCGCCAGGCAGAGGTTCTTCTGGGTAGGAATGGAACATGACATCATCAACCATGTGAGACACTGCTTTCGCTGTGTAGTTGGGAAGACCCCGGAGCCTAACGACCGTGCTCCTCTGGAAAGCATTCGCACGACTGAACCGATGGAACTAGTCTGTATTGACTTCTGGACTGCAGAACAGACTGACAAGAAGTGTGTGGATGTTCTAGTAGTGACAGATCACTTTTCCAAGCTGTCACACGCATTCCCATGTAAAAATCAGTCAGCAAAGCAGGTTGCCCGCCGTCTCTGGACTGACTTTTTCAGCATTTATGGATTTCCGAAACGCATCCATTCAGATCGTGGAGCCAACTTTGAAAGTCGACTCATTAAGGAGCTTCTGGAAATGGCTGGTATACAGAAATCCCACACTACCCCGTACCATCCTATGGGGAATGGGGTTGTTGAGAGATACAACAGGACTCTCGGAAGCATGATCAGAACCCTGCCTTCACAGTGCAAGGCCAGATGGCCGCAAATGCTCCAGATGCTGACGTTCTGTTACAATTGTACTGAGCATGAGACAACAGGCTTTGCCCCTTTCTTTCTCATGTTTGGGAGGATCCCACGTCTGCCTGTTGATGTTGTGTTCCAGCATGCCCTCCCCAACAGTGCTGTTGTTGACCACTGCGACTTTGTCTCTCGATTGAAGCGTGACCTGTCAGAGGCTGCACGCATTGCCCAGCAAAACAGTAGGACAGCACAGGCTCGTCAGGCTGAAAATTACAACCGCAAGGCGAAAGGGTCTCCCCTCACTGTGGGTGACAGAGTCCTGCTTGCTAATCGTGGTCTGAAAGGAGTGAGGAAAGTTGCAGACAAATGGGACTCTACAGTTTATGAAGTGGTGTCTGTGAAGCCTGGAATCAATGTGTACTGCATCAGAAACCCTGTGACGTCAAAGGAAAAAGTTGTCCACAGGAACTTGCTCCTCCCTGTGAGTTTTCTCCCCATGGAAGGAGATGATGTCTTAGAGGCAAGCTGCTCTTCAGTTGCTGGGAGTGAACAGAGTGACCCAGTGGTTCCTGTTGATGTACAGGACGGTGAGACAAAGACAATTAACTGGCTTCTGCAAATGGACGATGTGAGTGATGGAGATGCTACAGCCAGCCAGTCCGGGTGTTCCTCTGTAGTGGCTGTGGGTGCCCCATCCTCAGTGACCGAAGGGGCTGTGGTCCCCCGCCCTGTGAGTGAGGTCTCAAGTACCTCAGATAATTCTCCAAATGCTGCACAGCTCCCTTCCCCTGGCCCCCTTCCTGAATGTGAAAAATCCCAGGATTCACCCTCCCAGCCCTCAGCAGGAGCAGCTCAACATGTCCCCTCCCCTCCCCTTGCAGTTGACATGGCTACAGATCACACACAGTCCCATGCAGTTGGCATACAGACTGATCACACACAGTCCCATGCAGTTGACATACAGACTGATCACACACCGACCCATGCAGCTGATACACAGCTAGGTGATTTAGCACAGGACCAAGTAGGTTCTTCACAGCCACTTCCACGTCGTACTAGGGCAGGTAGAATTGTGAAGCCACCTGTTCGACTCATTTGTGAAATGAATGAACAGATCGTTGATGACTCAGTGTCAGTGTCAACTGTTGATTCTTTGTTTTCTTTCGTGAAGGACATGTTTTCTGGGTAGATTGATGAATACCGTTTTTTTTTTTATTATGCATTTGTACTTGCCTGAGGTGTCTTCCAATTAAGTTGACTCGTTATAGAGCATGGTTTACAAAATGAGAGGTGTATACGGCATCTTTCGTGTCTTTTGTTGGTAAGGGGACTGATCAAACCCCTTTCTGATTTAATTCCAAGTGGAAAGTTGTTTTAACTGACTTGAACTGAGTTTTGCTCTTGCTGCTGAATACTGTAACTGGAGACTTGAGTTGTATTTTTGAGTTTTGTTTTTATTGTATGTACCCCGATTTAGCAGGATTTTAGGGGGGTGTATGTAACATAGTTCAATAGGTTGTAGTTAAAATCCCACTAAATGGGGAAACTATGCCACCTGCTGTTCAACATGCCTGCACCAAGCTTCATATTAGCAAGGGACTATGGGTAATCCTCAGAGCAATGGAGGATTCTCATGAGAGGTAAACGTCTCTGTATGTCTGTGGACAAAACTAATGTTAACTATCTTGAAAAGCACTTAAAAGTTAATCTGGGTTAACTGTCTGAAAGTTAACTATATTAGACTAATTCTGTCTCGTTTTTGTTGGGTCAAACATTCATTTTGTGTATGTTTATTTACTTGTAAAAAACGTCTCCAGTACAAGTAGCTGACAGATTGTGTTGTTGTTTTCCCAGACAGACAAGTGCTTTTGATGTCCACATGTGCTGACATACTGTCTCATGTCCATTTATTGTGAATGCAGGTATGTTGTCAAAGAGTGTTGTAATTTCATTGTGCAAATGGTGCAATTCATGTTTGATGCAAATTCATGTGATTTGATAAATATGCTAAAATACTATAAAAAGGGTAACAGTTCATGGTAAAATACACTACATGTATTTTATATGTTTTGGATGTCATATTAAGAGGACAGTCTTGTTTTCTTTTGTTGTATTTATGTAAACTGTATAAAAATCCACTATACGATCACTAGATCAGTAAGAATACTGTGTATAGTATACTGGGAAATCCTGAGAGCAATGGAGGATTCTCATGAGAGACAGACAAGTGCTTTTGATGTCCACATGTGCTGACATACTGTCTCATGTCCATTTATTGTGAATGCAGAATAAACACCCTGCTGCTGAGCTGTTACCACCACCTGAACTCCAAGTGTGTTTAATTCAGAGAGGAGACATCTAACATCGGTAACACATGTACGTTATTTTCAGTGATGCCAAAAATAGACGATCTATTTTTGGCAATCAGCTTTAAATTGCCTGAAACGTGCTCCTAACAGGTTTTTGGGGGAACAATTTTTTTTCTGTTTTCGTCACTCGTCACTTTTCGTCACTACCGAAACGGAAAAAAAAAATCACAAAAAAGTCACTACCAATCAGCTTTAAATTGCCTGAAACGTGCTCCTAACAGGTTTTTGGGGGAACAATTTTTTTTCTGTTTTCGTCACTCGTCACTTTTCGTCACTACCGAAACGAAAAAAAAAAATCACAAAAAAATCACTACCAATCAGCTTTAAATTGCCTGAAACGTGCTCCTAACAGGTTTTTGGGGGAACATTTTTTTTTCTGTTTTCGTCACTCGTCACTTTTCATCACTACCGAAACGGGAAAAAAAATCACAAAAAAGTCACTACCAATCAGCTTTAAATTGCCTGAAACGTGCTCCTAACAGGTTTTTGGAGTCACTGACTAGTGAGCCGCAGGTAACAGGTTCAAGCCTCAGCTACAGCAACAAGTCAGAATGTCAAATCAAATAGGTATTATTAGGAGTGAAATGGTTGTGTTTCTTCACCCCAACTGCACATGACAGCAGTTTTATATCAGTTTACATGTACGTTATTTTCAGTGATGCCAAAAATAGACGATCTATTTTTGGCAATCAGCTTTAAATTGCCTGAAACGTGCTCCTAATAGGTTTTTGGGGGAACAATTTTTTTTCTGTTTTCGTCACTCGTCACTTTTCGTCACTACCCAAACGGAAAAAAAAAATCACAAAAAAGTCACTACCAATCAGCTTTAAATTGCCTGAAACGTGCTCCTAACAGGTTTTTGGGGGAACAATTTTTTTTCTGTTTTCGTCACTCGTCACTTTTCGTCACTACCGAAACGGAAAAAAAAAATCACAAACAAGTCACTACCAATCAGCTTTAAATTGCCTGAAACGTGCTCCTAACAGGTTTTTGGGGGAACCATTTTTTTTCTGTTTTCGTCACTCGTCACTTTTCGTCACTACCGAAACGGGGAAAAAAAATCACAAAAAAGTCACTACCAATCAGCTTTAAATTGCCTGAAACGTGCTCCTAACAGGTTTTTGGGGGAACATTTTTTTTTCTGTTTTCGTCACTCGTCACTTTTCGTCAATACCGAAACGGAAAAAAAAAATCACAAAAAAATCACTACCATTCAGCTTTAAATTGCCTGAAACGTGCTCCTAACAGGTTTTTGGGGGAACAATTTTTTTTCTGTTTTCGTCACTCGTCACTTTTCGTCACTACCGAAACGGAAAAAAAAAATCACAAAAAAATCACTACCAATCAGCTTTAAATTGCCTGAAACGTGCTCCTAATAGGTTTTTGGGGGAACAATTTTTTTTCTGTTTTCGTCACTCGTCACTTTTCGTCACTACCCAAACGGAAAAAAAAATCACAAAAAAGTCACTACCAATCAGCTTTAAATTGCCTGAAACGTGCTCCTAACAGGTTTTTGGGGGAACAATTTTTTTTCTGTTTTCGTCACTCGTCACTTTTCGTCACTACCGAAACGGGGAAAAAAAATCACAAAAAAGTCACTACCAATCAGCTTTAAATTGCCTGAAACGTGCTCCTAACAGGTTTTTGGGGGAACATTTTTTTTTCTGTTTTCGTCACTCGTCACTTTTCGTCAATACCGAAACGGAAAAAAAAAATCACAAAAAAATCACTACCATTCAGCTTTAAATTGCCTGAAACGTGCTCCTAACAGGTTTTTGGGGGAACAATTTTTTTTCTGTTTTCGTCACTCGTCACTTTTCGTCACTACCGAAACGGAAAAAAAAAATCACAAAAAAATCACTACCAATCAGCTTTAAATTGCCTGAAACGTGCTCCTAACAGGTTTTTGGGGGAACAATTTTTTTTCTGTTTTCGTCACTCGTCACTTTTCGTCACTACCGAAACGGAAAAAAAAAATCACAAAAAAGTCACTACCAATCAGCTTTAAATTGCCTGAAACGTGCTCCTAACAGGTTTTTGGAGTCACTGACTAGTGAGCCGCAGGTAACAGGTTCAAGCCTCAGCTACAGCAACAAGTCAGAATGTCAAATCAAATAGGTATTATTAGGAGTGAAATGGTTGTGTTTCTTCACCCCAACTGCACATGACAGCAGTTTTATATCAGTTTACATGTACGTTATTTTCAGTGATGACAAAAATAGATGATCTATTTTTGGCAATCAGCTTTAAATTGCCTGAAACGTGCTCCTAACAGGTTTTTGGGGGAACAATTTTTTTTCTGTTTTCGTCACTCGTCACTTTTCGTCACTACCGAAACGGAAAAAAAAAATCACAAAAAAGTCACTACCAATCAGCTTTAAATTGCCTGAAACATGCTCCTAACAGGTTTTTGGGGGAACAATTTTTTTTCTGTTTTCGTCACTCGTCACTTTTCGTCACTACCGAAACGGAAAAAAAAAATCACAAAAAAGTCACTACCAATCAGCTTTAAATTGCCTGAAACGTGCTCCTAACAGGTTTTTGGGGGAACAATTTTTTTTCTGTTTTCGTCACTCGTCACTTTTCGTCACTACCGAAACGGAAAAAAAATTTCACAAACAAGTCACTACCAATCAGCTTTAAATTGCCTGAAACGTGCTCCTAACAGGTTTTTGGGGGAACATTTTTTTTTCTGTTTTCGTCACTCGTCACTTTTCGTCACTACCGAAACGGAAAAAAAAAATCACAAAAAAGTCACTACCAATCAGCTTTAAATTGCCTGAAACGTGCTCCTAACAGGTTTTTGGAGTCACTGACTAGTGAGCCGCAGGTAACAGGTTCAAGCCTCAGCTACAGCAACAAGTCAGAATGTCAAATCAAATAGGTATTATTAGGAGTGAAATGGTTGTGTTTCTTCACCCCAACTGCACATGACAGCAGTTTTACTTCAGTTTACATGTACGTTATTTTCAGTGATGCCAAAAATAGATGATCTATTTTTGGCAATCAGCTTTAAATTGCCTGAAACGTGCTCCTAACAGGTTTTTGGGGGAACAATTTTTTTTCTGTTTTCGTCACTCGTCACTTTTCGTCACTACCGAAACGGAAAAAAAAAATCACAAAAAAGTCACTACCAATCAGCTTTAAATTGCCTGAAACGTGCTCCTAACAGGTTTTTGGGGGAACAATTTTTTTTCTGTTTTCGTCACTCGTCATTTTTCGTCACTACCGAAACGGAAAAAATAAATCACAAAAAAGTCACTACCAATCAGCTTTAATTTGCCTGAAACGTGCTCCTAACAGGTTTTTGGGGGACATTTTTTTTTTCTGTTTTCGTCACTCGTCACTTTTCGTCACTACCGAAACGGAAAAAAAAATTCACAAAAAAATCACTACCAATCAGCTTTAAATTGCCTGAAACGTGCTCCTAACAGGTTTTTGGGGGAACAGACTAGTGAGCCGCAGGTAACAGGTTCAAGCCTCAGCTACAGCAACAAGTCAGAATGTCAAATCAAATAGGTATTATTAGGAGTGAAATGGTTGTGTTTCTTCACCCCAACTGCACATGACAGCAGTTTTATATCAGTTTACATGTACGTTATTTTCAGTGATGCCAAAAATAGACGATTTATTTTTGGCAATCAGCTTTAAATTGCCTGAAACGTGCTCCTAACAGGTTTTTGGGGGAACAATTTTGTTTCTGTTTTCGTCACTCGTCACTTTTCGTCACTACCCAAACGGAAAAAAAAATTCACAAAAAAGTCACTACCAATCAGCTATAAATTGCCTGAAACATGCTCCTAACAGGTTTTTGGGGGAACAATTTTTTTTCTGTTTTCGTCACTACCGAAACGGAAAAAAAAATTCACAAAAAAGTCACTACCAATCAGCTTTAAATTGCCTGAAACGTGCTCCTAACAGGTTTTTGGGGGAACCATTTTTTTTCTGTTTTCGTCACTCGTCACTTTTCGTCACTACCGAAACGGGGAAAAAAAATCACAAAAAAGTCACTACCAATCAGCTTTAAATTGCCTGAAACGTGCTCCTAACAGGTTTTTGGGGGAACAATTTTTTTTCTGTTTTCGTCACTCGTCACTTTTCGTCAATACCGAAACGGAAAAAAAAAATCACAAAAAAATCACTACCAATCAGCTTTAAATTGCCTGAAACGTGCTCCTAACAGGTTTTTGGGGGAACATTTTTTTTTTCGTTTCGGTAGCGTCACTATCGAAACGGGAAAAAAAATCACAAAAAAGTCACTACCAATCAGCTTTAAATTGCCTGAAACGTGCTCCTAACAGGTTTTTGGGGGAACAATTTTTTTTCTGTTTTCGTCACTCGTCACTTTTCGTCACTACCGAAATGGAAAAAAAAAATCACAAAAAAGTCACTACCAATCAGCTTTAAATTGCCTGAAACGTGCTCCTAACAGGTTTTTGGGGGAACATTTTTTTTTCCGTTTCGGTAGCGTCACTACCGAAACGGAAAAAAAAATCACAAAAAAGTCACTACCAATCAGCTTTAAATTGCCTGAAACGTGCTCCTAACAGGTTTTTGGGGGAACAATTTTTGTTTCTGTTTTCGTCACTCGTCACTTTTCGTCACTACCGAAACGGAAAAAAAAATTCACAAAAAAGTCACCACCAATCAGCTTTAAATAGCCTGAAACGTGCTCCTAACAGGTTTTTGGGGGAACATTTTTTTTTCTGTTTTCGTCACTCGTCACTTTTCGTCACTACCGAAACGGAAAAGAAAATTCACAAAAAAATCACTACCAATCAGCTTTAAATTGCCTGAAACGTGCTCCTAAGAGGTTTTTGGAGTCACTGACTAGTGAGCCGCAGGTAACAGGTTCAAGCCTCAGCTACAGCAACAAGTCAGAATGTCAAATCAAATAGGTATTATTAGGAGTGAAATGGTTGTGTTTCTTCACCCCAACTGCACATGACAGCAGTTTTATATCAGTTTACATGTACGTTATTTTCAGTGATGACAAAAATAGATGATCTATTTTTGGCAATCAGCTTTAAATTGCCTGAAACGTGCTCCTAACAGGTTTTTGGGGGAACAATTTTTTTTCTGTTTTCGTCACTCGTCACTTTTCGTCACTACCGAAACGGAAAAAAGAAATCACAAAAAAGTCACTACCAATCAGCTTTAAATTGCCTGAAACGTGCTCCTAACAGGTTTTTGGGGGACTTTTTTTTTTCTGTTTTCGTCACTCGTCACTTTTCGTCACTACCGAAACGGAAAAAAAAATTCACAAAAAAATCACTACCAATCAGCTTTAAATTGCCTGAAACGTGCTCCTAACAGGTTTTTTGGGGGAACAGACTAGTGAGCCGCAGGTAACAGGTTCAAGCCTCAGCTACAGCAACAAGTCAGAATGTCAAATCAAATAGGTATTATTAGGAGTGAAATGGTTGTGTTTCTTCACCCCAACTGCACATGACAGCAGTTTTATATCAGTTTACATGTACGTTATTTTCAGTGATGCCAAAAATAGACGATCTATTTTTGGCAATCAGCTTTAAATTGCCTGAAACGTGCTCCTAACAGGTTTTTGGGGGAACAATTTTTTTTCTGTTTTCGTCACTCGTCACTTTTCGTCACTACCGAAACGGAAAAAAAAATTCACAAAAAAGTCACCACCAATCAGCTTTAAATAGCCTGAAACGTGCTCCTAACAGGTTTTTGGGGGAACATTTTTTTTTCTGTTTTCGTCACTCGTCACTTTTCGTCACTACCGAAACGGAAAAGAAAATTCACAAAAAAATCACTACCAATCAGCTTTAAATTGCCTGAAACGTGCTCCTAAGAGGTTTTTGGAGTCACTGACTAGTGAGCCGCAGGTAACAGGTTCAAGCCTCAGCTACAGCAACAAGTCAGAATGTCAAATCAAATAGGTATTATTAGGAGTGAAATGGTTGTGTTTCTTCACCCCAACTGCACATGACAGCAGTTTTATATCAGTTTACATGTACGTTATTTTCAGTGATGACAAAAATAGATGATCTATTTTTGGCAATCAGCTTTAAATTGCCTGAAACGTGCTCCTAACAGGTTTTTGGGGGAACATTTTTTTTTCTGTTTTCGTCACTCGTCACTTTTCGTCACTACCGAAACGGAAAAAATAAATCACAAAAAAGTCACTACCAATCAGCTTTAAATTGCCTGAAACGTGCTCCTAACAGGTTTTTGGGGGACTTTTTTTTTTTCTGTTTTCGTCACTCGTCACTTTTCGTCACTACCGAAACGGAAAAAAAAATTCACAAAAAAATCACTACCAATCAGCTTTAAATTGCCTGAAACGTGCTCCTAACAGGTTTTTGGGGGAACAGACTAGTGAGCCGCAGGTAACAGGTTCAAGCCTCAGCTACAGCAACAAGTCAGAATGTCAAATCAAATAGGTATTATTAGGAGTGAAATGGTTGTGTTTCTTCACCCCAACTGCACATGACAGCAGTTTTATATCAGTTTACATGTACGTTATTTTCAGTGATGCCAAAAATAGACGATCTATTTTTGGCAATCAGCTTTAAATTGCCTGAAACGTGCTCCTAACAGGTTTTTGGGGGAACAATTTTGTTTCTGTTTTCGTCACTCGTCACTTTTCGTCACTACCCAAACGGAAAAAAAAATTCACAAAAAAGTCACTACCAATCAGCTTTAAATTGCCTGAAACGTGCTCCTAACAGGTTTTTGGGGGAACAATTTTTTTTCTGTTTTCGTCACTCGTCACTTTTCGTCACTACCGAAACGGAAAAAAAAATTCACAAAAAAGTCACTACCAATCAGCTTTAAATTGCCTGAAACGTGCTCCTAACAGGTTTTTGGGGGAACCATTTTTTTTCTGTTTTCGTCACTCGTCACTTTTCGTCACTACCGAAACGGGGAAAAAAAATCACAAAAAAGTCACTACCAATCAGCTTTAAATTGCCTGAAACGTGCTCCTAACAGGTTTTTGGGGGAACAATTTTTTTTCTGTTTTCGTCACTCGTCACTTTTCGTCAATACCGAAACGGAAAAAAAAAATCACAAAAAAATCACTACCAATCAGCTTTAAATTGCCTGAAACGTGCTCCTAACAGGTTTTTGGGGGAACAATTTTTTTTCTGTTTTCGTCACTCGTCACTTTTCGTCACTACCGAAACGGAAAAAAAAATTCACAAAAAAGTCACTACCAATCAGCTTTAAATTGCCTGAAACGTGCTCCTAACAGGTTTTTGGGGGAACATTTTTTTTTTCGTTTCGGTAGCGTCACTATCGAAACGGGAAAAAAAATCACAAAAAAGTCACTACCAATCAGCTTTAAATTGCCTGAAACGTGCTCCTAACAGGTTTTTGGGGGAACAATTTTTTTTCTGTTTTCGTCACTCGTCACTTTTCGTCACTACCGAAACGGAAAAAAAAAATCACAAAAAAGTCACTACCAATCAGCTTTAAATTGCCTGAAACGTGCTCCTAACAGGTTTTTGGGGGAACAATTTTTTTTCTGTTTTCGTCACTCGTCACTTTTCGTCACTACCGAAACGAAAAAAAAAAATCACAAAAAAATCACTACCAATCAGCTTTAAATTGCCTGAAACGTGCTCCTAACAGGTTTTTGGGGGAACATTTTTTTTTCTGTTTTCGTCACTCGTCACTTTTCATCACTACCGAAACGGGAAAAAAAATCACAAAAAAGTCACTACCAATCAGCTTTAAATTGCCTGAAACGTGCTCCTAACAGGTTTTTGGAGTCACTGACTAGTGAGCCGCAGGTAACAGGTTCAAGCCTCAGCTACAGCAACAAGTCAGAATGTCAAATCAAATAGGTATTATTAGGAGTGAAATGGTTGTGTTTCTTCACCCCAACTGCACATGACAGCAGTTTTATATCAGTTTACATGTACGTTATTTTCAGTGATGCCAAAAATAGACGATCTATTTTTGGCAATCAGCTTTAAATTGCCTGAAACGTGCTCCTAATAGGTTTTTGGGGGAACAATTTTTTTTCTGTTTTCGTCACTCGTCACTTTTCGTCACTACCCAAACGGAAAAAAAAAATCACAAAAAAGTCACTACCAATCAGCTTTAAATTGCCTGAAACGTGCTCCTAACAGGTTTTTGGGGGAACAATTTTTTTTCTGTTTTCGTCACTCGTCACTTTTCGTCACTACCGAAACGGAAAAAAAAAATCACAAACAAGTCACTACCAATCAGCTTTAAATTGCCTGAAACGTGCTCCTAACAGGTTTTTGGGGGAACCATTTTTTTTCTGTTTTCGTCACTCGTCACTTTTCGTCACTACCGAAACGGGGAAAAAAAATCACAAAAAAGTCACTACCAATCAGCTTTAAATTGCCTGAAACGTGCTCCTAACAGGTTTTTGGGGGAACATTTTTTTTTCTGTTTTCATCACTCGTCACTTTTCGTCAATACCGAAACGGAAAAAAAAAATCACAAAAAAATCACTACCATTCAGCTTTAAATTGCCTGAAACGTGCTCCTAACAGGTTTTTGGGGGAACAATTTTTTTTCTGTTTTCGTCACTCGTCACTTTTCGTCACTACCGAAACGGAAAAAAAAAATCACAAAAAAATCACTACCAATCAGCTTTAAATTGCCTGAAACGTGCTCCTAATAGGTTTTTGGGGGAACAATTTTTTTTCTGTTTTCGTCACTCGTCACTTTTCGTCACTACCCAAACGGAAAAAAAAATCACAAAAAAGTCACTACCAATCAGCTTTAAATTGCCTGAAACGTGCTCCTAACAGGTTTTTGGGGGAACAATTTTTTTTCTGTTTTCGTCACTCGTCACTTTTCGTCACTACCGAAACGGGGAAAAAAAATCACAAAAAAGTCACTACCAATCAGCTTTAAATTGCCTGAAACGTGCTCCTAACAGGTTTTTGGGGGAACATTTTTTTTTCTGTTTTCGTCACTCGTCACTTTTCGTCAATACCGAAACGGAAAAAAAAAATCACAAAAAAATCACTACCATTCAGCTTTAAATTGCCTGAAACGTGCTCCTAACAGGTTTTTGGGGGAACAATTTTTTTTCTGTTTTCGTCACTCGTCACTTTTCGTCACTACCGAAACGGAAAAAAAAAATCACAAAAAAATCACTACCAATCAGCTTTAAATTGCCTGAAACGTGCTCCTAACAGGTTTTTGGGGGAACAATTTTTTTTCTGTTTTCGTCACTCGTCACTTTTCGTCACTACCGAAACGGAAAAAAAAAATCACAAAAAAGTCACTACCAATCAGCTTTAAATTGCCTGAAACGTGCTCCTAACAGGTTTTTGGAGTCACTGACTAGTGAGCCGCAGGTAACAGGTTCAAGCCTCAGCTACAGCAACAAGTCAGAATGTCAAATCAAATAGGTATTATTAGGAGTGAAATGGTTGTGTTTCTTCACCCCAACTGCACATGACAGCAGTTTTATATCAGTTTACATGTACGTTATTTTCAGTGATGACAAAAATAGATGATCTATTTTTGGCAATCAGCTTTAAATTGCCTGAAACGTGCTCCTAACAGGTTTTTGGGGGAACAATTTTTTTTCTGTTTTCGTCACTCGTCACTTTTCGTCACTACCGAAACGGAAAAAAAAAATCACAAAAAAGTCACTACCAATCAGCTTTAAATTGCCTGAAACATGCTCCTAACAGGTTTTTGGGGGAACAATTTTTTTTCTGTTTTCGTCACTCGTCACTTTTCGTCACTACCGAAACGGAAAAAAAAAATCACAAAAAAGTCACTACCAATCAGCTTTAAATTGCCTGAAACGTGCTCCTAACAGGTTTTTGGGGGAACAATTTTTTTTCTGTTTTCGTCACTCGTCACTTTTCGTCACTACCGAAACGGAAAAAAAATTTCACAAACAAGTCACTACCAATCAGCTTTAAATTGCCTGAAACGTGCTCCTAACAGGTTTTTGGGGGAACATTTTT
The DNA here is from genome assembly GCF_963454915.1 of Gymnoscopelus microlampas. Taxonomy (NCBI): domain Eukaryota; kingdom Metazoa; phylum Chordata; class Actinopteri; order Myctophiformes; family Myctophidae; genus Gymnoscopelus; species Gymnoscopelus microlampas. The sequence continues at coordinate 47,410,026 of NC_139954.1, read as the reverse complement.
TTTTCTGTTTTCGTCACTCGTCACTTTTCGTCACTACCGAAACGGGAAAAAAAAATCACAAAAAAGTCACTACCAATCAGCTTTAAATTGCCTGAAACGTGCTCCTAACAGGTTTTTGGAGTCACTGACTAGTGAGCCGCAGGTAACAGGTTCAAGCCTCAGCTACAGCAACAAGTCAGAATGTCAAATCAAATAGGTATTATTAGGAGTGAAATGGTTGTGTTTCTTCACCCCAACTGCACATGACAGCAGTTTTACTTCAGTTTACATGTACGTTATTTTCAGTGATGCCAAAAATAGATGATCTATTTTTGGCAATCAGCTTTAAATTGCCTGAAACGTGCTCCTAACAGGTTTTTGGGGGAACAATTTTTTTTCTGTTTTCGTCACTCGTCACTTTTCGTCACTACCGAAACGGAAAAAAAAAATCACAAAAAAGTCACTACCAATCAGCTTTAAATTGCCTGAAACGTGCTCCTAACAGGTTTTTGGGGGAACAATTTTTTTTCTGTTTTCGTCACTCGTCATTTTTCGTCACTACCGAAACGGAAAAAATAAATCACAAAAAAGTCACTACCAATCAGCTTTAATTTGCCTGAAACGTGCTCCTAACAGGTTTTTGGGGGACATTTTTTTTTTCTGTTTTCGTCACTCGTCACTTTTCGTCACTACCGAAACGGAAAAAAAAATTCACAAAAAAATCACTACCAATCAGCTTTAAATTGCCTGAAACGTGCTCCTAACAGGTTTTTGGGGGAACAGACTAGTGAGCCGCAGGTAACAGGTTCAAGCCTCAGCTACAGCAACAAGTCAGAATGTCAAATCAAATAGGTATTATTAGGAGTGAAATGGTTGTGTTTCTTCACCCCAACTGCACATGACAGCAGTTTTATATCAGTTTACATGTACGTTATTTTCAGTGATGCCAAAAATAGACGATTTATTTTTGGCAATCAGCTTTAAATTGCCTGAAACGTGCTCCTAACAGGTTTTTGGGGGAACAATTTTGTTTCTGTTTTCGTCACTCGTCACTTTTCGTCACTACCCAAACGGAAAAAAAAATTCACAAAAAAGTCACTACCAATCAGCTTTAAATTGCCTGAAACATGCTCCTAACAGGTTTTTGGGGGAACAATTTTTTTTCTGTTTTCGTCACTACCGAAACGGAAAAAAAAATTCACAAAAAAGTCACTACCAATCAGCTTTAAATTGCCTGAAACGTGCTCCTAACAGGTTTTTGGGGGAACCATTTTTTTTCTGTTTTCGTCACTCGTCACTTTTCGTCACTACCGAAACGGGGAAAAAAAATCACAAAAAAGTCACTACCAATCAGCTTTAAATTGCCTGAAACGTGCTCCTAACAGGTTTTTGGGGGAACAATTTTTTTTCTGTTTTCGTCACTCGTCACTTTTCGTCAATACCGAAACGGAAAAAAAAAATCACAAAAAAATCACTACCAATCAGCTTTAAATTGCCTGAAACGTGCTCCTAACAGGTTTTTGGGGGAACATTTTTTTTTTCGTTTCGGTAGCGTCACTATCGAAACGGGAAAAAAAATCACAAAAAAGTCACTACCAATCAGCTTTAAATTGCCTGAAACGTGCTCCTAACAGGTTTTTGGGGGAACAATTTTTTTTCTGTTTTCGTCACTCGTCACTTTTCGTCACTACCGAAATGGAAAAAAAAAATCACAAAAAAGTCACTACCAATCAGCTTTAAATTGCCTGAAACGTGCTCCTAACAGGTTTTTGGGGGAACATTTTTTTTTCCGTTTCGGTAGCGTCACTACCGAAACGGAAAAAAAAATCACAAAAAAGTCACTACCAATCAGCTTTAAATTGCCTGAAACGTGCTCCTAACAGGTTTTTGGGGGAACAATTTTTTTTCTGTTTTCGTCACTCGTCACTTTTCGTCACTACCGAAACGGAAAAAAAAATTCACAAAAAAGTCACCACCAATCAGCTTTAAATAGCCTGAAACGTGCTCCTAACAGGTTTTTGGGGGAACATTTTTTTTTCTGTTTTCGTCACTCGTCACTTTTCGTCACTACCGAAACGGAAAAGAAAATTCACAAAAAAATCACTACCAATCAGCTTTAAATTGCCTGAAACGTGCTCCTAAGAGGTTTTTGGAGTCACTGACTAGTGAGCCGCAGGTAACAGGTTCAAGCCTCAGCTACAGCAACAAGTCAGAATGTCAAATCAAATAGGTATTATTAGGAGTGAAATGGTTGTGTTTCTTCACCCCAACTGCACATGACAGCAGTTTTATATCAGTTTACATGTACGTTATTTTCAGTGATGACAAAAATAGATGATCTATTTTTGGCAATCAGCTTTAAATTGCCTGAAACGTGCTCCTAACAGGTTTTTGGGGGAACAATTTTTTTTCTGTTTTCGTCACTCGTCACTTTTCGTCACTACCGAAACGGAAAAAAGAAATCACAAAAAAGTCACTACCAATCAGCTTTAAATTGCCTGAAACGTGCTCCTAACAGGTTTTTGGGGGACTTTTTTTTTTCTGTTTTCGTCACTCGTCACTTTTCGTCACTACCGAAACGGAAAAAAAAATTCACAAAAAAATCACTACCAATCAGCTTTAAATTGCCTGAAACGTGCTCCTAACAGGTTTTTTGGGGGAACAGACTAGTGAGCCGCAGGTAACAGGTTCAAGCCTCAGCTACAGCAACAAGTCAGAATGTCAAATCAAATAGGTATTATTAGGAGTGAAATGGTTGTGTTTCTTCACCCCAACTGCACATGACAGCAGTTTTATATCAGTTTACATGTACGTTATTTTCAGTGATGCCAAAAATAGACGATCTATTTTTGGCAATCAGCTTTAAATTGCCTGAAACGTGCTCCTAACAGGTTTTTGGGGGAACAATTTTTTTTCTGTTTTCGTCACTCGTCACTTTTCGTCACTACCGAAACGGAAAAAAAAATTCACAAAAAAGTCACCACCAATCAGCTTTAAATAGCCTGAAACGTGCTCCTAACAGGTTTTTGGGGGAACATTTTTTTTTCTGTTTTCGTCACTCGTCACTTTTCGTCACTACCGAAACGGAAAAGAAAATTCACAAAAAAATCACTACCAATCAGCTTTAAATTGCCTGAAACGTGCTCCTAAGAGGTTTTTGGAGTCACTGACTAGTGAGCCGCAGGTAACAGGTTCAAGCCTCAGCTACAGCAACAAGTCAGAATGTCAAATCAAATAGGTATTATTAGGAGTGAAATGGTTGTGTTTCTTCACCCCAACTGCACATGACAGCAGTTTTATATCAGTTTACATGTACGTTATTTTCAGTGATGACAAAAATAGATGATCTATTTTTGGCAATCAGCTTTAAATTGCCTGAAACGTGCTCCTAACAGGTTTTTGGGGGAACATTTTTTTTTCTGTTTTCGTCACTCGTCACTTTTCGTCACTACCGAAACGGAAAAAATAAATCACAAAAAAGTCACTACCAATCAGCTTTAAATTGCCTGAAACGTGCTCCTAACAGGTTTTTGGGGGACTTTTTTTTTTTCTGTTTTCGTCACTCGTCACTTTTCGTCACTACCGAAACGGAAAAAAAAATTCACAAAAAAATCACTACCAATCAGCTTTAAATTGCCTGAAACGTGCTCCTAACAGGTTTTTGGGGGAACAGACTAGTGAGCCGCAGGTAACAGGTTCAAGCCTCAGCTACAGCAACAAGTCAGAATGTCAAATCAAATAGGTATTATTAGGAGTGAAATGGTTGTGTTTCTTCACCCCAACTGCACATGACAGCAGTTTTATATCAGTTTACATGTACGTTATTTTCAGTGATGCCAAAAATAGACGATCTATTTTTGGCAATCAGCTTTAAATTGCCTGAAACGTGCTCCTAACAGGTTTTTGGGGGAACAATTTTGTTTCTGTTTTCGTCACTCGTCACTTTTCGTCACTACCCAAACGGAAAAAAAAATTCACAAAAAAGTCACTACCAATCAGCTTTAAATTGCCTGAAACGTGCTCCTAACAGGTTTTTGGGGGAACAATTTTTTTTCTGTTTTCGTCACTCGTCACTTTTCGTCACTACCGAAACGGAAAAAAAAATTCACAAAAAAGTCACTACCAATCAGCTTTAAATTGCCTGAAACGTGCTCCTAACAGGTTTTTGGGGGAACCATTTTTTTTCTGTTTTCGTCACTCGTCACTTTTCGTCACTACCGAAACGGGGAAAAAAAATCACAAAAAAGTCACTACCAATCAGCTTTAAATTGCCTGAAACGTGCTCCTAACAGGTTTTTGGGGGAACAATTTTTTTTCTGTTTTCGTCACTCGTCACTTTTCGTCAATACCGAAACGGAAAAAAAAAATCACAAAAAAATCACTACCAATCAGCTTTAAATTGCCTGAAACGTGCTCCTAACAGGTTTTTGGGGGAACAATTTTTTTTCTGTTTTCGTCACTCGTCACTTTTCGTCACTACCGAAACGGAAAAAAAAATTCACAAAAAAGTCACTACCAATCAGCTTTAAATTGCCTGAAACGTGCTCCTAACAGGTTTTTGGGGGAACATTTTTTTTTTCGTTTCGGTAGCGTCACTATCGAAACGGGAAAAAAAATCACAAAAAAGTCACTACCAATCAGCTTTAAATTGCCTGAAACGTGCTCCTAACAGGTTTTTGGGGGAACAATTTTTTTTCTGTTTTCGTCACTCGTCACTTTTCGTCACTACCGAAACGGAAAAAAAAAATCACAAAAAAGTCACTACCAATCAGCTTTAAATTGCCTGAAACGTGCTCCTAACAGGTTTTTGGGGGAACAATTTTTTTTCTGTTTTCGTCACTCGTCACTTTTCGTCACTACCGAAACGAAAAAAAAAAATCACAAAAAAATCACTACCAATCAGCTTTAAATTGCCTGAAACGTGCTCCTAACAGGTTTTTGGGGGAACATTTTTTTTTCTGTTTTCGTCACTCGTCACTTTTCATCACTACCGAAACGGGAAAAAAAATCACAAAAAAGTCACTACCAATCAGCTTTAAATTGCCTGAAACGTGCTCCTAACAGGTTTTTGGAGTCACTGACTAGTGAGCCGCAGGTAACAGGTTCAAGCCTCAGCTACAGCAACAAGTCAGAATGTCAAATCAAATAGGTATTATTAGGAGTGAAATGGTTGTGTTTCTTCACCCCAACTGCACATGACAGCAGTTTTATATCAGTTTACATGTACGTTATTTTCAGTGATGCCAAAAATAGACGATCTATTTTTGGCAATCAGCTTTAAATTGCCTGAAACGTGCTCCTAATAGGTTTTTGGGGGAACAATTTTTTTTCTGTTTTCGTCACTCGTCACTTTTCGTCACTACCCAAACGGAAAAAAAAAATCACAAAAAAGTCACTACCAATCAGCTTTAAATTGCCTGAAACGTGCTCCTAACAGGTTTTTGGGGGAACAATTTTTTTTCTGTTTTCGTCACTCGTCACTTTTCGTCACTACCGAAACGGAAAAAAAAAATCACAAACAAGTCACTACCAATCAGCTTTAAATTGCCTGAAACGTGCTCCTAACAGGTTTTTGGGGGAACCATTTTTTTTCTGTTTTCGTCACTCGTCACTTTTCGTCACTACCGAAACGGGGAAAAAAAATCACAAAAAAGTCACTACCAATCAGCTTTAAATTGCCTGAAACGTGCTCCTAACAGGTTTTTGGGGGAACATTTTTTTTTCTGTTTTCATCACTCGTCACTTTTCGTCAATACCGAAACGGAAAAAAAAAATCACAAAAAAATCACTACCATTCAGCTTTAAATTGCCTGAAACGTGCTCCTAACAGGTTTTTGGGGGAACAATTTTTTTTCTGTTTTCGTCACTCGTCACTTTTCGTCACTACCGAAACGGAAAAAAAAAATCACAAAAAAATCACTACCAATCAGCTTTAAATTGCCTGAAACGTGCTCCTAATAGGTTTTTGGGGGAACAATTTTTTTTCTGTTTTCGTCACTCGTCACTTTTCGTCACTACCCAAACGGAAAAAAAAATCACAAAAAAGTCACTACCAATCAGCTTTAAATTGCCTGAAACGTGCTCCTAACAGGTTTTTGGGGGAACAATTTTTTTTCTGTTTTCGTCACTCGTCACTTTTCGTCACTACCGAAACGGGGAAAAAAAATCACAAAAAAGTCACTACCAATCAGCTTTAAATTGCCTGAAACGTGCTCCTAACAGGTTTTTGGGGGAACATTTTTTTTTCTGTTTTCGTCACTCGTCACTTTTCGTCAATACCGAAACGGAAAAAAAAAATCACAAAAAAATCACTACCATTCAGCTTTAAATTGCCTGAAACGTGCTCCTAACAGGTTTTTGGGGGAACAATTTTTTTTCTGTTTTCGTCACTCGTCACTTTTCGTCACTACCGAAACGGAAAAAAAAAATCACAAAAAAATCACTACCAATCAGCTTTAAATTGCCTGAAACGTGCTCCTAACAGGTTTTTGGGGGAACAATTTTTTTTCTGTTTTCGTCACTCGTCACTTTTCGTCACTACCGAAACGGAAAAAAAAAATCACAAAAAAGTCACTACCAATCAGCTTTAAATTGCCTGAAACGTGCTCCTAACAGGTTTTTGGAGTCACTGACTAGTGAGCCGCAGGTAACAGGTTCAAGCCTCAGCTACAGCAACAAGTCAGAATGTCAAATCAAATAGGTATTATTAGGAGTGAAATGGTTGTGTTTCTTCACCCCAACTGCACATGACAGCAGTTTTATATCAGTTTACATGTACGTTATTTTCAGTGATGACAAAAATAGATGATCTATTTTTGGCAATCAGCTTTAAATTGCCTGAAACGTGCTCCTAACAGGTTTTTGGGGGAACAATTTTTTTTCTGTTTTCGTCACTCGTCACTTTTCGTCACTACCGAAACGGAAAAAAAAAATCACAAAAAAGTCACTACCAATCAGCTTTAAATTGCCTGAAACATGCTCCTAACAGGTTTTTGGGGGAACAATTTTTTTTCTGTTTTCGTCACTCGTCACTTTTCGTCACTACCGAAACGGAAAAAAAAAATCACAAAAAAGTCACTACCAATCAGCTTTAAATTGCCTGAAACGTGCTCCTAACAGGTTTTTGGGGGAACAATTTTTTTTCTGTTTTCGTCACTCGTCACTTTTCGTCACTACCGAAACGGAAAAAAAATTTCACAAACAAGTCACTACCAATCAGCTTTAAATTGCCTGAAACGTGCTCCTAACAGGTTTTTGGGGGAACATTTTTTTTTCTGTTTTCGTCACTCGTCACTTTTCGTCACTACCGAAACGGGAAAAAAAAATCACAAAAAAGTCACTACCAATCAGCTTTAAATTGCCTGAAACGTGCTCCTAACAGGTTTTTGGAGTCACTGACTAGTGAGCCGCAGGTAACAGGTTCAAGCCTCAGCTACAGCAACAAGTCAGAATGTCAAATCAAATAGGTATTATTAGGAGTGAAATGGTTGTGTTTCTTCACCCCAACTGCACATGACAGCAGTTTTACTTCAGTTTACATGTACGTTATTTTCAGTGATGCCAAAAATAGATGATCTATTTTTGGCAATCAGCTTTAAATTGCCTGAAACGTGCTCCTAACAGGTTTTTGGGGGAACAATTTTTTTTCTGTTTTCGTCACTCGTCACTTTTCGTCACTACCGAAACGGAAAAAAAAAATCACAAAAAAGTCACTACCAATCAGCTTTAAATTGCCTGAAACGTGCTCCTAACAGGTTTTTGGGGGAACAATTTTTTTTCTGTTTTCGTCACTCGTCATTTTTCGTCACTACCGAAACGGAAAAAATAAATCACAAAAAAGTCACTACCAATCAGCTTTAATTTGCCTGAAACGTGCTCCTAACAGGTTTTTGGGGGACATTTTTTTTTTCTGTTTTCGTCACTCGTCACTTTTCGTCACTACCGAAACGGAAAAAAAAATTCACAAAAAAATCACTACCAATCAGCTTTAAATTGCCTGAAACGTGCTCCTAACAGGTTTTTGGGGGAACAGACTAGTGAGCCGCAGGTAACAGGTTCAAGCCTCAGCTACAGCAACAAGTCAGAATGTCAAATCAAATAGGTATTATTAGGAGTGAAATGGTTGTGTTTCTTCACCCCAACTGCACATGACAGCAGTTTTATATCAGTTTACATGTACGTTATTTTCAGTGATGCCAAAAATAGACGATTTATTTTTGGCAATCAGCTTTAAATTGCCTGAAACGTGCTCCTAACAGGTTTTTGGGGGAACAATTTTGTTTCTGTTTTCGTCACTCGTCACTTTTCGTCACTACCCAAACGGAAAAAAAAATTCACAAAAAAGTCACTACCAATCAGCTTTAAATTGCCTGAAACATGCTCCTAACAGGTTTTTGGGGGAACAATTTTTTTTCTGTTTTCGTCACTACCGAAACGGAAAAAAAAATTCACAAAAAAGTCACTACCAATCAGCTTTAAATTGCCTGAAACGTGCTCCTAACAGGTTTTTGGGGGAACCATTTTTTTTCTGTTTTCGTCACTCGTCACTTTTCGTCACTACCGAAACGGGGAAAAAAAATCACAAAAAAGTCACTACCAATCAGCTTTAAATTGCCTGAAACGTGCTCCTAACAGGTTTTTGGGGGAACAATTTTTTTTCTGTTTTCGTCACTCGTCACTTTTCGTCAATACCGAAACGGAAAAAAAAAATCACAAAAAAATCACTACCAATCAGCTTTAAATTGCCTGAAACGTGCTCCTAACAGGTTTTTGGGGGAACATTTTTTTTTTCGTTTCGGTAGCGTCACTATCGAAACGGGAAAAAAAATCACAAAAAAGTCACTACCAATCAGCTTTAAATTGCCTGAAACGTGCTCCTAACAGGTTTTTGGGGGAACAATTTTTTTTCTGTTTTCGTCACTCGTCACTTTTCGTCACTACCGAAATGGAAAAAAAAAATCACAAAAAAGTCACTACCAATCAGCTTTAAATTGCCTGAAACGTGCTCCTAACAGGTTTTTGGGGGAACATTTTTTTTTCCGTTTCGGTAGCGTCACTACCGAAACGGAAAAAAAAATCACAAAAAAGTCACTACCAATCAGCTTTAAATTGCCTGAAACGTGCTCCTAACAGGTTTTTGGGGGAACAATTTTTTTTCTGTTTTCGTCACTCGTCACTTTTCGTCACTACCGAAACGGAAAAAAAAATTCACAAAAAAGTCACCACCAATCAGCTTTAAATAGCCTGAAACGTGCTCCTAACAGGTTTTTGGGGGAACATTTTTTTTTCTGTTTTCGTCACTCGTCACTTTTCGTCACTACCGAAACGGAAAAGAAAATTCACAAAAAAATCACTACCAATCAGCTTTAAATTGCCTGAAACGTGCTCCTAAGAGGTTTTTGGAGTCACTGACTAGTGAGCCGCAGGTAACAGGTTCAAGCCTCAGCTACAGCAACAAGTCAGAATGTCAAATCAAATAGGTATTATTAGGAGTGAAATGGTTGTGTTTCTTCACCCCAACTGCACATGACAGCAGTTTTATATCAGTTTACATGTACGTTATTTTCAGTGATGACAAAAATAGATGATCTATTTTTGGCAATCAGCTTTAAATTGCCTGAAACGTGCTCCTAACAGGTTTTTGGGGGAACAATTTTTTTTCTGTTTTCGTCACTCGTCACTTTTCGTCACTACCGAAACGGAAAAAAGAAATCACAAAAAAGTCACTACCAATCAGCTTTAAATTGCCTGAAACGTGCTCCTAACAGGTTTTTGGGGGACTTTTTTTTTTCTGTTTTCGTCACTCGTCACTTTTCGTCACTACCGAAACGGAAAAAAAAATTCACAAAAAAATCACTACCAATCAGCTTTAAATTGCCTGAAACGTGCTCCTAACAGGTTTTTTGGGGGAACAGACTAGTGAGCCGCAGGTAACAGGTTCAAGCCTCAGCTACAGCAACAAGTCAGAATGTCAAATCAAATAGGTATTATTAGGAGTGAAATGGTTGTGTTTCTTCACCCCAACTGCACATGACAGCAGTTTTATATCAGTTTACATGTACGTTATTTTCAGTGATGCCAAAAATAGACGATCTATTTTTGGCAATCAGCTTTAAATTGCCTGAAACGTGCTCCTAACAGGTTTTTGGGGGAACAATTTTTTTTCTGTTTTCGTCACTCGTCACTTTTCGTCACTACCGAAACGGAAAAAAAAATTCACAAAAAAGTCACCACCAATCAGCTTTAAATAGCCTGAAACGTGCTCCTAACAGGTTTTTGGGGGAACATTTTTTTTTCTGTTTTCGTCACTCGTCACTTTTCGTCACTACCGAAACGGAAAAGAAAATTCACAAAAAAATCACTACCAATCAGCTTTAAATTGCCTGAAACGTGCTCCTAAGAGGTTTTTGGAGTCACTGACTAGTGAGCCGCAGGTAACAGGTTCAAGCCTCAGCTACAGCAACAAGTCAGAATGTCAAATCAAATAGGTATTATTAGGAGTGAAATGGTTGTGTTTCTTCACCCCAACTGCACATGACAGCAGTTTTATATCAGTTTACATGTACGTTATTTTCAGTGATGACAAAAATAGATGATCTATTTTTGGCAATCAGCTTTAAATTGCCTGAAACGTGCTCCTAACAGGTTTTTGGGGGAACATTTTTTTTTCTGTTTTCGTCACTCGTCACTTTTCGTCACTACCGAAACGGAAAAAATAAATCACAAAAAAGTCACTACCAATCAGCTTTAAATTGCCTGAAACGTGCTCCTAACAGGTTTTTGGGGGACTTTTTTTTTTTCTGTTTTCGTCACTCGTCACTTTTCGTCACTACCGAAACGGAAAAAAAAATTCACAAAAAAATCACTACCAATCAGCTTTAAATTGCCTGAAACGTGCTCCTAACAGGTTTTTGGGGGAACAGACTAGTGAGCCGCAGGTAACAGGTTCAAGCCTCAGCTACAGCAACAAGTCAGAATGTCAAATCAAATAGGTATTATTAGGAGTGAAATGGTTGTGTTTCTTCACCCCAACTGCACATGACAGCAGTTTTATATCAGTTTACATGTACGTTATTTTCAGTGATGCCAAAAATAGACGATCTATTTTTGGCAATCAGCTTTAAATTGCCTGAAACGTGCTCCTAACAGGTTTTTGGGGGAACAATTTTGTTTCTGTTTTCGTCACTCGTCACTTTTCGTCACTACCCAAACGGAAAAAAAAATTCACAAAAAAGTCACTACCAATCAGCTTTAAATTGCCTGAAACGTGCTCCTAACAGGTTTTTGGGGGAACAATTTTTTTTCTGTTTTCGTCACTCGTCACTTTTCGTCACTACCGAAACGGAAAAAAAAATTCACAAAAAAGTCACTACCAATCAGCTTTAAATTGCCTGAAACGTGCTCCTAACAGGTTTTTGGGGGAACCATTTTTTTTCTGTTTTCGTCACTCGTCACTTTTCGTCACTACCGAAACGGGGAAAAAAAATCACAAAAAAGTCACTACCAATCAGCTTTAAATTGCCTGAAACGTGCTCCTAACAGGTTTTTGGGGGAACAATTTTTGTTTCTGTTTTCGTCACTCGTCACTTTTCGTCAATACCGAAACGGAAAAAAAAAATCACAAAAAAATCACTACCAATCAGCTTTAAATTGCCTGAAACGTGCTCCTAACAGGTTTTTGGGGGAACAATTTTTTTTCTGTTTTCGTCACTCGTCACTTTTCGTCACTACCGAAACGGAAAAAAAAATTCACAAAAAAGTCACTACCAATCAGCTTTAAATTGCCTGAAACGTGCTCCTAACAGGTTTTTGGGGGAACATTTTTTTTTTCGTTTCGGTAGCGTCACTATCGAAACGGGAAAAAAAATCACAAAAAAGTCACTACCAATCAGCTTTAAATTGCCTGAAACGTGCTCCTAACAGGTTTTTGGGGGAACAATTTTTTTTCTGTTTTCGTCACTCGTCACTTTTCGTCAATACCGAAACGGAAAAAAAAAATCACAAAAAAATCACTACCATTCAGCTTTAAATTGCCTGAAACGTGCTCCTAACAGGTTTTTGGGGGAACAATTTTTTTTCTGTTTTCGTCACTCGTCACTTTTCGTCACTACCGAAACGGAAAAAAAAAATCACAAAAAAATCACTACCAATCAGCTTTAAATTGCCTGAAACGTGCTCCTAACAGGTTTTTGGGGGAACATTTTTTTTTCTGTTTTCGTCACTCGTCACTTTTCGTCACTACCGAAACGGAAAAAAAAAATCACAAAAAAGTCACTACCAATCAGCTTTAAATTGCCTGAAACGTGCTCCTAACAGGTTTTTGGAGTCACTGACTAGTGAGCCGCAGGTAACAGGTTCAAGCCTCAGCTACAGCAACAAGTCAGAATGTCAAATCAAATAGGTATTATTAGGAGTGAAATGGTTGTGTTTCTTCACCCCAACTGCACATGACAGCAGTTTTATATCAGTTTACATGTACGTTATTTTCAGTGATGACAAAAATAGATGATCTATTTTTGGCAATCAGCTTTAAATTGCCTGAAACGTGCTCCTAACAGGTTTTTGGGGGAACAATTTTTTTTCTGTTTTCGTCACTCGTCACTTTTCGTCACTACCGAAACGGAAAAAAAAAATCACAAAAAAGTCACTACCAATCAGCTTTAAATTGCCTGAAACATGCTCCTAACAGGTTTTTGGGGGAACAATTTTTTTTCTGTTTTCGTCACTCGTCACCTTTCGTCACTACCGAAACGGAAAAAAAAAATCACAAAAAAGTCACTACCAATCAGCTTTAAATTGCCTGAAACGTGCTCCTAACAGGTTTTTGGGGGAACAATTTTTTTTCTGTTTTCGTCACTCGTCACTTTTCGTCACTACCGAAACGGAAAAAAAAATTCACAAACAAGTCACTACCAATCAGCTTTAAATTGCCTGAAACGTGCTCCTAACAGGTTTTTGGGGGAACCATTTTTTTTCTGTTTTCGTCACTCGTCACTTTTCGTCACTACCGAAACGGGGAAAAAAAATCACAAAAAAGTCACTACCAATCAGCTTTAAATTGCCTGAAACGTGCTCCTAGCAGGTTTTTGGGGGAACAATTTTTTTTCTGTTTTCGTCACTCGTCACTTTTCGTCAATACCGAAACGGAAAAAAAAAATCACAAAAAAATCACTACCAATCAGCTTTAAATTGCCTGAAACGTGCTCCTAACAGGTTTTTGGGGGAACATTTTTTTTTCTGTTTTCGTCACTCGTCACTTTTCGTCACTACCGAAACGGGAAAAAAAAATCACAAAAAAATCACTACCAATCAGCTTTAAATTGCCTGAAACGTGCTCCTAACAGGTTTTTGGGGGAACAATTTTTTTTCTGTTTTCGTCACTCGTAACTTTTCGTCACTACCGAAACGGAAAAAAAAAATCACAAAAAAGTCACTACCAATCAGCTTTAAATTGCCTGAAACGTGCTCCTAACAGGTTTTTGGAGTCACTGACTAGTGAGCCGCAGGTAACAGGTTCAAGCCTCAGCTACAGCAACAAGTCAGAATGTCAAATCAAATAGGTATTATTAGGAGTGAAATGGTTGTGTTTCTTCACCCCAACTGCACATGACAGCAGTTTTACTTCAGTTTACATGTACGTTATTTTCAGTGATGCCAAAAATAGATGATCTATTTTTGGCAATCAGCTTTAAATTGCCTGAAACGTGCTCCTAACAGGTTTTTGGGGGAACATTTTTTTTTCTGTTTTCGTCACTCGTCACTTTTCGTCACTACCGAAACGGAAAAAAAAAATCACAAAAAAGTCACTACCAATCAGCTTTAAATTGCCTGAAACGTGCTCCTAACAGGTTTTTGGGGGAACACTTTTTTTCTGTTTTCGTCACTCGTCACTTTTCGTCACTACCGAAACGGAAAAAAAAAATCACAAAAAAGTCACTACCAATCAGCTTTAAATTGCCTGAAACGTGCTCCTAACAGGTTTTTGGAGTCACTGACTAGTGAGCCGCAGGTAACAGGTTCAAGCCTCAGCTACAGCAACAAGTCAGAATGTCAAATCAAATAGGTATTATTAGGAGTGAAATGGTTGTGTTTCTTCACCCCAACTGCACATGACAGCAGTTTTACTTCAGTTTACATGTACGTTATTTTCAGTGATGCCAAAAATAGATGATCTATTTTTGGCAATCAGCTTTAAATTGCCTGAAACGTGCTCCTAACAGGTTTTTGGGGGAACAATTTTTTTTCTGTTTTCGTCACTCGTCACTTTTCGTCACTACCGAAACGGAAAAAAAAAATCACAAAAAAGTCACTACCAATCAGCTTTAAATTGCCTGAAACGTGCTCCTAACAGGTTTTTGGGGGAACAATTTTTTTTCTGTTTTCGTCACTCGTCACTTTTCGTCACTACCGAAACGGAAAAAATAAATCACAAAAAAGTCACTACCAATCAGCTTTAAATTGCCTGAAACGTGCTCCTAACAGGTTTTTGGGGGACATTTTTTTTTCTGTTTTCGTCACTCGTCACTTTTCGTCACTACCGAAACGGAAAAAAAAATTCACAAAAAAATCACTACCAATCAGCTTTAAATTGCCTGAAACGTGCTCCTAACAGGTTTTTGGGGGAACAGACTAGTGAGCCGCAGGTAACAGGTTCAAGCCTCAGCTACAGCAACAAGTCAGAATGTCAAATCAAATAGGTATTATTAGGAGTGAAATGGTTGTGTTTCTTCACCCCAACTGCACATGACAGCAGTTTTATATCAGTTTACATGTACGTTATTTTCAGTGATGCCAAAAATAGACGATCTATTTTTGGCAATCAGCTTTAAATTGCCTGAAACGTGCTCCTAACAGGTTTTTGGGGGAACAATTTTGTTTCTGTTTTCGTCACTCGTCACTTTTCGTCACTACCCAAACGGGAAAAAAAATTCACAAAAAAGTCACTACCAATCAGCTTTAAATTGCCTGAAACGTGCTCCTAACAGGTTTTTGGGGGAACAATTTTTTTTCTGTTTTCGTCACTCGTCACTTTTCGTCACTACCGAAACGGGAAAAAAAATTCACAAAAAAGTCACTACCAATCAGCTTTAAATTGCCTGAAACGTGCTCCTAACAGGTTTTTGGGGGAACAATTTTTTTTCTGTTTTCGTCACTCGTCACTTTTCGTCACTACCGAAACGGGGAAAAAAAATCACAAAAAAGTCACTACCAATCAGCTTTAAATTGCCTGAAACGTGCTCCTAACAGGTTTTTGGGGGAACATTTTTTTTTCTGTTTTCGTCACTCGTCACTTTTCGTCAATACCGAAACGGAAAAAAAAATCACAAAAAAATCACTACCAATCAGCTT
Organism: Gymnoscopelus microlampas; assembly: GCF_963454915.1. Classification (NCBI taxonomy): domain Eukaryota; kingdom Metazoa; phylum Chordata; class Actinopteri; order Myctophiformes; family Myctophidae; genus Gymnoscopelus; species Gymnoscopelus microlampas. Next base: position 47,394,699 of record NC_139954.1, on the reverse strand, counting down.
TAAATTGCCTGAAACGTGCTCCTAACAGGTTTTTGGGGGAACAATTTTTTTTCTGTTTTCGTCACTCGTCACTTTTCGTCACTACCGAAACGGAAAAAAAAATTCACAAAAAAGTCACTACCAATCAGCTTTAAATTGCCTGAAACGTGCTCCTAACAGGTTTTTGGGGGAACATTTTTTTTTCCGTTTCGGTAGCGTCACTATCGAAACGGGAAAAAAAATCACAAAAAAGTCACTACCAATCAGCTTTAAATTGCCTGAAACGTGCTCCTAACAGGTTTTTGGGGGAACAATTTTTTTTCTGTTTTCGTCACTCGTCACTTTTCGTCACTACCGAAACGGAAAAAAAAAATCACAAAAAAGTCACTACCAATCAGCTTTAAATTGCCTGAAACGTGCTCCTAACAGGTTTTTGGGGGAACATTTTTTTTTCCGTTTCGGTAGCGTCACTACCGAAACGGAAAAAAAAATCACAAAAAAGTCACTACCAATCAGCTTTAAATTGCCTGAAACGTGCTCCTAACAGGTTTTTGGGGGAACAATTTTTTTTCTGTTTTCGTCACTCGTCACTTTTCGTCACTACCGAAACGGAAAAAAAAATTCACAAAAAAGTCACCACCAATCAGCTTTAAATAGCCTGAAACGTGCTCCTAACAGGTTTTTGGGGGAACATTTTTTTTTCTGTTTTCGTCACTCGTCACTTTTCGTCACTACCGAAACGGAAAAGAAAATTCACAAAAAAATCACTACCAATCAGCTTTAAATTGCCTGAAACGTGCTCCTAAGAGGTTTTTGGAGTCACTGACTAGTGAGCCGCAGGTAACAGGTTCAAGCCTCAGCTACAGCAACAAGTCAGAATGTCAAATCAAATAGGTATTATTAGGAGTGAAATGGTTGTGTTTCTTCACCCCAACTGCACATGACAGCAGTTTTATATCAGTTTACATGTACGTTATTTTCAGTGATGCCAAAAATAGACGATCTATTTTTGGCAATCAGCTTTAAATTGCCTGAAACGTGCTCCTAACAGGTTTTTGGGGGAACAATTTTGTTTCTGTTTTCGTCACTCGTCACTTTTCGTCACTACCCAAACGAAAAAAAAAAATCACAAAAAAGTCACTACCAATCAGCTTTAAATTGCCTGAAACGTGCTCCTAACAGGTCTTTGGGGGAACAATTTTTTTTCTGTTTTCGTCACTCGTCACTTTTCGTCACTACCGAAACGGAAAAAAAAATTCACAAAAAAGTCACTACCAATCAGCTTTAAATTGCCTGAAACGTGCTCCTAACAGGTTTTTGGGGGAACCATTTTTTTTTCTGTTTTCGTCACTCGTCACTTTTCGTCACTACCGAAACGGGGAAAAAAAATCACAAAAAAGTCACTACCAATCAGCTTTAAATTGCCTGAAACGTGCTCCTAACAGGTTTTTGGGGGAACAATTTTTTTTCTGTTTTCGTCACTCGTCACTTTTCGTCACTACCGAAACGGGGAAAAAAATTCTTTATTTGACAGGACAGTAGGCTGACAGGAAATGGGGAGTGACATGCAGCAAAGGCCGTCAGGATTGGGAGTCGAACCTGCGACGCGCTGTCAGGCTACATTGAGCCTAGGTGACATTTCTAGGTGAGCCCAGAAATGTCTACTGTTTTTGAATGAAACAAATTTAAGATTTTAAGTCCAGAGCTCGATGAATGTTAGGGACCAAAAAAAAAGTCACTACCAATCAACTTTAAATTGCCTGAAACGTACTCCTAACAGGTTTTTGGGGGAACAATTTTTTCCAGTCCAGAGCTCGATGAATGATAGGTACCAAAAAAAAAGTCACTACCAATCAACTTTAAATTGCCTGAAACGTACTCCTAACAGGTTTTTGGGGGAACAATTTTTTTTTTGACACAATGGTGTCACTACCGAAACGAAAAAAAATGTACCAAGTCCAGAGCTCGATGAATGTTAGGGACCAAAAAAAAAGTCACTACCAATCAACTTGAAACGGTTTTTGGGGGAACAATTTTTTTTTGGCCTCCACACTTACTGATTTTTTCGGATTTAACTTCGTTTCGGTAGTGACACAATGGTGTCACTACCGAAACGAAAAAAAATTACGAAGTCCAGAGCTCGATGAATGTTAGGGACCAAAAAAAAAGTCACTACCAATCAACTTTAAATTGCCTGAAACGTACTCCTAACAGGTTTTTGGGGGAACAATTTTTTCCAGTCCAGAGCTCGATGAATGATAGGTACCAAAAAAAAAGTCACTACCAATCAACTTTAAATTGCCTGAAACGTACTCCTAACAGGTTTTTGGGGGAACATTTTTTTTTTTGACACAATGGTGTCACTACCGAAACGAAAAAAAAAAGACAAAGTCCAGAGCTCGATGAATGTTAGGGACAAAAAAAAAAGTCACTACCAATCAACTTTAAATTGCCTGAAACGTACTCCTAACAGGTTTTTGGGGGAACATTTTTTTTTTGACACAATGGTGTCACTACCGAAACGAAAAAAAAATTACTAAGTCCAGAGCTCGATGAATGTTAGGGACCAAAAGAAAAGTCACTACCAATCAACTTTAAATTGCCTGAAACGTACTCCTAACAGGTTTTTTGGGGAACAATTTTTTTTTGACACAATGGCAATTTAAAGTTGATTGGTAGTGACTTTTTTTTTTGGTCCCTAACATTCATCGAGCTCTGGACTTGTCTGAAACGTACTCCTAACAGGTTTTTGGGGGAACAATTTTTTCCAGTCCAGAGCTCGATGAATGATAGGTACCAAAAAAAAAGTCACTACCAATCAACTTTAAATTGCCTGAAACGTACTCCTAACAGGTTTTTGGGGGAACATTTTTTTTTTTGACACAATGGTGTCACTACCGAAACGAAAAAAAAAAGACAAAGTCCAGAGCTCGATGAATGTTAGGGACCAAAAAAAAAGTCACTACCAATCAACTTTAAATTGCCCGAAACGTACTCCTAACAGGTTTTTGGGGGAACATTTTTTTTTTGACACAATGGTGTCACTACCGAAACGAAAAAAAAAAGACAAAGTCCAGAGCTCGATGAATGTTAGGGACCAAAAGAAAAGTCACTACCAATCAACTTTAAATTGCCTGAAACGTACTCCTAACAGGTTTTTTGGGGAACAATTTTTTTTTGACACAATGGCAATTTAAAGTTGATTGGTAGTGACTTTTTTTTTTGGTCCCTAACATTCATCGAGCTCTGGACTTAGTAATTTTTTTTTCGTTTCGGTAGTGACACCATTGTGTCAAAAAAAAAATTGTTCCCCCAAAAACCTGTTAGGAGTACGTTTCAGGCAATTTTAAGTTGATTGGTAGTGACTTTTTTTTTGGTCCCTAACATTCATCGAGCTCTGGACTTAAAATCTTAAATTTGTTTCATTCAAAAACAGTAGACATTTCTGGGCTCACCTAGAAATGTCACCTAGGCTCAATGTAGCCTGACAGCGCGTCGCAGGTTCGACTCCCAATCCTGACGGCCTTTGCTGCATGTCACTCCCCATCTCTCTCCCCATTTCCTGTCAGCCTACTGTCCTGTCAAATAAAGATATAAAAACAGTGGACATGTCTCATTAAAAAGGTCTCAGATACAACCAGTAAATGGTTAAATAATGTATATGGGGCAAACCTGGGTGTAATGTGCAGTACGATTTGAAGTGTCATTGTCTGCTGTTTGAACGCCACCACAGCCCACACTGAAGGTACAACATCACAATGCGACCTAGCGGAAAACAGAAAATGGATTAGTATAGAGCCCTGAGGGACTCAACATTATGGGTTTTAAAGGAATAGTTCACCCCCAAAATGACTTTTTTTCTATCGATTATTATCTATCATATTATTGGCTTAGGAATGCGACAAAAACAAAACAATATCCATGAATTCAAGTCTCCATGGGGTGGCTAATCGATATTTTTTGGGTGAACTATCCCTTTAAGTGCTTAGATGTCCAGGTTAAATACCAAACTTTATAATTAGAAGAAATTAGACGAGTGGTTTCTTCTGTGTGTTGACTTTTATTCGTGCAGCATCAGGTTCCGTTTGCTGTCTCATTGTGTGGCTGGGTTCTGTTTACGCCCAGCTATTGCCTGGCCTTCAGCAGTAGCAGGACAGCACAAGCTCATTACCGCTATGTAGCGTCTACCTCACGCACAATGGATACAATAATTCAAGTTAATTGAATTGGAAGTGAACATAGCGCAAATGCAAATGACATTGACTAGATAATCCTCTTCAATCAAGTGGCATTATTGTGACACCATTGTGTCACTACCGAAACGAAGTTAAATCCGAAAAAATCAATAAGTGTGGAGGCCAAAAAAAAAATTGTTCCCCCAAAAACCTGTTAGGAGTACGTTTCAGGCAATTTCAAGTTGATTGGTAGTGACTTTTTTTTGGTCCCTAACATTCATCGAGCTCTGGACTTAGTAATGTTTTTTTCGTTTCCAGAGCTCGATGAATGTTAGGGACCAAAAAAAAAAGGCGCTACCAATCAACTTTAAATTGGCTGAAACGTACTCCTAACAGGTTTTTGGGGGAACAATTTTTTTTTTGGCCTCCACACTTATTGATTTTTTCGGATTTAACTTCGTTTCGGTAGTGACACAATGGTGTCACAATAATGCCACTTGATTGAAGAGGATTATCTAGTCAATGTCATTTGCATTTGCGCTATGTTCACTTCCAATTCAATTAACTTGAATTATTGTATCCATTGTGCGTGAGGTAGACGCTACATAGCGGTAATGAGCTTGTGCTGTCCTGCTACTGCTGAAGGCCAGGCAATAGCTGGGCGTAAACAGAACCCAGCCACACAATGAGACAGCAAACGGAACCTGATGCTGCACGAATAAAAGTCAACACACAGAAGAAACCACTCGTCTAATTTCTTCTAATTATAAAGTTTGGTATTTAACCTGGACATCTAAGCACTTAAAGGGATAGTTCACCCAAAAAATATCGATTAGCCACCCCATGGAGACTTGAATTCATGGATATTGTTTTGTTTTTGTCGCATTCCTAAGCCAATAATATGATAGATAATAATCGATAGAAAAAAAGTCATTTTGGGGGTGAACTATTCCTTTAAAACCCATAATGTTGAGTCCCTCAGGGCTCTATACTAATCCATTTTCTGTTTTCCGCTAGGTCGCATTGTGATGTTGTACCTTCAGTGTGGGCTGTGGTGGCGTTCAAACAGCAGACAATGACACTTCAAATCGTACTGCACATTACACCCAGGTTTGCCCCATATACATTATTTAACCATTTACTGGTTGTATCTGAGACCTTTTTAATGAGACATGTCCACTGTTTTTATGCCTTTATTTGACAGGACAGTAGGCTGACAGGAAATGGGGAGAGAGATGGGGAGTGACATGCAGCAAAGGTCGTCAGGATTGGGAGTCGAACCTGCGACGCGCTGTCAGGCTACATTGAGCCTAGGTGACATTTCTAGGTGAGCCCAGAAATGTCTACTGTTTTTGAATGAAACAAATTTAAGATTTTAAGTCCAGAGCTAGATGAATGTTAGGGACCAAAAAAAAAGTCACTACCAATCAACTTAAAATTGCCTGAAACGTACTCCTAACAGGTTTTTGGGGGAACATTTTTTTTTTGACACAATGGTGTCACTACCGAAACGAAAAAAAAATTACTAAGTCCAGAGCTCAATGAATGTTAGGGAACAAAAAAAAAGTCACTACCAATCAACTTTAAATTGCCTGAATCGTACTCCTAACAGGTTTTTGGGGGAACGGTAGTGACACCATTGTGTCACTACCGAAACGAAGTTAAATCCGAAAAAATCACTAAGTGTGGAGGCCAAAAAAAAAATTGTTCCCCCAAAAACCTGTTAGGAGTACGTTTCAGGCAATTTAAAGTTGATTGGTAGTGACTTTTTTTTTGGTCCCTAACATTCATCGAGCTCTGGACTTAGTATTTTTTTTTTTCGTTTCGGTAGTGACACCATTGTGTCAAAAAAAAAATTGTTCCCCCAAAAACCTGTTAGGAGTACGTTTCAGGCAATTTAAAGTTGATTGGTAGTGACTTTTTTTTTGTTCCCTAACATTCATTGAGCTCTGGACTGGAAAAAAATGTTCCCCCAAAAACCTGTTAGGAGTACGTTTCAGGCAATTTTAAGTTGATTGGTAGTGACTTTTTTTTTGGTCCCTAACATTCATCGAGCTCTGGAATTAGTATTTTTTTTTTCGTTTCGGTAGTGACACCATTGTGTAAAAAAAAAAATTGTTCCCCCAAAAACCTGTTAGGAGTACGTTTCAGGCAATTTTAAGTTGATTGGTAGTGATTTTTTTTTGGTCCCTAACATTCATCGAGCTCTGGACTTAAAACCTTAAATTTGTTTCATTCAAAAACAGTAGACATTTCTGGGCTCACCTAGAAATGTCACCTAGGCTCAATGTAGCCTGACAGCGCGTCGCAGGTTCGACTCCCAATCCTGACGGCCTTTGCTGCATGTCACTCCCCATCTCTCTCCCCATTTCCTGTCAGCCTACTGTCCTGTCAAATAAAGGCATAAAAACAGTGGACATGTCTCATTAAAAAGGTCTCAGATACAACCAGTAAATGGTTAAATAATGTATATGGGGCAAACCTGGGTGTAATGTGCAGTACGATTTGAAGTGTCATTGTCTGCTGTTTGAACGCCACCACAGCCCACACTGAAGGTACAACATCACAATGCGACCTAGCGGAAAACAGAAAATGGATTAGTATAGAGCCCTGAGGGACTCAACATTATGGGTTTTAAAGGAATAGTTCACCCCCAAAAAAGTAAATTATTATATTATAAAAACATATATTAACTACTTGCCTTTCCCAGATGTACAACCACAAGGACGCACGCGTCAACACTCGGGTCCAGATTGACAAAGGTATCCAGGTCCATGTTGACATTGGAGGCAGCGGCACTTCTCACATAGGAAAGGGATGCACCACCTACAGGTCATAAAGAAAATACTGAATTTATCCATCTCTGAAGTGTGTGTGCGTGTGTGCGTGCGTGCGTGCGTGCGTGCGTGCGTGCGTGCGCGTGCGTGAGAAATTTGAGACATTGTGAGGATGTTTGAGTTAGGCTATTACCACTGGTATACAGTACAGTACAGACAGTTGTGTATGAACTTGGGGTCCTTGACATGGAAATGTTTGAGAACCACTGCAATATACAGTATGTGTTTGTACGCATGTACATGTGAATGAATGCTTGCTTACCCAAAAATGGCTCTGTATTCTGGAAGCTGGTAGTGCTGATAGCTGTAGTGCGGCTGAGTCCAGAGAAGGCTTTTTCTGCGATGTTAAAGAGCACTTTCTTCTTCTCCAGCGTACAGCTGGACACTACCAGCAAACTGGAATTACTGGAAACACCAGGAGACACACAGCACACATCTCAAAAGAGCGCTACCACATTTTCAACCACAAATGTAATTTATTCAGTCTCTAAAATTCAGTCCCTTACATATCTTATTTACCTTTTGGCTAATATGTCATGGAATCACACACATCACTCTTTTATAATTTGCTGTACGATGTTGCTTGTAGAAATGTATGCTCATTTTACTACTTTCTTTTTTATTTGTGAAAATGCGTGAATTATTATTATTATTAGGACTTTTATTTCTATAAAATAATAATTGATTCTTATTTTTGCCAGCCCAAAATACGGATGCCAGGGTTAATTAGGTTAAAAATAGTTTTGGGTGGGCCCGTTGGCCTAGCGGTCCAGGCGCATACCATATATAGGCTCTAATACAGTCTGACAGAGTGTCGCGAGTTTGAATCCCAGTCCCGACAACCTTTGCTGCATGTCATTTCCCATCTCTCTCTCCCTGTTTCCTGTCTCGCTCTACTATACACTGTCAATAAAGCCCAAAATATTCCCAATTTATTTTTTATAATAATAGTTTTTTGGATTAATGTCGATGTTCAAGTGTGTGCAAGTAGTGAAGAAATACTAAAGTAAACATGATTTACGATACTACTGGCTCCCTCCCCAACACCCCTCACCTGAGGGTGTCCTCTGAGATGGTCTGTAGGACACTGGTATCCAGGGAACACAGGTTGGGTCCCTTGACACAACTGAGCTCTGCACTGCCAAGACTGTTGCCCGCCTTAGTCAGATACTTGGAAATGATGGCCTTGGCCTTGATGGTGACAAAAAATGTGTTAGTGCCATATACATGTACTGCACACATTTACGAACACACATGCAAAAACGTGTAAATATAATCACAACACATTATGTTTTCTCACTTTTACACTGATTACACTGCCTGCCAGCCTGCCAGCCAGCCAGCCAGACAGACAAACAGACAGACGCTCTACCTCCTGAGCCACTGCCGCCCCCATGTATATTTGTCAATAACACCATCAATCAATCAAAGATCATTTGTATACTTACCAGAGCTGAATCTCACTCCCCATCTGAAGAGTCCATTAAAGAACACAGTGTGTCAATCTGTGTGATGTTCCACATGGTGATGTCATCAGTAGTGGCGTTGCGTGACGCAGGCCCCAGCTCCTGGATTTTCTCTTCTGGGATGAACGACTCACTGACATAGGCCTGACGTTGTGGATAGAGACATATTAGTGGATAGAGACATATTAGACGGGACACCAGATCAGAAATGCAACTGGAATCACTTTATTTGCGATACCTGTTCATTCATGCAATACATTTACAAGACTTTTATCTTGGTGGTAATGTGGTCAGACAATATTAAATATTATGGTAAAAGGACAACAGCCTCACATGCAAGAATACAATGCAAAATACATTGGAAACAGACTTTCCAAATGTCTTCATGAAGTTATCATTTAATTGGATGAAATACGCCAGGCGCACAAGAAAATACCAATTGTTGACCACGGGGTTGTTGGGGGGCAATATTTATTTATAATATATATTTTTTACATTCATGGTGTAGCCCCTTTAAAATGTAAGCCATTTAACATCATCACAACACACTCACATGACTTGGTAGACATCACAGGGTGGCTTAACCTAAGAAATAAAATAAAAGTCCATGCATTATAATAATAATAATAATAATTATAATTACTATTATATTTTGCTGTACGTTTTTTAAGCTGTCATAAGACGCTCTACAGATGAGGTTACCTCTCTAGCGAGCAGAACCAGGTGGTGCAGGAACTCAGGAAAGTCTCCTTGAGACTGTGTCAGATGGTCAAACACTGCATGGATGATGACGTCTTTCTCTGGAGGAGTAGGCACCAGCAGCATCTCTGAGGTCTGCTTCGGAGTCAGGAGGTGTAGAACCTCCATCTGGACACGTTTAAGACAAGAGAGACAGACAGGACATAATAGGAGAGGGCAGGATATGAGATTTAACCACTGAAGCCCTATTTTATACGTAATCGAATTATAATGTCACACTCGCAAATCAGCTATTACGTTTTTGAAAATCTTGCAATCCTGTGATGACATGCCCAAAATATACGCCAGGTTGAAAGGTTATTAAGTTACTTAAATTGTAGTGTCAAGTACAAACAATCAAATCAATGTTTTCAGTAAAAATGTTCAGATTATCCACACTCACTCCAGAGAAGTCACGGTTGAGGTCATAGAAGTCTGTGATGGGGGCGAACATGGAGAATAATCCAAAGTTCTCCTCCAGCCATTCTGCACTATGGCTGGATGAGGAGACACACTGAGGATCTGAAGATAAATACACAAGTCAGTGTAGGCTATAATAGTATAGTATTAGAATAGAGTAATGTTTTACTCAAAAATGTACTCTGAAAGCAACAGAAATTCCTGTACATCTGCAGACAAATGGTCCTCTGAGCTTGTCTCTAGCTATGGCTACTTGGTTCACTTACCGGACGTGTTGTGATGTAGCAAGAAGGAATGGATGAAGTGTTCGTACATCACTGGGCTGTGGTTGTGATCAGGATCCATGAAACGCATATGATGACTCAGATCTTTTACTCTGGACCCAGCAATGCAAAGAAATGTATCATTATTCCGGGACTATTTTGTGTATTTCGACTATAAGTGTTTTCCAAACGTACGGTCTTACTCTTGACCCATTTTTGGGTCACAGACCAGGTTTTATGAATTAAAGTAAGGTAAAGTAAATATCCTGCTTGTTTTTTGTTTTTTCAAAAATAAACAAAGTCCCACAATCCTTTTTTTCTTTTTTAAATCAACAGATTTTCAGAAATTAAAGAAAAGGAAAAGGAATACAAAAGATTTTCAGAAGATTTTAAGAAATCATTTCTTTAAATATGCATACTTTATAATTCATAATGAATTTTCTTAAAAGTTTAGGTCCCAGGAAGTCACCAAATGTATCTTTCAGGTCTCAAGCTAAAAATGTTTGGGAAACAGTTATGTTCTAGAGAAGATAGCATTCCCTTTATAAACGGGACAACTCACAGGGCTTGGTAAACAGGACAGGTGAAGTTCTTAAAGCTGAGGCAGTCGAGGAGGCTTATGGGAACTGTAGGCAGCAGAGGCAGCAGTTTGATCTGGAACCACATCCTGATGAAGTCTGGGTCCTCCAGGTTCTCCTGGGTCAGGGATGGAGACTCCACCTGAGCAAACACTTCTCTGAAGTGGGACGCAAGCTCACTGAAGTTCTAAAACGAGGGGGGGAAAAGTAGAGTTGTACATGCACAGTGCATGAAACGGGCCACATTTTCCACTGCGTTGGTAAGCTGGTAGAAGAGATGGGGAGAAGGATAATGGATGTACAGGCATGACTTTCCTATCCGACGACATCTAGAATAGAATCTGGAATCCTTTGTGTAATACATTTAAATTAAAGAAATTCAGAAACAATTAATAAAGCCTTCTCACGCCACATGATCTTTCTTCAAGGGTGATGCTGCAAGTGTCCTGGACCTCAGTGGTGTCATTGCCCATGTCCAAATAGCTGTTCAACAAGCAAGCACAATAATCAGCATCATATTCATAGATAATGGACAGTGGACAAAACAAGGGACTTACAAAGGACATAACCTGCAATATTTCTGGATGGCCACCAGAGGGTGGCCACAGGTTGACCTTTGTTATCACTCCAAAATCAGGACATTGTTCACCTTTGTCTTGTTAGGTTCACTATCACAAAGTGACAAATTCCTTGTATCGGTTTGTATTTAAGTTCCCTTTAATAATTTGTACTTTGTTCAGCCACCTACCCTGTGTTCACATCTTAGTAAAGGGCTTGTGTTTGTCTTTCCTTTTGTAATCTTTGTGTCCTGCCTTGCTTGGGTCACTTGTTTAAGGTTACAATCAACAATTCCAGTTATTACTCACTCAATATTTGCTATCTCGCATGTAATATTCAAAGAAACGTTTTGAGTTAATCCATAAATAAACGTTGCCCTTTTGTTGATTTCCATTATTTTGTGTTGTGTTGTGTTGAATGCGAAAGGAAACAGAAGTCCACTAACACCACCGGCACTCTTAATTAAACTAGCTCGGCTCATCCAGGAAAATCTGGGACTTTGGTCAAGACTAGCCTGCACAACATAATTGGAAAGACATGGACGCTGGACTGTACATGCATCTACTCACTGTATGAAAGAATATGAATTGTACTTACAACACTTGGTGGAAGGCATACTTGATTTGGTCAGGGAGTTGCCCATGGGGTAAGAATCTCTGTAATAGTGGCGTTACAACATGGTTGAACCAATCCTCCACATTTGTCACATCAAACTCTTCCATTGGTTGGGCTATGGACGTATTATGTGGCGTGTACATGCCAGCCAGCTCAGCTAGGGTCCAGTTCAGCAGGGTCTGGGTCAGAGTCATGCTTCCGATCTCAGATACATTTCTCTGGAGAGCAACAGATAGATAGGAATGTCAGGGTCATGTCAGGTTAGCAGATGTAATATGCATAATCATAATAAACTAGTCATATAAAAACAAGTAATTGGCTTCTCATATATGCATATAGTATATGTATGTACGCTGTATGTACCTCACGTGTGAGAGACACAAACTCACTGACGAGGCTCCCAACAGGTCTGAAAGCTCCCATCAACCCATTCACCACCTGCAAGTGTTTCAAAAAGAACAAAATAATATTGTTTAAGGTTATGAAGATTACCATCAACAATCTGGTAAAAGTTTAATTGGATGAAAGAAATGTATAATATTTAAAGCTATGCAACCTCTCTGAAGCTATTCTGTGGTGGTGATGGTGGTGAGTAGGGGCTATGTGAGGTGTATGTGTATCCGGGGGTGGAGGTGGGGGTGGGCCCAGGACCACCGGTCATCAAGCTGTGGAAGACCAGGCTGAGGGTCCCGTTGTCCAGGCCTGCAACCTCAGGCCTCAGTAGCAGCTCAGCCTTCTGTTCTGGAGACAGCAGGTGAAGAACCTCCAACTGCAACCCGGAAGACACGGAGAGAAGGAAGGTCAATTCATAGACAGTGCAGGGGAAGTTACTTTTAATTATTACACATGACTTTCAATTAAAAGTAATCATCGTCTTCACTTGGACCACAATAACAAAGGGTGGGTGTAAAAATGTATCTGTCACCCCCCAGACTTTACGTTTCGCGTCCGGAGGAGCAAGCCGGTAATTCAAACTATACCGTTGACGTTTAATTGTTTTGTTTTAGTTTTTTTTATCCCAAGAGAACAGTCGAATAATGACAGTTACAAAAATATAAGCCTGTATTTGGCCTCCCAAAAGATGCATAACAAAGAGGCATCAAATAGACCAATTCCAATATTTATTTTGTGAACGTGAACACAGCTTCTGAACCATTCCTTAGCTCCATGGTTACTGAACTAAATATTGGACCCAATCGTCACAAGACACACAATATGTACAAGATTTTCATACTAAAATGGATTTTTTTAGAGACACAAATGAGGAGGAAATCAACTTTGTTATTGACTTTTCTCTATCCCAGCAACACACTCTCGCGAGATTTGGGAAGATATCTGAAGGGTCCATCTGCAGTCTGACGGACAAGACATAGAGGGCGCTGTCCCTTATTTTTTTTTAACTCTATGCTCTTCATCAATCATTATGGACATATTAAACATTAAATTAAACGTGTGTTCCAATGCTCAATAATATAATTTTCCATTATTAACAGTCTTGGTTGATGGGGTATGATTTGGGAATCATGACATTTTGCTAAACATTCGTGGTAAAATATATACCATATAAATAAAAGGCCGTGTTACAATGTTGAGCACCTTATTGTTCTGATCTGAGATATTGTGAGGAGACAATACCATGTGTATATAGAGTAAATGGCTTATCTGCTATTTGCAAACAAGTTGTACATACTCAGAAGACATTTCACGTTTTCCTTATATTATGATGTCATGTTTTGTGAGTATAAGATTCAGCACCTATTTTCCCCAGCCTGATAATAGATATTAAATACCTTGTAATGTACTTGGGAATGTCTCACCATATAATACATGTGGAACCATTACGATACTTGTCGACCTGGCTAGTAGCTGGGTTGAAGCCGTACCATTTTGTATATTGTAAAATAGATACTCCCCAGCATATCAGGCACATCAATGTTACTGAATGGCATCAATACCACAATGAAAAACTATTGTTTAGCCTACATTGTGACAGACTTGTCATCACCAGGCAGGAGTTTTGGATAAGCTCTAATGTCCATGGAGATTGCTTCACAATTTTACACACAGTAGAGGGATTGAAGTCCATTCCATCCAGCAGGCAGAGATTATAGTCTGACAACAATTTCAACTACAAGCTTTGACTCTTGCATGGATCAAACCGTTAAGTGTATAAGTTGGTCAAATAAATTAAAACACCAGATTGTAGAAGGCAAAAATTATTGTCAGTTAAACAAACAACTTTTGTGTATTATGTTCATATGTGTATGGGCTTAGGCATTAATGAGAGGTTACATTCCAAAGTTTCACTTTTTGTTCAGCTTTAGTAGTGAAGAACCCTTCTGATCGTGAATAGTAATTCCCCCCCCAAAAAAAACACACATCTGTATTCATTGTAAATGTTGACTAAATACATTACCAAACATATAGATTCACTTTTCAACCACATGGTAAAAAGAATAATAAGTAGAGACAAAGCAGAGCAGATATAGTTTAAAGTATTTATTAACACAATTGTATTATTGGTACCTTTACTGTTAGCAACACCATCAATATATTTGGTATAATGTCCTATCAATTATTGTTATTATAGTTGTTGTTTGATAAAGAGCTGGTGAGACATGGAGACTCATGTTACTGAACAAACACTCTATAGCAATGAATACTATCAGAATATAGAGCTAATTTAACACTTATTTTAACAAAAGAAAATCACTTACCCTACCTTTAACACTTGTTATTTTATATTTTTAGTGAAAACAGCATGTTATAGGCCAACAGTGCTCTTATTTTACATTCCACAGACCAGAAGACACTTACTTTTCCATAACTTGCCAAAGCGCTCTTATTTCAAATAGTAAAAAATCACACCCAGTGTGAAGTGGGCGGTGTGGTCATCACAGTGGTCATCACAGTGATGGAAGCTCACTTAAATTTTTTTTTTCTTTTTCTAAAGTGCATAGTCATATTTATAGGTTATTAATTTCATCATGTGTCTCGCTAGCCAATCACAGTGCTGAATAGAGTCAGCGGGGGTGTCCAGGGGCCACCCATTGTGGGTGGAAGGGGTGTACAATGGGTGGCCAATCACAGTGCAGGGTTTGGGGGGTACAAATGTCAATGTCCCAACCTCACATATAGGGACGGCTACACCGCCCAAAAATTCAGAGGACCCAGGACCTACCACAGGTCCCTGAGGCTGAGGGATGGGCATGCCAGGCCGGACCCCCAAGAGACCGGGCGGCCCAGGGGGCCCCTGAGGATAGCCTTCGTCGGGCATACGGCGTCTGTCATCCCAGTGGTGCTCTTCTTCCTGGAAAGTTTCAGCAGTTTGGGGAAGAAAAAAACAAACAGTGACCTGGGAGTTCAGCAGATTAGACATGGAGAATGTCCACTGATGAACCACTTAAACCCTATATACTTAGTCGACTGGGATCACCCAGCGGTCTATACTTGGTTCCCTCCCGTTTTCCCCTCTCCATCAAATCTCCGTGGAAAATACATCTGCACTATTTTCGGCAGATGTTTTCCCCAGAATGGAGACGCAAGTTAAAAAAACAAAAAAACATCAGCTGGTCATCAAAGACCTCATCGTACCTCATTTCCATTCTCCAGCGCTCCTCTACCTCTCTCCTCCTCCAGAACTCTTCTTTCTGCATCTGCTTCCTCATCTTCTCCTCCTGAATCTTACGGGCACGGATGCTAGGCTTCACCTCCACCTGAAGGTCAGGGTTCACCTTTTTCTAAAAGACCAGGTGAAGAGGAAATGCCAGGACATATGACGGCATGATCAACTTATGACTTAACGTTACCGTAAACTTACCATAGACATTAGTGAACACCGAACCTCTAATCGTAAATACACACAAAAAATGAATTGATTGACCGATAAGAATTTGCAAATCAAAATTTTGATCATGCAAAAACAAACAAAACATCACTATTAACACACACTCCCATTCAAAGATTCTTAGTATTGTTAAAACTGTGACATTCCATTTTACATTTTACTGAGGAGTCACTAGTCCACAGATGCTTTGACTATGGACAGCATACAAATGCAATAAATCACAATAATTTAAAAAAAAAGGAAAACAATGACCGTTTCCATTTGCAAGGGCCAGGAGTGAACTATTGGCCATTTGACTGCATGGTTAAACTAGGTTATACACTTGTTATTCTACAAGGCACAGAACTTCAAGAAATGTTAGGTTTGGAAACGCACGCCTGGTCGCCGTCCATCACTACACAAGTTGGCAGAGACTTATCCAGACATTGGCATGTAGCCTTTGAGTGCAAAGCACGCTCTGTGAAACCAGCTTCACTCTTTATTAGTGATGAGTTTTTGAACCACTTTCAACCTGGTGTCCCTATTTTGGGCATGTCATTATAGGTGCAAATTGTCCAAAAAAAAATGTTTTATCATTTTTAAAGTGAATATGGAAGTCGTTTTCTTTATTCATTGTGTGATAACTACATTGGGGTTCAATGACTTACACCCTATATACTTAGATGGGTGTGCAAGGGGTCTGTAATTGGCCCCGTCCTTTTCTATCACTCATCAATCTCTGCCGATCTACAAGCTCACACAATGCCTTGTGACGTGTAGTGAGACGATTTTTGTTTTCACTGAATGTTTGCCTATTACGACGAGCCCCGAATAGGGACGCTAGGATTCATGTGGTTGAACTGGTTAAATGCAGAGCTATACTAATCAAACAGGGATACAGCAAAAACACAGTACAGAGCATAATGGCAACAAGGTGAAGAATTAAGTAATTGTCAAATACCGCCAGGAGACGTCAAAATTCAAAGGGGACCTACTGACCGACAAAGTTGATCTTGGGGGCGGAGGCCTTCTTGACGGGGGCGGTGGAGTTGGCAGACGACAGACTGTTGCCGAGCGCGTTCTTGCCGAGGGCTTGTTTCCATTGTGGTCCTGCGTATTCAATTCATAAAGGCAGAGTTCTGTAGGTGGACACATGTTTTTTTTCTAAAATGAAATTATAGCTATTCAATAAAGGCTTTACCTTCAAGAAGGATTGCCCCTTTTCTTTTCAATTGAAATTTAAAAAAATAAATTGTACATTATGCTGAATATCAGTATTGTGGTAAGATCTAACAACACTGCAGCATGATTTAATTAACCACAACACAGTCACAGACAAACGTTGGTAATCATTCCAGCGTGCGTCAGTACGGCCAATGCTCTCATATCATGAATCTCATATTTGGGAACACACATGTTGACATCTTTGCTTTAATTGCCAAAACACGTCAAAGCTAAAGTTCCCGTTATGACTTATGAAGCTGTAAAAGGATTGGCTTATGTCTTTATTAAACCAGATATGCAAATATGTTCTGTTTTTTTTGTCCTTCCAAACACCTGAACCAAGCATAGAACTTGCGTACCGGTCATATATGCATACATCTGTGCCAAATATACACAGTATAGAGTAGGGATGGAGCTCGTTAATTTTTATTGATAATGAGCACCTTATCGAGGCTGCTTATCGAACCGAGCTTTTATCGAGCCCACTATCGATCTTTTTGTATTATTAAGAAAAAAGACGTGAGGCGAAAAATTCTGAACAGAACCGGTATCTTTTTTTATTGGCCAGCTGTAACAGTGAGTTTGTGGCTGACCACTATCTAAAATTAAATGAAGATGACAAAAGTAAAAAATATTTTTGCCTATCATTAAAACAACCATTCATATAATGTGCAATAAGTGTCAAATGGCTTTATATTATGAATAGTACTGTAATAATTACTATAAAATCTCCATGTCTCTTCAAATTTTTATAAACAAAAAATGCATAGTTATTTTTTCTATTCTTTTTTCTTTGTTTTAACCAAAATATATCACTTGCACTACATTTTACTAGGGCCTTCAAATACAGTACTTTTCTAACAGACAGAAGGCAAGTGACCTTTTTACTTTTGGAAAATAATATTGAAGAAACGGTTAATGTGTGCACTGTCACTTTAAAAGCGCAATGTATACTTCATCGTACGACGGTGTCACGCACCAAACATGGCCGATCTCCAAGCTCACACTGCGTCTGTTCGCACCACGTTGTGAGCTTGTAGATCTGCCATTTTCGGCAACGATAGACTGAGGGACGGACAGCGCTGTTTGGCACAACTTGCAGCTATCAATACACTTTTAGACCAACATGTTTGTGCCAGCGTGGGTGATTAGATTTATTTCTTGATCGCCTCTTGTTTTGATAGTTTAGACATGACGTCATGGGCCGCTGCACTCGATAACAGGCTCGACAAGCCTAAAGCTTATCGAAAACCGGGTCTCGATAAATTCATGCCCGGGTATATAATGGACCCGGTTTTCGAGCTCCATCCCTAGTATAGAGACAAGTACACAACGTCCAGTAAGCCTGCCTGTACGTGGGCGTGTGTATATTGAATGAGGGTTAATATCTTTTGTGACCGTTAACAATCCATTATGTTCCTAAATAATGTGTTTATCGGTGTCAGCCAGGGGTCTATAATGGGCCCCCTCCTTTTTTACCCCTTTACAAATATCTACAATCTCACAGTGCGACACGTTGAAAGATTGTAGATTAATGTAGTTAACCACATTAATCCTGGCTTACCCATTTTGGGCATGCCATTATAGGCAAAGGTTTAAAGACTTAAAAAATATGTTTATCAAAGTTCTCAAATTTTGAAAAATAGTTAATGTATAAAACTTCATAAGACAAGCTGTGAGCTTGTATCCCAAAGTACAAATTAGTGCTTACGTGGTTAAGCCTAATCCATAGGTAAAATGGTGTCGCTGGTCAAAAAGAACTGATCTATGCGAGCAAGTGACACATGATGGTAATACATGGTAGCATAAAATAAATACATTACCTTCTGATGCTTGGCCCCACGGATATGAGCGGCGTAAGCGTCGGCTCCGGTGCAGGAGACGTCACAGCTCACAGCGGAGCTGGTTCTGGACGCCGCGGGCAGAGCTGCTGGTTCCTCCACTGCTGCTGCTGCTGCTCTGAGACACATTGAGAGCCACTTCCTTCTTCTTGTGCTTCTGGCCCTCCAGGTGCTCCTTGTATGTCTGGTTGGAGAGGAAGGGGGGTTACTATTCCTTCATTTGAGACACCATTTGCTTCAAATGTAGGACGTATAATGCAAGCCAAGCATGGCGTTTCAGCATAAAATCTAATCATGTATTAAGTCGGACAAACCTGCAAAGTTTGTTAAACTAATTTGATCAGTGTAAATGTAGAATTGATATACAGCTTTTCAAGGTACTCAAACAAGCTTGTAGATCAGGTTTGTTTTTGGTCTATAACAACATGCCCAAAATAGGGAGGCGAGGTTCACTTCACTTCACTGGTTTTTATTTTTGGTCATTTGTACACTATGCAAACAATATGCTCAATTTTCTCAAAACATAGCAGCAATAATATATGGCATAGTTGTGACCAAAAAAAGGTATAGGCTGAAGCTACATAGCTTATATTGCCTACCCTTTCAACATAAAATACATCCATGACAAGGAGAAGAAAAAAATAATACCGAAAAAAACAGGACAAAGGTTTTGGCTTCGTAATACAATACATGTTCACATATATGGTTATACATGTGAATACATGATTTGTTATTTTTACTTTCTTTTTGTATCTATTTTTATATATTTTTTTGTTTTATTCTCTGTTTTATTTTCATTATTATACAATAATCTTATATAACAATGAAAATAATACATGATCACACTATCTCTTTATACTTGTTTATAATATTTTTTTTATACATTTTTTTAAAGGCATAGATAGATCTACACCTCCTCAATTCATTATCGCCACAGCTCCACAGACTTACTCCTTTTACTGATACACAGTGTTGTTTAGTATTGGTTCTTGCCCATGTTGTTTCAAACATGCCAGTGTTTCTAAGTTCATAATGGGTGTTTTTGGTCTCGAACAGCTTCTGAAGACAGTCTGGAAGTAAGTTATTGTAGGCTTTGAACATAATTAACAGGGTTTGGAGAACAACCATATCCCAGAATTTTAATGTGTGTAAATTTATGAATAAGGCGTTGGTAGGCTCACGGTAAGCAGTCCTCTTAATTATTCGTATAACTCTTTTCTGTAGAAAAGTGATCCCCACCAGTCTTTAGGCTTCAAAGACCAAGGACTACAGAGACAAGTGTGAGTGTGCTCACCTGCGGGCCTGCACAGCTGATATTACACACGTCACAGTAGTGGATCTGAGGGGCTTTGGGCGGCTGCTTAGGCCTGAGTAGCTCCATAAAGAACCTCTCACTCCGCTATACAGCTCCGAGATGAGGTTCTATGTGGTTCTCATCCGGGATCGGTCGAACGTCCGCCAAGCTCCGCTGTTTACCCTTTTGTATACATCGTATCCCAAAACTAATGGTAGATTCCAAACCTCACGGATGTTTAAGGTTTGGACCGGAGCATAATATTTTAGGTCTGGAGCGAAACTACCCGTTTAAATCGCTTATTTAGTCCGCCGGTGGCCATGTTTCCCATTGTAGCCAAACCAGGAGCAGTACTGGCAGCGGACGTAGGGGGGTTTTCCGGGTTGAATGGGAAACATGGCCACAGGCTGACTAAATAAGCGATTTAAACGGGTAGTTTCGCTCCAGACCTAAAATATTATGCTCCGGTCCAAACCTTAAAGTGGGAGTAACATAATGGACACTACTTTGTCCCAATTTAATTGTGACAAAGTTGTGAAAATATTTGCCAATGTAACTATAGACTGAAAGGGTCTGTGTTGAGAGTTTTCAGAAGAAAGAAGCCCCTAGTGGCCAAAATTCCGAAAATCCCTCTCACCACCTCGGAAAGGGCCGACCGAAAACAACGCGTCAGAGATGAGACTCAAATACGTCACCCATCTGGAATACATTGGAAATGGACGTTTTACTTACACTATTTTACACTATTTATAATAAAGTTTTTAAAAAACTTTTTAATTAGCATGACCAACGACATGTCTGCTATACACTCTCAATTTTTTTTAAATAATCCGCCGGCCGTTTTTGCAGTATTCATATCGAAACAGAGGTCGCGCAGATATATTGTCTTGGGGGCGTGTCTTGATCAACCAGGCTGTTCCAGCGGGCCACAGCGGATCAGCATGCCCAAGATGAGCGCTCATCTGCGGGTATAACCACAGAGGTGACTCGGGGTCTGGTTCTGGAAGTTTTTTTTTTTTTGTTTTGTTTTTACCTCTGGATTTTTGTGGTCTGTCTGGCTGTAGCAAAAAATGACACTACATTAGATTAATAGTGGACAGGTAGACTAGTTATTTATTTTAAATGGAATTAAGAGTTAGTGATAGAAATACCTTTATGCTCTGGTCTGCCCGCTGGACGAGGGGCGACGACGTGACGTGGACGGCTGTTATATAAAGTAACTAAGTACATTTACTCAAGTAGCCTACTGCACTTTACTGTAGTATTTCCAATTTGCATTAGTTTTACTTCTACTCGACTACATCTCAGAGACAAATATTATACTTTTACTCCACTACAACTATTGGACAACTTTAGTCACTAGTTACTTTGTAGATTTCGATTATTATTACTAAACACACATTAACCACTTCAGCCCTATATACATTTCGGCCATTTGAAAATAGCCAATCTACAAGCTCACAATGCAACGCCTATCTACAATTGTGAGCTTAATTGTAGATCGGCTATTTTTTCGAAAATGTATACATTTGAAAACATATGAAACGGGACATCTGCGTAAGGAGTACTTTTACTTCTGGTACACAGTATTTCTACATTAATGATACTTTTACGTGTGAAATATTTGAGTACTTTTTCAACCACTGGACAATAGCTCTTCACTATGAATGAAATAATTCCGAGCAGAGAAATAAACACTGTTTAGGTTACATGGATGATAAATAAAAATGTTAAACAAGTATTCTTGTTTACACTATGCCTCAAAGCATTTAATTATTATATTACTTTTAACATGCACAAAGTGGTTCTTCCTGGTTCTTTTTAATGTTAATTTTCCAACCAGAGACCAGCATATATATACATACAATCATTGTAGTGTTATGTTGATTTTCCTGTTAATGTGAATATCAATTGGTTAACAGCCCAACACTCTCAACCATAGTTCTGAATAATAGTAGAATATTATTTTGGTCCATAGACATTTTGCTGGGTCTCCACATTTACATTGCATCAGTCAAGAGAAAAAAATGCAATTTACCCGGACGCTGGACACAAATAGAGTTACAATCCAATTATGCCATTTTTCCCACTGGAATAAAATCTCAAACGTTATAAGATCCTTCACAAACGCTAATGACATGTCTCTTGCCCAGTGCCCATGCACATAAACGCCCTTTTGACCCGCTGATGACATAAGCAGCTGATTGTTGTCAAACATAATTATCGCCTTTTTCCTATATTGATTTATATTATTTATGCATAATAGTGGGCTAGGTAGGCTACAGCTACAATCATAAACGTTATGATTGCTACTGTGTAGGCCTATGGTCATTCCAGGCTTGGGTTAATTACACAAAGTTGGCTAAATCACTAAGGTGGACAAAACTATAAAAGCTAAACCCTTCAAATATGTCACATTGAGATCAACAAGCTGACTTTACTTATGAGCTTATAGATTGGATATTTTAGCTGTGTACTGTGCGTCACAACTGCGCGACTTTACCTGTATACCCACGCGTATCCCACCTATAATTGAAAATGTCTGACAGCGAGAGCAACCATAGTTTCCAGTCCTCCCCATCTCCCGATTTTGAGGATGAAGAGGAATTGTTACAGAATGAAGATGAGGAATTGGTGGACTCAGTGGAGAATGGTGATGAAGACGAAGATGAAGAGGAACTAGTGGAGGATGATGATGAAGAAGTAGATGAAGAGGAACTAGTGGAGAATGATGATGAAGACGAAGATGAAGATGAAGAAGACGATGACGATGATGAGGATTTTGTGGAGAATGAAGATGAAGAGGATGTAGAAGATGAAGAGGTGGAGATTGCAGCAGCACTTCAACCTTTCAGGTTTGAACCTGATCCACAAGGACCTGGTCCTGGAGCAGCACCACCCCTTCCCCCTGGGCCAGTGCGAGTGGGGAACACTAATTGGTACAGTGCTGTAAAGTAACTAAGTACATTTACTCAAGTACTGTACTTGAATATCATTTTGAGGCATTTTTAATTCACATGAGTATTTTCAATTTGAAATAATTTTACTTCTACTCCACAATATTATACTTTTACTCCACTACATTCAAAACTCCAATTATTTGAAAACTTTAGTTACTAGGTACTTTGGAGATTTGGATTATTATTACAAAACATACATTACCCACATCAGTCCTATATATACCTTTCGACCATTTGAAAATAGCCAATCTAAGCTTGTAGATAGGCTATTTTCAATTTTTTTTTAATACATTTCAAAACTTGTAACTAATAAAACAACGCCTGCATAATTTCAAGATCATAAATATATTGGTGTAGCATTACCGTTTTAATATAAACATTTGAAGAAATAATGGTATAAATATATTTATGTTGTAGGTGCACCTGTGGAAATTGTGTGGTGATGCCCACACATGATGAGTGTGTCTGCTGCCGTGGCTATAGGGAGACACTCCGCACCATCAATGAGTGTCCCCCAATAGTGTGCATTACTGCACACCCAGGCTTCTCAACAGTCTGCCTGGATGTGCATGTGCTGAGAACAGCCTACCATCAATACAGGCAGGACAATAGAGCCGATGCAGATCGACTGGTTACCCAGCATGAGTGAGTTTCAATCATCAATGAGTTTAACAACAAAAAAACGTAAACCAATAAATACTGGTACCTGGTGGCAGTATTTGGTGGCTACAAATACCCACAGACCTCTTTTATTAGCTCATATTATGTACTTTACAACTATTCCAACATACATTATTTTGTACTGGTTTCACTAGGCAGGGTTTCTCATAGTTGGTGCCATGGTGCAAGTACAGGTAGAACACATTGATAATATTTGTAATTCATCAATATCAGTTCAATTTCACTACTTACACCCTCTATACCTTTTTTCATCTACACCAAGTCGCTGATCTTCAAGCTCACAATGCGTAGCAACACAACACGGTGTGAGTTTGTAGATCTGCTATGTTTGGGGGGAATGTTCCCCCCCAGAATAGAAATGCTGGGGTTCAAATTGTTATTAAATGTAAGTACAAAGTTATTTTCAATCTGTCCTTATGGGAAAGGATATTCTGTACATTTTTCTGTGTCACATACTGTGTCTTAGGGGGAAAAATGTACATGTTTACATACCATCCTTTGACATACATTTAATGTTCTATAAAGTAACACTGTAATCCAGGGGTGCCGTGGATGAAAACGTTTTTTACAGGGGTCAAACCTGACCCAAAGGATTATTAGAACCACTGCACCAAGGAGCACATTATATACTACACGTGTACAGTACTGTGGAAAAGTAGTTGCAACCAACACATTACTGTTTTCTTTGGCAGTCGCACTGAATAACACTAACAACAACATATAACAACAATAACATTACTGTAAGTCCAAAAGAAAGAAATCACAACATCAAAATAGGCATCAACTCTGTTTTACTTTTTCTTCCACAGAAAGTTCCGTTACACAGCTTACAGACAGTTTGTTTTTTGGAACTGGGGATATCTTGGCAGGTACAACAGAGTCCCGATTCCTTCGTGTTCGGTCCAAGCTATCAGATCCAGATTCCCAAATGAAGCGGGGATTCCGTACACTGGATTCAGACTGCCATGATAAATCAAAAAGTTTCAAATGTAAAGAAAAATAAATAACTCCTCTTCACGTTTCTACCAATAATGGCT
Source organism: Gymnoscopelus microlampas (assembly GCF_963454915.1). Lineage (NCBI taxonomy): Eukaryota > Metazoa > Chordata > Actinopteri > Myctophiformes > Myctophidae > Gymnoscopelus > Gymnoscopelus microlampas. The sequence continues at coordinate 47,370,207 of NC_139954.1, read as the reverse complement.
TCAGGTGCTTTCATTTGTACATGACTTCTTTGTGCCCCTTCATATTTTGCTTGTTTAAACAATTTTATATGAACATAAGATCAAGACATAAACATCTAGATTTTGTGTACAAGAGTAAATCATTCAATTAGCATCATGACTTTTCTATTCTTGCCTTTTGGCAAAATGCTACTTGCCACGTTTTTATTAACCCATTTACACACACACAGTCATGGTAAAGACTATGAAAGTCAACAACCTCAACGTGATCATCTGGCTCAACGACCCATTGAAAAAAATTCTAAACATACAACATGCTCAGGAAAAAAAGTATTTGGTGGGGGGTTTGATTGTGTAACAACAGAGTGAGCAAACATTGATATTGTAGAAACTTACCATAGGTGGGTCCTGCCGATTAATCCTTCTTGTAGCGACTCACATATGTCGCAACTGCAAGGCTCAGCTCTGGGCGTTTTGCATTGTGGCATAGCGGTGGCGGGGCAATAGGCATCTGCTGGCAGTCACTGGCTCCAGACACTTTTGAAGATACCATCTCCATGACCTTTGTGGTATATTCTGTAACAAAAAAAGAAGATACAATTAATGATGCAGTAATACAGTATACTGCATTAATAAGTCATCATGCATTTCAAGAGTGTGCGGCCCCTTCTTTTGAAGGCTACCTTTTGTATTATTTTGTAATTTTGTCTTGCATTGACCCGCACCTCCCGTTGGGGTCTAGAGATGTGCACAATTGTTATTTTATGTGTGTGGATATATATATATATATATATATATATATATATATACTGTTTATATATTGGACAGTGTTCTGCCCTATGAGCAATGGAGAGTGTAGAAATGAGGTGAAGAAACAGGTGCAAGCAGGGACTGACTGCCTGACGCTGAACAGAAAACCCAATCAAAATGTAAACGCTCTAAGCACACTTAATTATTGCTAGTTATTATTATTATTAATAATAATATAAGACATCTATCTGTCTGTCTGTCTGTTAGAAAAAAAAATAAAGGTGACTCCAAAGCGCCATCTCGTGGTAGTATTTGGAACTACATTTATTGCGTGAGCTAGGTTGGCTCACACAAGTGAAAGTCACATGAGAAACTACAAACTCAGTAGGCACCAACTGTATGTTGTATGGTATGGTTTAGAAACAGTCGCACTGAGGGAAAGACAGGAAGCAGAGCTGGAGGTAGCAGAGACTAAAATGTTGAGGTTCTCTCTGGGAGTAACAAGGATGGATAGGATCAGGACCTAGTACATTGGAGGGACAGCCCATGTTAGATCATTTGGAGATAAAGCCAAAGAGGCCGGACTGAGATGGTCTGGACATGTACAGAGGAGGGGTAGTGAGTATATCGGTAGAAGGATGCTGAGGTTGGAACTGCCAGGCAGGAGGCCTATAGGAAGACCAAAGAGGAGATTTATGGATGTAGTGAAAGAGGACATGAAGTTAGTTGGTGTGAAAGAAGAGGAGGCAGAGGACAGGGTGAGATGGAGGCAGATGATTCGCTGTGGCGACCCCTGAAAGGAAAAGAAGAGGAAAGAAGAATATATAAAATATATTAGTTGTACCAAGGCTGCACAATACTAGTGTAGACACTCACCGAAAGAGGGTTGGGTTTTCACTGGGCGGAGCGAATAATCTCCCTTCTTTGCCTTTGGAAAGACGACTGACCACCGTACCATACCATCTCTTTTACGCACTGCCTGCATGCGTCCACTGTTTTCATTGTAATGCATGGCTGCAAGGTATGTTCTAGAAGACGTACAGAACAAAAACAGAGCATGTCCCTGAATAGTAATGCAACCCATATAATCAAAAGATACAATAACATTTGTGAAATGTAATGCCTACCTGGCATGCATTCCTGTGTAGGAGAAGCATGTGTGCTTCGGTAGGAAGTGCAGGATCAGTGCGTGGTAGGCCTCCAGACTAGATGTTTGGTGGTCAGTGGAGAGCTTTGAAATATCCTTGGAGATCAAAGTCCCATGGAGGATCTTCTCCAGACCAACTGAGCTAGCAGAGTCTGTGGGAGCAGGGTTCAAACACAGTATAAACCCCATCAGATTGAATTCCAGGCATGCATTAACCCATTTAGACCCGAGGCTGTTACATTATTTTAAAACATTTTTTGAATAAAATACATTTCAAAAATACTGTTACTAAAGCCTATAGATATCTAAAGACAAAATTAAATGGTCACTTACTTGGTGCCAGCCATTCTTTTGTTCTTTCGTGCTCTTCTAATGGATCATGGGGACATGCAGGCATTAGTGGATTTGGGAGGTCTGTGTGTTGGTTTTGCAAATGGTAGAGCACAACCTGCCATTTTGCAAGAATCATGTCCCTGTCTTCTTCCGTGCTCGATCCAGCAGACCAGTAGAGATGGTTTATGATGGATTTTTGCCACAGCCCTACAGCTCTGCTCTCTCGCTTAGTGGCCAGCAAGACAATCTTCTTGCTGATGCCTAGTCAAAGTATACATATTTGTATTAGTGTACAATCAAAATAATTCTGCAAAATGTTCTGACATTATACAGTTTGTTACTAAATTAAAATAACCATAAGAAAGATTGTCTAGGGACATCATTATCAATTAGTTTAGTCAGATTAAAATGTTTAGGTGCATTTCTTCAATAATTCCAAACTTACAAACAATAACTTTATTACTGTTAATGCACACTAGGTCATACCTTTTGCAATATGCCAAATGTCAAACCGATGTTTGACTCCAAGCCAGATTTCTCGGATCCATTTTGCAACTTGCCGATTTCTGTCCGTGATAAGTGTTCCCACTACCAGTTCAGCACCACTCAGGAAGGTCTTGATCCGCTTCAGACCCTCAAGCTCACACCAAGACGAGCTCTTCACCTCATTACTCTAAAATAAAGAAAAAGAAATAAAGACAAAAAAACTAAACACTAATTGACCTAGAAAATTAATGTAAAACAGATAGTTGAGCAATTAAGAAATGGAAAAAAGACATGCATCACATACCTGTACAATTTCAACGTGGAGAACTTTGTTGAGCCTCTGTTCAATAATGCTGACCGTGCCAAATTTAGCTGAGTGCCCTGGGCTGTCACTCCTCCCATCTGCTGTCAACACCAGTGGTTCACCCATATCCTTGAGCGACGTGATGATGCCACTTTGCTCGTCCTTCCAGACCTGTAGAATGGCAGGCTCAAGATGGGCTTTCTGATGCCTAAAAAAGGTGTTGCGGTGGATGGTAACCACTCCCAATATGTTGAGCATGCGCAGGGCTTTGGTTGGCATGCTTCCGGAAGCCAGAATCGCAGCCGACAGCAGCAAATTCCCGGCAGCAACACTCCCAATCTTTGGTTGGCTGTCCCATTTCTTGACATGGCCACAGGACTTGCAGGTTTGTGTGACGTAGATGGCGGTTCCACATTCTCTGACTGTGCCAGGTGTTTCGGCAAGACACATCACACAGTGTTGGAACAGGGTCATTAGCTGCGACCGAAACACAATATATTTCCTGTCCTTCACAGGACCTGGGTCAGAGGTTTCTGGCTCTCTGGAAAAAGAATACATACATACAAGATTGAACTCCTTGCTCTGGGTTAAATGGTTAGCATGGTATTGTACTTGAACAGACATTTAGAACTTGTGAAGTATGAATTGAATGTCAACACAGCATACACATTATTTACCCTAAGTCCTAAGATAATGCAAAATTGCACTGAGTTATAGGCAATTGTGGTGCACATCTGAACGTCACTCACAATAATGTTAATCATAATAAATATTATTGATGCTATTATTAGTATTATTAGCATTAGTACTAGCAGCTGCAATACTATGTGTAGTAGTACTATAAAAAAAAGTTCGCTGAAAAAAAACAGTCTACAGTGCATACATGTGATGCTAAACATGGCCACTGACCCAGACAATGTCATCTCCCCATCCTCTTCATCTTCATCTTCTGGGAGATAATCCTCATCATCCATGTCTTCAATGGCTTCCTCCTCTTCTTCTTCTTCCTCCTCCTCCTCATACAACTCCATCGCTGTCTCTGGTTCATCCAACATAATTTCACACTGCACACCAATGGAAACCATCTTGGGAGAACTGGTTTGACAACCTAAAAGTACAGTTGTACTTTGTATTAGATTGTATGAAGACTTACACACAATGACAACGTATTACATGATATTAGATAGAATATGTAAAATAGTTCAACTGAAAAATACGTTTTGATCACTCACGAATGCTCTTATGTGGAGTTGGTATCCATGTGCACTGTGTGCCTTGGTGGTGGTGATCACACGATCGTGCTTCTGGAGTCACAGGTGTTGGCTCAGTGTGAGATACTGTGGATGAAGGGCCAGCTGTCCTCTCTGGGACAGTAGGTGCCAGGCACTATATTCAAATAGCATAGAACATACAAACATTAACAATATGCAAAGGGTATGTCACACTATTGATGACAATACCAAGTAGAAGCTGTCAGCATAGTGCACATCAGTGTTGATCCAATATAGCAGGGGTCTTCAACAGGGGGTCCAGGACCCCTAGGGGGTCCTCAGAGTTACTACAGGGGGGCCACCAAATCTTTGTGTGATATGATTAATTATTTTTACATTAACCACTTGAACCCTAGCATCCCTTTTCTGAGGAGAACTTTAGCCAAAAATAGCAGATCTACAAGCTCACAACTGTGAGCTTGTAGATCTGCTATTTTCTTTTTTACAGAGGTGTAGAGGGAAAAAAAGAGCAGACCAAGTAAAAAACTAAATAGTTTAATCTGAAACACAATTTTATACAATCTAGAGGGGGTCCCTGCTTCATCTCTCTCTCTCAGCCACGGGGTCCTTGGCCTGAAAACGTTGGAGACCCCTGCAAAATAGAGTTGTTAGGAGAGGTCTAACAGGGACCAGAGCTAGGCTCACACTCACAGTATTAGCGCGCGCAAAATAACATTTACCCGCGCTATTTAGAAGACAAAATAAACCGTTTTGTTCTCAAAGCACAGGCTACATGATGGACCCATTTGTATGCCATTTACTTCAGCAGTTCAAGGAATTACTTATGTTTATTGTATACGTTGTCAATTGTCATGTCGTGGGTGTAGCCAGTGTCCAAGCCAATGCATAATGTACCCATGTTGGTTATGAAAACAATAAAAATGCATACAACACAGACACTCACCCGATTTATCTCCATCATGGCAGACGCTCTTGATCGCTGTGTAACTGTGGCTGACGGAGCACCAGAAAACCCGACATTGACTGTGGGAACTGCGTCCTTCCTCAGTCTCAGCCTTGCGATTAGTCCAGCTTTCCACTGCCCATAGCCATCGTAATCGCCCGGAGTAAAATGGATCCCACATATCGTCGACACGCCTGGGGTCCCCTTGGTCCAGTCTGCCCTCTTGATCCGTGCGAAGCGATCCCACTTGCGAGCAAGCTTCTCACACTTTGGCCAAAAGTGCAAAGTTACTCCGTCATAGTTGGAGTTACTGCAACCTCCAATAACGCAAGTCCTGGGCATCTTGTTAGCTTGCTAGCTTCGTTAGCCTTTAAAAAGGCTGTTTGGTTGAGCTTTTAAAAAAGCTGTTGGGAAAACTACACTAGGCCTACTACTACTATTATACTACTATATACTACTATCACAACTAACTACTACCGACCAACTAATACTAATATTACAAATACCTTCTTCTATGACCAACGGATAAACAACAACTTCTTCCTGAGTAAATAGACCTATGACGCGCACTGCTGCGTTGCCAGATTCTGCGAGAGAAATAAGCAGCCAGTTCAATGAAAAGAAGTCGCTTATAATAAGCAGACATGGCAACGCTGGTCGCGTTTCCTCAACTACAGTCACCTATGAGTGACGTCACGGATATTGCACAATCGCCAAATCCCGAAGTAAAGCCACTAGAGGGAGCCATGTTTATAACTACTAACTGTGCCTATTTCTATTTATTTTTTTTCAAACGATTTTTTTTTGGGACATCCTTAGAGGGTCTTTAAGAGATATGCGTCATTACTTTTGAGAGGAAAGCTCCCTGGTGCCTCCCCTTTAAACATCCGTGAGGTTTGGAATCTACCATTAGTTTTGGGATACGATGTATACAAAAGGGTAAACAGCGGAGCCTTGGCGGACGTTCGACCGATCCCGGATGAGAACCACATAGAGCCTCATCTCGGAGCTGTATAGCGGAGTGAGAGGTTCTTTATGGAGCTAAGGCCTGAGCTGCTTGCTCTGGAAGGGCGGCTTCTTGGTGAAGGTGCTGCCCGTCCACGCTGCTGTAGCGGCTACCGCGGCCACCGCCTGCTTCTGTTGCTGCTGCTGTTGCTGCTGGTAATATGTGGAGGCAGCAGAGTACACGGCAGCCTCGTAGCCCGAGTAAGACGTACCTATGGAGCAGGAATAGGGGCAGTGATGAAGAAATGCATTTCAATAAAATATATTTTTTAAAGATACCAATAGGCTCTATTCACAGCAGCCATATTATGAAGACATTCACAGGTGTTACCAATTATACTAATGAAGGCTCTGTTCCATTCTGGTCAAACAGAGTCAGGGTGCTGATATTGTGCATGTTGGCTCACTGGAAACACTCTGTTACACCAGTGGGTCTACAGTTGGGGTCCAGGGACCCTCATGGGCTTCCAAATGGCCCCTTGCAGGTGTGTAACTCTGAGAGTGTACAAATGTATGTAAATTTGTACACTCTCAGAGTTATGGGGGTCGTGGGAAACCACTGTGCTACACTAAATGGAACAGAGCCTTCATTAGTATCATTGGTAACACCTATGAAAGAAGTGATAATATGGCTGCTGTGCATAGAGCCTATTCTAAGTCTACAAGCCACAGCATCTCAGAAATAAATCAAATGCGTCAGTGTTTAACACTGGGAACTTTTGGCTTCCTCCTCCATTCTAAAATGTGCAGTCTAGCTAAACTGTGTTTTGAGTGACAAGATTCTGCATCTACGCCCGATGCGACACAACTCGCGTACGTTGAATAATTATGTTTCGACTGAAGTGAATTTTGCCCAAGCGAATACGAGCGACAGCCTATGTATGGGGAATGTTGCAAAGTAATGAACACGTTGCATCCATTCAAAATTATTCAAAAATAGCAGATGTACAAGCTCGCAGCGCGGCACGAAGTGATGACTGTGAGATTGTACATCTGCTATTTTTGAACATTTATTGCTCTACTTCTTAAATCAAGTCTAACACTGGCATGAAGCAACCAATAGATTACATCGTGATCCCTGCCCACTTTCCAGAATTATGTCCTTCTAAGTTGGAGCAGGAAGGGACAAATATTTAGACTAAAATAAAGTCTTGATGTGGGCATAGATTTGCAAGTAAGTCAGGTCAGTGTTCTAGTTAACCAAAGTTATTCATGAATATAAATGTGAATATTAATTCCTATTCATGAACATTTTATAAAACCTATTTGCCTACAATTTTGAGGTATTTCTACTTTACTTGAGCATTTCCAATTTCCAATACTTTTACTTCTACTCCACTACATCTCAGAGGCAAATATTGTACTTTTACTCCACTACAATTATTTGAAAACTTTAGTTACTAGTTACTTTTAAGATATAAATTATTACATTATAAAACATACCTTAACCACTTTAGCCTTATTTTATACATAGTCTATTTGAAAATAGCCGATCTACAAGCTCACAACGCGTCGCGCGTTGTGAGCTTGTAGATCTGCTATTTTCGACATGTGCGACAGTGAAACGTGTCTGGGCGGAAACAATTGCTTGACAGTTTGGTTCCGCATCGACAGTTTCTCCACAATTTTAGAGGCAAATGTGGGCACATAATCATAAATATGATGATCCTAATATACAATTGAGAGTGGCGCGCATGCGCGACCGACACGGTACGACCGACCGTGTACAGTCTACTCTCATACGGTCCTTTTAAACCCCAAAACAAGCCCCAAAAGAAGCGGCAGTTGCCAGGTTCAGCGAGAGAAACAAGCAACCAGGTTAATGAAAACAACCGCAAAGCCACGGCGTCCTCTAACATTAGTCAACCCAGTGCAATGCTCGGTGCAGATAAACACTTGTTGAACCAAACAGTGCGTCAAATGAATGTCTATTTACTGCTAGTAAAACAGTCAAATTACAACAGCATCTCCTTCTAGCGTTAAACTCATGTTACTCTAGACTATAGAGTCAAAGCCACGTTGTTTGCCATTGTCTCAGTAAAGTCCACCAACATATAAAATATAATTGTTCTGTCTCCTGTACTATGTCTACTGGTCTTGTATGGTATTAATACAACCGTTTGTGTATGGATAGTTATATCACCACTTTTAACAGCCTGCTCAGGGACTACAGATGAAAGCTAGCTTCTAACTCTGGTTCATTACACGGATGTGAAAACCAACATGTTGATTAATGTGCACTGTCCCTGGTAAATAAATAAACATGATAGCAATACTGTTGATAATGTAATAATTTACGTCACTGCCATGCGGAAGTTGTAGGCATACGTTTATAGCCGTTAGCACTGGCTAGCCTAGGTTGTTTTTAACCCAGTTTCAGAGGCTGCTTAAAGTTAGTTTTAGCAGATCTACAAGCTCAATTTTAACAGACAAGATATAACAAATGCAATGTTGATTAAAAGCTACATTCTGCGTTGTATAATGAATTGTTATGGACAGGTCGATTGTGACATAAGTTTAAGAAAACAAACCATTACCCAGACAGAGTCCTGGGGCCTGAAACAAACGTAATCTGGCGTTTGCACTTAATTCATTTAAGGCCCGTACATGTACATAAACGTTCAAATTTCAAATATAAAGTTCTCACCTCACGGCCACGGATGTGACAATTCTGTTCGAGCCCTCAGAAGTAACCGTATCTTCAGTATTGTTCAATAAAAAGCATTTTAATCCGATCGGTGGCCATTTTCTCAGCATGTCCGCCATGCTTTCAACTGCATTACCCATCGGTTGGTAGGTGTACTGCACTCTGATAGAGTGTGCCAGCTATGAGCAAATGGCCACCGATCGGATTAAGATGCGTTTTTATTGAACAATACGGAATATACGGCTACTTCTGAGGGCCCGTACATAATTATAACATCCGTGGCCATGGGGTACAAACTGTGTTTGAAATCTGAACGTTGATGTAGTCCAAAAAAGGCGGGAAAAAATAAAAATAAAGTAATAAAGGCGGGAAAAAAGTATATATCAAGTAATATTACTCACCTCAGACAAATGACGACGAAATTAAAGTAGATCAGTGATATATGAACCGAAATCAAGTAGAACAGTTTCCAGTAGTAATCTATCATCGACCGGAGAGACCTAGTATCGAGCGACCTAGCATCCGCTGTAAACCTTGAGAAGTGAGCCGATCACTGCGGGAACGGTGGATTTAATGGGCGGGACAAAACAACAAGGGCTGTGATTGGTCTGACAAGCAGACATGCGTACATGCGAGAGGGCATCCCCGGGAATGCCCTCTCGCGTGTACGCAAGCACAGCCCCCCCGCCCACACACACACGCTGTTACACGCACGCACATGCGCACGCACCCAAACAACTCTATGACGTGCACACACAAACACGACACAAGCCCCGCCCCCCTTCCCCACACGCACGCACGCACACACACACACACACACACACACACACACACACACACACACACACACTATTACAAGCACGCACATGCGCACGAACCAAAAATAGATACATTTGTTTTCAATGCAAACGTCATTTCACTAATTTAAAAGTTAAAGAGAAGAAGTTAGCGAAATATATAACAGCAATAATAATAATAATAATAATAATAGACATACATTGTAATATTTATTTAACAATGAATATCAATGAATCAATTATATCAATACTGCAATTATAGAAACACTCTGTTACAAGTACAAGTCTGGTAATGAAAATGTACTTGAGTAAAAGTACAAAAGTATCGGCATCAAAATATACTTAAAGTGTGGTAGATTGTTGATAGTATAAGTATTACATTCTTCTCAGTTAGTAAAGTATGTTTACTAATGGCAGTGGATATGAATGAATATATTAATCTATTATTTGAATAGCTTGAATGCACAATATGGTACGTATGTCTATACATATGAAACACAATGTTATACATTATACCAGGGATCTTCAACAGGGGGTCCGGGAACCCTAGGGGGTCCTCAGAGTTACTACAGGGGTCCGCCAAATCTTTGTGTGATATGATTTTTCTTTTTTTATATTAACCACTTGAACCCTAGCATCCCTTTTCTGAGAACTTTAGCCAAAAATAGCCGATCTACAAGCTCACAACGCCTCGCACTAAGAGTTATAGGTGTGAGGGAGAAAAGAGCAGCAAAAGTATATCTGAAACACCATTCTATACAATATAGAGGGGGTCCCTGCTTCATCTCTCTCTCTCAGCTAGGGGGTCCTTGGCCTGAAAACGTTGAAGACCCCTGCATTATACAATATATGCTGTACCACCCCCCAACGGGGGTCCCTGGCCTGAAAACGTTTAAGACCCCTATGACTGCCACATTTCTGTGCCCTTGTATTAGGTGTTACAGTGAATAATAAATCTACAGAATGAATATATGCTTCCAAAAAAGATGCACACCTTAAAGGATTTCTCTCTCAATGATCAAGTTATTTGAAACTTGTCCGCCATCTAATCATATAATGTAATCATCCAACTATATTACATCTATGGTCTTGTATAAGATCATCCTGAACATTTCTCAAAGCCCCTTTGTTTAACTCATCACCCTATATCGGTTACATTCATCAAACAGGTGGTATACCTAGTTTGTGTAATCTGAATCAGAACAGAAAGTCAAGACTAGTGTATAAATTATGTTAACACACATTGTTAGCACACAATCACACACAAACCTAAAAATAAGTATATTTAAAACCAAATCTTATCAGATTGGGGTCTGTGGACAAATACATGTTAATCTGCGGGTCCTTTTGTTGAAGCAGAAGCAGTACTCCCTGTCATCGTCGAGAAGGTGAAGGTGGCAAACGTAGAAGACTACGTCCTCACACTGTCTGAAGGGACAGCAGTTACATAAAGAATCTTTATTTATATTTCTAAAGTTACAATTGTGTCCTTTCACCAGACTCCCATGAACTACCAAAACACAAAGTACAAAGTAACCAATAACGAAAATCATACCAAACATTAAAAACACTTACAATCAGCCCATCGTAACTGAAATAAAGAAAGTACAAATAGTCAAGGGAACCAATAAACTCTTGTGCTCTGCTGGGGTGCTGGGGGGGAATAGCCGAGAGCTGGCTACAGCTCCTCTTTATAGTGTCAGGCTCTAATCACACATGAGCTGAGAAGGGGAGTGACGGGTGTGACTGTCTAGCCAAGACCAGGTCAGCATAGACACTAGGACAAATAAGCATTATTGAACACATAAGCATAGAAAGACTGTAGACTGAGGTGTTAATATTTGGAATCAACATATGCTTTATCGAGAGTGAGAGCTACTGTGATACTTCTTAGCTGTTGAATTTGAATCACTCTGCTGGGACGTGCATGACAGATTTCAGTGAAGTGATTTCAGTGACCGGCTCAATTATCCCTTCTAATAAACCTTTAAGTTATCTCAGTTGACCGTTCAAATGCACTTTTATAGACAATTGACACACATTCAGCAAACAGAAACATCTATGATGCACAAACTTGGACACATCATCAGTGTTCTTTCCTGGACTCACTGGGTGTTTCGGGTCTTGCAACACTCCAGGCGACCCGACCAAGGCTAATCAGACCCCGGCCTGTGTCAAGTGGCATGCTACTGCCCCCACGGTCTCTTAGAGGGGAGGTTTAGAGACAGAGCTAATTGGGGGTTAAGGTGGCTGATGACATATTAGCAGGAGGTGTTGGCGACACTAGGAGGCTCTAGGCACTGTGGGTTGCCTCCGGGCCTGGCTCCTCCTTCATCTGTCCTCCATCTCTCCAGATGTCATCACCCAGTCTGTTCCTGAATGTCATCGGTGCTCCCACTCTCAGTTTACAGTAAACAAAAACATCTACTGATGCACAAACTTGGAAACATCATCAGTGTTGTATTCAAACAGTCTTTTTTATTAATTGACCATGCAACACATTCTACCCAGGCATTGAAACAAACTAAATAGTGCAAGTTCTGAAATCCATGTACATAGGCCAAATATCTGTTGCCCTGTTTTAACATTTGAGAAAGACAGCTTGCTGCTTGTGATTTCCAAAAGTGCAGCCATGTTAAAATACTATATATGAAATAAGCAAGTGAATATCAAACTGTGGTTTTCATCTACAATACAAACCCCTAATTTGCCCAGCTTGATGGCTCACTCTGCATCTGTGATGACCGAGTGAAACTTCTCTTGTTCTTCTTCATACAAGTGGCAGAGATGGGCTCCAACCATGGCCACAGCCTGACAATAGAAAATGAAAACTCTTTGATGGCCACAGTGGCGTCTTGGATGCTTCTGGCAGGTCTACAATACGGACCCTCAGTACCTGCACATGTCAGTTCTTGAAATGACACATTTTGCAAATGGTTAGATAGAAGAAGCATTCATGCATGCGTCTTTCAAATTCACCGGCTAAACTGTCATATTTGCTCTCAGTCTGAAAAAGTCTACACAGCTGATGGAGCATGCATGCATTGCGTGTGTTTGTGTTTGTGTTTGCGTGTGTGTGTGTGTGTTTGTGTGTGTGTGTGTGGGGGGGGGGGGGGGTATTGAGCTCATACCATACCTATGACATGGACTGTCAGGTGCTGTCGCTCCACCCTGAGTTTGAAGTGCTGTCCGTCAAGTGTAGGCCACCTGGTTGTGCCTGAGCTCATAGGAGGGCAGGTGGGAGGCTATCAGCACCTGGGGGAGTGTAAAATAATTTGGGCATCAATTATTTTCAGTTGGTCATGAATTAATATAGCTGCTGCAGGACGCATTAAACCTTAATGCATCCTGCTAAGTCACCCCTTAATGATTAAGTGGTGGCATGGGGCATCTTTGTATGTGTGCTGTAGCCACATACCATTTTCATTCAGCTGAATGGCGTTGGTCATCTTGCTGAGCTGGGTGAGCTCGGTCAGGATGGTCATCGACGAGGGTGGGATCTCGCCCACACAGCTGGTCCTAGACACGCAAGAGGACAACGTACAGAGTCAAATCCCCAGTGTTCATTCAATTTGTACACTAACTAGTGACCAGGAGATTATTTTTGGGAACTTGGGCGTGGGAGAATATGTAGTTGGCTCGTTGGCCATGTCAGCTTTTTTTCCTTCACGAAGTGCAAATACACACTTGAACAACACTCAACAGGTCTTCAAATTGCCCCTTGGTTAGTCGCCTAAGTAGCCTAAGCTTCAAAATGATGATATGTGAAGGGTGGAGGATGACGGGCAGAAAAGGCGCTAGTATATCCTAGGATATACTCACTTCTGAACTGCACAATGCTCTGAGTGTTCATGAAGAAGACCTCTCTCTCTCTCTGACTTCCTGTTCAGAGTAGCAGCATGGCTGTCGAGGATGTTGGCGATCTGGAAATGAGGGATAACATTCCATGTTCATAATTAAACCATTTGTCTTGATTTGAAGTAAGAAAGAACCTGTCTGAATCATGTGAATAAATATACAGCCTCATTTAGAAACGAGCGCTCGTGCATTACCTGCTGGGTGCTGGCTTGGGAACTGGCACAGCACTGAGGTTATGTTGCTGACATACTGTGTCATGTCTTTCTTGACAGCCTTCTCAACAGCAGGGAGAATGCGACCAGACACACTGGTCATGATGTCCTGCAGCTCCAACACTGGCAAGGAGGGATCTCGCATGGTCTTCATCAGCCTCTCCACCCGCTCCCTAAGCTGGGGAGATAGAAAGAACAGCATGTTTATCAACCACTGTACTGTTAGCTAGGTAGGTGTTTGTTTCTTATGCACGTGTGAACTCGGACCTTGATGCAGAAGAACGGTTCGGGCAGGCAGTAGCCATTCATGATGTGGATCAGGTGGTCCAGTGTACTGTGGAACACTCTGTGTAGCTTCCCCCCTCTCAATGCTACAGCCTGGATAGTGGGCAGGGCCCCTGTGTGCAGCTCCGCCTTAGGGACAAAAACACATAGTTAGAGGAGCATATGAACCCTAGCGTCCCTATTCTGGGGATGCCGAAATAGGTGAACATACAAGCTCACAGGCTTGTAGATCGGCAATGACACAAGAACAGGCGTAGTCCACATAATATACCTGCTGCTCTCTGCTGGGGTCGTCCAGTTGGAGCTTGGCAATGACGCAGCCAGGCTCTAGTGCAGCCCCGGCCCTCTCACATAATGAATACAACCAGACTCTGAAGCGGTCAGAGTCATCACCATCTTCATCACCTAGAAAACACATGTTAATGCAGTTTACATCTATAAATTCATGTCCATGAAATTAGGGCGAATTTGCCGTTAATGCTCTTTCATTTGGATATCACACCTCCATCTCAGTATAGCACTGGCCAGAGAACACGTGCCCACCGTCCTCTACAGTGTACTGGATGAGTTTTCCTGCCGAGGGCAAGCGCAGCAGCGACGGGTCATTCTCCTTCTCAAAAACACAAGTCGTGTTCCCAATAGTGATGGGATACCTGCAAAATACAAAACAAACAGTACTAACCAAGTTTAACCATTGAATATTGTATATACAAATCAGAATGGCAGGGAGGATTGTGCCCAAAATGCCCAAAAAAGTCAACAGGAATTGGTCACCACCCAAGAATGGGAGGCATGCGATAATCCGACAGACCTTTTCTCCGACTATGTGGCATCCGCGTGCGGTTAGGCTTAGGGTGCGGGTTTGGTTCGGGTTTAGTATTGAAACGTCGGAGCGCTGCGCTGTCGGAGGAATGCGCTGTCGGACTAACGTACTGCACCCCCCAAGAATAGGCATTGGTCACCCCCCAAAAATAGGCAATCTACAAGCTCCCAACGCGCCGGGGTGCGAGTCGACGTGTTGTGAGCTTGCAGATCGGCTATTGTCAGCATGCCACAGCGTCATACGATGAAGGTTAATTGAGGTTCTAAACATTAAACAGCAATGTACCTGTCCACCTCCTCTTTCATGTACAGTAGGTGGTACAGCTGCTGCCGTCATATGAGAGCAGAAGGCCTCAGTCGCTGAGGCGATGGACATACATCTCGGCAGATGCATGGTTCATGATGAGCACGTGGGAGTTGGGAGACTGTCATGTCACGCCACGGCCTTCATAGATCAGCTCCACATCCACCGTGTTGAGGAGCGTGTGTGCAGGTAACACCTGACCTCTGGCAAAGACAGTGGGAGATGTGTGTGTTAGTGGGTGCGGTTATTTATATTCCCCCTTTTCGTCATTATGCCGATTCAACGTTTTTCCCCTCTTGTGTAGTCCCTGTCACTGCCAACCCCTACATTTGGTCATGTGGGAGGCTGCAGACAACCATGTGCCTAATTCAATACACATGGAGTCGCCAGCCATTTATTTTCACCCGACAGTGAGGAGTTTCACCAGGGGGGTGTACGTAACGCATGTGGTGGAACATGCCATTCCTCTCGGTTTCACATCCGGCTGAACAGGCTCCGGCCAACCTGTAGGAGTCACTAGTGTAGCGATAGAAATTGTTTGCTGGAGAGCCTGGCCAAGCCGGATGCACCGTGGAGGATTCAAACCCCTAGTCTCTGCAGTGGTGGGCAGGAACTTCACCGCTTTGCCACCCTGATGCTCAGTGGATGTGTTTTCTATCCTTTTTTCTTTTTTTAATCCCACAATTTTGTAACCCATTTTTTCTACCAGTGCCAATTGCCTATGTAATCCTGGCCGCTACTCTCCCAGCCTAGGGAGAGCCCAGAACTGAGCTCAATGCCTCCTTCAATGCATGAGGAGCTAGCAAGCCGCTTCTTATCACCTGACAGGGGGGAAATTCCACGGTTGGACGTAGTGCGTGGAAGGAACACGTTATTCCAACCAGTTCCTTTCCCCTCCATCACCAGGGGGAGGCAGTATAGAGACCAGGATTACTGCATGTTTTTGTGAGGGTACCTACCTACCCTAAGGGACACAGGGAGAACATGCAAACTCCACACAGAAAGGCCCTTTCAACAACCCCACCTTGGGTATGGGCACTGATTCCCACAGCGTCCCCGGCGGGAATCGAACCGAGGACCTTCTAGCTGTGAGGCTTGTGTGTTTTCTATCCTGACATCAGCAGATCTGGGGGCAGGTTCATATTCTAGTCGACAGACACCCATTTAGACCTGAGGCCCATTCTAAAAACGCCTTCTAAATCCAGACCTAAGTTTCTGAAAAACATATTTCTTCAATAATTACAAAACATGTATGTTGTACATAGCAACAACAACCCCAAAAGGGGTCCCCGTCCTGAAAGGTCTAGTTACAAAAAGGGCTTCCCGCCCAAAATGGGTTAAGACAGTACTTTGTTTATTCTTTTTGTACCTTTCCAGTGAGTGCAGGAAGTTGGACACACTGTTCCTCAGGTTGACATCGGCTACGTGGAGAGCACCGCTCATGATCCCCAGCATGGTGTCCGGACGCTCTGCCTGCCCTGCACACATAGCACTATACTCATCCTAACGGTCTTCGTTTTTATCATAAAACTAAAACAAAGTGGCCATTTCAATGTGTTGAGAACAATGAGAACAATGCCAGTAAGATCAAGCTTCCATCTACCATAGTCTAATCACACACTTGACTGCGTACACTCGGTTTGACTAGAACACAGCATGGGGACATAATGGCAAAATAACATTTTTAGATCCATGTCGTACAATCATCATCACATAACACAACAATTACTTGAGGTTACAGTGATTTCTTAATGCCATAAGACAGTGGTTCTCAAAGTGAGGTCCAGGGACCCTCAGGGTTCCTTGGGGGGGGGGGGGGGGTTCCGAATGGACCCTTAACAGGTCTGTAACTCTGAAGATATGGGGGTCTTTGAAAAAAATACCACTGCCATAAGAAATGTGGTCCTACATGCTACATGTCCCTCATAGGTCGCCCCCAAATGGGAGATATGGCTGTACCTGCATCTTCTCTGAGAAGAGCCTGTCCAGCCAGCCAGTCTCAATGTGGTTATGCTGGAAGCTCTCAGTCTCCAGGAGCTTTATGAGGTACTCTACAGTGGTCCTGAAGTCCCCCCTGATAGACAGTTCCTTCACAGCCACCACCATGTTACTACAGTATGTAGAGACAAAGACAACTGTTAAAATCTCACTGGGTGTCGTTCACATCATACAAAACAGAAACCCATCAACCCTAGCGTCCTTATGTGGGGTATGTCATTATTACAGATGAAGATATTTGTAGTGTAGAGGGAAGAAAAAAAGAAGCGATCAAGTATTAGACCGCTGGAGGACCCCGGTCAACAAAGAATATAGGGTTTAAGTGGTTACAGAGTTCAAGGGATAGTTTAGATTTTGGGGAATTGCACTATTCTTTCCGACTTACCCAGACTAAAGAGTCAAACAACCTCATTAACAACTTATTAATGTCACTGCATGCAGTTTGAAGCTATGTTGAATGGTGAGCTTATTACCTAGTTGAGTTCAATTCATGAATGGCAATGGAAACATGTAGCAGCTCCTCTCAAAAGTAGTAATCGAAAGCTTTTTTTTTTTTTTTTTTTTTTTAAAGATATTTTTGGGGCTTTTTTACCTTTATTGATAGATGACAGTAGACTGAGAGGAAATGGGGAGAGAGATGGGGGGGTGACACGCAGCAAAGGTCGTCGGGATCGGGAGTCGAACCCGCGACACGGTCCTCACAGCCATTGTAATTGGGAAACATGTCCAGGCCCTAATGCGTAAACAAATGAAATTGGAATGGCTATTTAGCAATATTCATGTTATATACACCTGCAACTTGAAACTAAAGTCAGTACTAGTGCTTCCGAGGCAATTATTATACATGCTAATGACAGTCCTGTGCTCAGTTGGCCCAACCATTTCTTTTAAAGTCACAAGCCTTCAGAATACTAAACCTTGTATTAAACGCCTACAAAAAAAAGGTCATGTGGTTTTGCAGGAAGAAATCTGCTCCCCTCAGAGTACCACAAAGGACATATCAAAGCTTGTAGTAGACACAGCTTACAAATACCATGGTTTCTGGTTAAGTAGCATTCTGTCCTTAATACACTTAAGCCCCTTTCCCACTGTACAAAAACTCCACTAACTAACATCTAGCTTTTATCTTTACTGGTAAAGGTTACAATCAGCTCCTGGGACATAATAATGACTAGTAGGTACAGTATTTATTAGCTCCGATCGGCAGTGATGAAAACATAATTCCCAGGTAGACAATCACATCTTTGACCCTTTTCCGGCATGTTGCTATGAGAGAGCTTCTCCTGATTGGATGGGAAGAGGGAATATGGAGACCATAGGCTCTATAGTGTGAGTATTTCACTCTATACTAACAGCCATAATCATTTCAATCCAATGTCATGCCCCCCACCGGCCCAAGTCTATGGAACACACTCATTTCTGCTTATTAAGAACAAATTTGTTCTTAATAACCTGTCTGGTTAAATGAAGAAGACACGTTAAAGACACTGACCCACCTTGAGCCTGTTGTTCTCATTCTTCAGTTGTTTGATGCAGAGTCTCTGAGAGAGAGTGTCAGCAGTGGAGAGTCCAACACCTGCACCCGACACCATGCCTGCTGTGGGGATAAGAGATATTAGTTATCAGCACAAGACCTGGAAAAACACTGAAAAATAGAAGTGATGCTTTTTGGGTTATGCAAAAACATTGTGTTGACATGAGTTTGTTCAACGAAATCCAGTGTACATCTAGGAATTAAGTATTGAGAATCTTTGGCATGCAAGAGCAAAACAGACAAGTATAGACAACAACTACAGTATGAAGTGACAGAAGCCAGTATGACTTCAGTGTGCAGGTATCTTTTTGTTTTTCTGTAAGTTATAAGGAGGTGCAGAGACGGAAAGGAAAGGAAACAAGATACATAGACACACACAAAGAGGCGACAGAGAGGGAATCAGCGGGTGTTAGGGTCACGTAGGGGTTTAATCAGCACCTGGGTCTGACTTCATCTTTCAACACATAACTAAGTTTAAAGTATTTTAAAGTATAATTTTGTACTGTATGTGGCAAACGAAGACAATACAATGAATGTCAGATTGATTTCCGTACCCTCCCAACATCCCTGAGACAATGTCAGCTATGCCTGATGGGATGTTTGTCTCAGCCCGTCGATGGTCATCTTTGATTGGCTGTTGATGGGCAGCTTCAGCTCTGCCTTCTCGGATTCCAGTTGGTCGATGTCGGTCTGCAGAGCATCCATGGTTTCCTCAAACTCCCCTAAGAAAAACATTGCTGTTATGGAGCAGACTGATACTAAACATCAGAGAAGAAGATATCTCCAAAATGCTGAATCACTTCCATCAGTGGCAAGAAAGATTTCACAATTTGTGAAAGTTTATTCTATTCAAAGCGTTTTACAGCAGCAGAGCAGAGCACCTATTACTTACTTTAAGCGTGTATTCCAGTGTTGCATTTACTTCTAGTCATGGCTTGTATATGGATGAATATTTGAGAATTACGTACATTTGCCTTCAGTCAATTATGAGTGGTGTGTATATTGAGACTATAGGGCTTGAGCCTATATGTGATTATGTTACAATTACTACAGCTCACATGCAAGTGCATGTTTTGAAAAACAATCCTACTTCTTTCTTCTTGAGCAGTGTCAGCGTCTGTATCTTCTCCACACGTTCATCTGCGTCTTGATGAGCTGTCCAGCTTCTTCTCCAGCAGACTCAAGCGCACGCTGGCCTCGCTCAGCTCCTCGCCCTGGAAAACACAAAATTACCTCCATTTATTTACACTTCCTTTTTAAACCACTCTTCTAAAGTTCTGTACTAATATTCTCTGGATTCTCTAGTGTCTGGATTGGATCACAGTTGGGATCACAATGACTCTTTATCTTTTATGACAGACTGAACACTTTAGGACGTTACTTCACTTATCCGATTACAAAATCCTGAGTGGACTGAGGGTCCACTTATACAAAACACTTGTATAGATTGTATAGTGAGTGCCAGACAAGTACCACTTGAGAACTTAAGCTAATGGTCAGGTGATTAAACTCATTAAAACACAAATTTACATTGAAACACCATTTCTAACCACAGACTGGCCCTCATTTATCAACGCGGCGCAGCCCAAATAATGGGCGCACGGCGAGATCACCGCACCTTTCGGCATTTATCAATATATCCTGACGTGGGCTTCATCCTACGGTACGCTGAGATCTCACGTCTGGTCGAGACCAGTTGTTGACGTTGGCTGCGCCCGTTTATTCCATCCTAGACCTGCGGATCAGCATTGTCTGACTGTCTGACAGGCATCTGGACACATAATCCACTCCTAAATGTATATCTACACTAATAAATAATCCCTGTGAAAATATAACATTTTATAAAGTAATTTAAACAAACTGGCTGACAAATCTGGCTGCATTGAAAATAGCAGATATACAAGCTCACAAGCCAGCGTCGCATCGCGACGCGTTGTGAGCTTGTAGATCTGCTATTTTCAAAATATACAGCGCTTCTGGAGGGCACTCTCGGGAGTTTAGCGGCGCTGCTGTTATATTTTCATGGCCACCGGGAGATCAGACATTTAACCCATGGTCCAACACACACCAGCCTTCATTCATTAATGTTCTCTCCAGGCTCTCTCATTAATGCGGAGCGGGACGGGACTCGCCCGTCCGACGGTCCGAGTCTCACTGGGAAATGGGAATAGCCTATGATGGCTTTATTTTAGTGTAACTCGAACGCGCACTGCTCGGTATGGGTTAAATAAATTAATATACAAACGTATTCCATTCATGGCGATGTGATTTGGTATCATAATGTCATTCATGTAGGCTACAAGCCTACCGCTACGGTACGGATTAAATGAGAAACACAGCTGGGGGGGCGTGTGTGTGTGTGTGTGTGTGTGTGTGTGTGTGTGTGTGTGAGTGAGAGAGAGAGAGGGGCGTGTGCGGCGAGGCGAGGCTATCGGGGGAAACTATTTCTTATTGGCTTTTCATGTCTTTGGTCGTATTCTAGTTCGTCTTCATGTCGAAAAATCGGGGCGTTTTGAGAATATTTAAGGGCGTGTTATTTAAATGACGCTCGGTTTCAGCCGTGACATTTATCAACGCTGGGACCAAGTGTACGTTCGGATCAGCTGTGTAGGATGCGTTGATAAATGTGACTTCGACGTTGGTGTACGGCCGAATATATGAAAAAATATACGCCGGTTTATACGCTGCGTTGATAAATGAGGGCCACTGTCCCTACCTTGATCTTAAGTGACTTCTTAAGCTCCTTAATGACGGTCTCTCTGTCCTCCAGCTTCATATCAAGACCCTCTGCATCAGTGATGTCTGCTCTCAGAGCTGCTGCGTGCAGCTCCGCCGGTGGAGAGTTCTGGGAAATGACAAAGGCAACATCTAAAACTGGGTTGAAAAACAAGGCCCTGCTTCAGTTAGAGTCATTTGATGATGCAAAACTGAAGGAGAAGCCATGTTGAACACAGTGTGTGTTAGAACATGTACACGTGTAGTCACGGCACTGTTTGCTTTAAACTTAAATCCATATTCTTTGGTAGTAACCATGGATTAGTGACTTAACGAATGCCTAAAACATACTGTAAAAGAGAAAAAACATAGTCTATGTCTTGCTTCCATTTTCAATACTACCACTTTAAACATCTTCTACCTCAATAGTACCCTGTTGAATATATAGTGAATATACATTAAATGTTGTTTTACTTGGTTCTGAGGCTTCTCTGAGTCATACTCTCCCTCTTGCATGGCAGTGGCCATCTTGTTCATGGTTGTAAACATGACAGTGGCAGGCAGGCACTCATAGGGGTTGGCGTTCCATAGATCTGGCACAGATAAATGAATGGACATAATAATGTGTACAAGATACAGAAGAACAGTGGAACATGCTATACAGTACATGACATGCATCTATTGGTTGCTTTTAGGGGTGCTACGGTTAATTAAGAACTATCGGTTGAATTGATTACAAAAGATCCATTTGATAATATATAAAAAATAAAACAAATTTGGTTAATCGAAAAAGTAATCATTAGAATAATCACTATAACAATTATGGATAGTTGCATTCAATGCACTATTTTGACTGAGGGAGTAGGAGGAGGAGGGGTACAACATTCTGGGTTGTACTGTATGTATTTTTCATAATTTATTTGCAGCAGGCATGTAAACATTTGAGTACTTTTACTTTTGATAATTTAAGTACTTTTTGATGCCAATACTTTTGTACCTTTACTCAAGTAAATTCTCAAGTGAATTCTGGACTTTTACTTGTAATTTCTACATTGCAGTATTGATGCATTTACTCAAGTAAAACATTTGAGTATTTACACCACTCCACTACTCACAAGTTACCTAACCCAGTGGTTCTCAAACTTTTTCATGTCAAGGACCCCCAAAATGACACTTATTAGCCCGCGGACCCCCATTTGAAAAGATAAGCCAGGGACCCCAATAAGAGAAAGTTTATACGGTTTTCTAGCAGTGATTGTCAACCATTTTAATGTCAAGGACCCCCAGTTTGACATGTATTAGGCTACGGACCCCCATTTAATGGCATTTATACCTCTGGGACCTGAATCTATATTATAAAATCAATGTTAATTTAACTCTGAGAGTGTACAAATGGAACCAAATGCGGGTCCATTTGGTTCCATTTGTACACTCTCAGAGTTACATAACCATAAGGGTCCATTTGGTTCCTATCCATCATTTAGCTGGGGACCCCCTGGAACCGCCTCAAGTACCCCTAGGGGTCCCCGTACCCCACTTTGAGAACCAATGACCTAACCAACATTATTTTTTGGGAGACATGGAACATTTGGGAGTTGAAAAGCACCAGTTGCTACGTTTTATATGCAACCAGAAACGTCAGAATATCAGAATTATCTTGTCTTTAAAACGAACGCTAAGCCAATATGTTAGGTCCATGTTAGCATAATAGTTAGCCACATTAGCCATTGGGCCAAACCAACTAACTCTGGGCTCGATCAAATAGGGGAAATATAGACTTCTTGATGTTATAGGTACTGTTAACTAACGTAACACAGACAATGTGACTTCGCTATGTAGATATAAAAGATATACAAACCTTTTCTGGTCTGCTGCTATGTTTGTGTGGAGCGTGCGCGAAAACACTTCCGGATACAGCCAGTGACGTCAGACGTAGGGTTCAACCAATAGATAGACGCGTCGCGCGTTCACCGCTCACGGCCGCCATTATAGTAGTTTCTTTCAGTCAAATGAACTACACATTGTAAAAGTGGATTGTGCCCACAGGCAATGTAGGTAAACAAATAATATACATGCTGTTGGGTACAAAAATAACCAAAAATAACCCAATACCATATAAATAACCCAAAATGGGTAAAACTAAGTACAAAAAAACCCAATCATTAGGAGTCATGGTTAACATCAGTTACATTATCATCGTGCATAGCAATGCACCTCAAATAGTGACTGTGTCTCTTTTTAATTACATTATTGTTTCATAGAGACACTATATCAATCAATATGTCAATATGATTACCATTGTATTGACATATTAATTACATTATTGTTTCATAGAGACACTATATCAATCAATCTGTCAATATGATTACCATTGTATTGACATATTAGTTTGTGCAATGATAGATCTTACAAAACTGTTGCATGACAGCACAAGACATAATCAAAATTAATATTCATTCTCATAGTGGGATATGGTATGATACACTCCCTGGCCTTAACACGGTGCTCATCTCAAAATAACTGACTTCACTAAAGGGAAAAAACAACTTGAGACAACGAGGGGACTGAGCAACAGTTCGGATCCATGTAGAACGGGTCATTGGTCTTGTGAGGGACAAGTACACCATATTACAAAGCACATTACCCATCTCTATCTCTACCAGACTGCGACTCCAGGAGAGCGAGAGCCTACATCTCTTGACAAGATAGTCAGAGTTTGCTGTGCTCTGTGCAACATTTATCCATCTGTTGTCCCTTCAGAATAGCATGGGTTTCAGTAACATTGTGTAGCACAGCAATGTACATCACACATTTGAATGATGTCGTTTTGTATCATTGGCTGCCGTTCATTTGTTTCATTGTGCAACTAATAAAACAAAAAAACAGGTGGCAGTGAAATATATGGCTTTTCTTTGCTTTTTAATAATTTAATCTGGTAATAATTTATGAGTCATGACAGTCCAATAACAATCTCATATACACAGATGGTTAATATTCTGTAGATATATTTTTTTCAGTTTTTCTGTTATGTTATCAGGTCATCAGGAGGTCTTGCACGCTGGTAACATAGGTGTCAAAATCAGACTTATTCTTTGATTATTGATTGTGTTTGGCCATGTTTACTATTAGAAACGTTACTGCAATACTACTTGTTTTCTGCACTCCACACATTTCCATGTCTTGGGTACCCAGGTCAACCTATGAAAGCGCTTCCGCCAGACCGTGTGCAGATGTGCAGATATCTGTGTCATCAGCTTTACTGCAGTATTATCCTATTTCAAGTGGCTGTTTTGTGGCTGCAGTGTCTGTGGGACTCGTCGTGGCAGGGTAATACAACCAAACCTCTACCAAAAATGTGCTTTAAACTATGTACCTTGCTGCAACATTGGAGAATCAACAAGCACGGGTATAGCAAATCCTTTTGATGGAGGACACAGGTCTTTTTGCTCTGGCTGCCTCACCAAATATTGATGCTGTGACTCATCCTGGCCCCTGATCAAACCATAAGTTATCTTTAGCTTTACTTTGCTCCCTGGTGTCCTCCTCAGTTAACCTCAGTTAGTTAGTACAACTCGAACCCCAGTTAGTTAGTACAACTTTCGATATTGTTTAGCTTGTCAGGAATTACAACAGACTTTATGGAAATATTAAGAGTTGTACCACTGTCAGATGATCATTACAGCTATACTGTATTTTGCAGATGACTTTCCTAATATCAGGAAAACTAAGGCCTTGGACATGACGGGCTCTTGTTTGTGACTGAAACTGATGTTGCAGATCTCTGCATATGGGACACCTCGGACAGACTCCATGCTGGGCTGACTGCGTGCGCAGGGCTGGGCTGACTCCGGGGCTGACTCCGTGCGCAGGGCATCTGGGTGCAATACTATCCTACAGCTACCATTATTGGACTGGGCTGGACTACTATATATTTGTATTACAAGAGAAAAAGAAAAATCAAGATTAGTTCAGAATGGTGAGAAGATGTTTGTCATACAGTAGATTGAACTTATTTCTGAATGTAGAACTGTGTTCCTCTAACCTATAATGTGTCATTCAGTATTGCTATATTTCTCTCAGGGTTAAATTTAAGATAAATTTAAAATGTAATATGTATAACCTGGCCAGGCCACCAGGTTTTTTTTAAAAGTGTTTTTATTTGATCTTTATTTAACTTGAACAAAGTACAGAAAACTCCATACCCCATACATCAGTGGTTCTCAAACTTTTTCATGTCGAGGACCCCCAAATTGACACTTATTAGCCCGCGGACCCCCATTTGAATAGATATGCCAGGGACCCCCATAAGAGAAGATTTTTTTTAATTTCAAGGACCCCCAGTTTGACATGCATTAGGCTACGGACCCCCATTTAATGACATTTCTATCTCTGGGACCCCAATTCATATTGTAAAATCAATGTTAATCCAACTCTGAGAGTGTACAAATGGAACCAAATGGACCCTAACGGGTCCATTTGGTTCCATTTGTACACTCTCAGAGTTACAGACCCATAAGGGCCCAGAGGAAAGCATAATCCAAGTTTGAGCTCTCATCTCTGGCTCATTTGTTTCTTAAGCCATAAATGAGATAAATGTGAGGCAAAAAGGAGATTTCAGCTTATGGCTCCTGTTTCTCATCGTTTTCTCCTGAGAAATAAACTCAGTATGTCTCAGATGGAACCTCTGATGAGCCATACAGGATATCTCAAAAATGGCTTAAATGTTGCTCAATGTAGCAGCATTGTTGCATCTCAAATGTATGTTTCTCATTGTTTTCTCCTGAGAAATAGACTCAGTATGTCTCAGATGGAGCTCTGTTGAGCTATACAGGAGATATCAAAAATGGCTTAAATGTTGCTCAGTATAGCAGAATTGTTGCTTCTCAAATATAGCTCAGAGTGAGAGCTCAACATAATCTCATTTAGAGCTCTTTAATACTGAGATCGATCAAATCCCATAAGACTCAGATAGGCACCAGACCTTAATTATTCATAACATATCAAAAGTCTACCAAAGTCTGACCACTAGAAATGACTCAAAAGACTCCTTAATTTATTATTCATCATAGACAAATCATTTTGGTGATCCAATTAGCACATATCAATTATATAATAGTTAAGTCATTATAAGCATATTTATTCATATTTATGGGTGGCAGTGGCTCAGGGGTAGAGTGGCTCACTGTGGCTGGATGGTAACCACAAGGTTGCCAGTTCAAACCCGGTTTCACTGAACCTCTACAGTATATTGCTCCTGATGTGCTGGTTGGTGCATTGCATGGTTTCCGCCGCCATCGGTGTGTGAATGGGTGAATTGATGCACAATCTATGTAAAGTGCCTTTGATAAAGGCGCTATATAAATGCACCATTTACCATTTATGTTCAAATCTAAAAAAGTCCAATGTAATTGGACATTTCTCCTTTTTCCACAAGACAAAATGTCCAGTATCAGTAATTTAATTTCAGTTATTATTAACAATTTGTTAAAGCCTTCAGGATATCTAATTTGACACCAATAAGGAATTAATTCATTATTTCTGGGACTTACTATGAAATACAAATACAACAAGACCAGGAGACCTGGTTCTGCCAGACCCAGAATAAATTCCCTTTTATGCCCATGTATGGACGAAAGGGGGACAGACTTTTACGCCCATGTATGGACGAAAGGGGGACAGACCGTGTTATGCCCATGTAAGGACGAAAGGGACCGAGTTATGCCCATGTATGGACGAAAGGGGGACGGACAAAGCCTCATGTAGGCCGACCCCCTGGGTCTGGCAACAAAAACTGGGAAACCACGTGATAGATTATGAACGTTTGGGACAACGTTCATAATCCAAGAAATAGGTGACTAGTATCATAAACAATTAAAATGAATGCGATTCAACTTCCCTAGGCTCTACTAGGCCTAGGGAACCACCTTAAAGTTGGGGTGCCTGCAACCTTATACAGGGATTTTAATTCTGACCTCAATAGCTTCGACTACAGTACATACCTGGACAAGGAAAGTGGTGCTGTGAGGATATTATTTTTTGATTTTCGAAGCGCCTTTAACACCATACAGCCCCCCCCCCCTTCTGAAAGACAAACTGAACAGCATGCATGTTGGCCCACACCTTGGCCCTCATTTATCAACGCGGTGCAGCCCAAATAATGGGCGTACGGCGAGATCACCGCACCTTTCGGCATTTATCAATATATCCTGACGTGGGCTTTATCCTACGGTAGGCTGAAATCTCACGTCTGGTCGAGACCAGTTGTTGACGTTGGCTGCACCCGTTTATTCCATCCTAGACCTGCGGAGCAAGCATTGTTTGACTGAGAGGCATCTGGACACATAATCCACTCATAAATGTATATCTACACTAATAAATAATCGCTGTGAAAATATATCATTTTATAAACTAATTTAAACAAACTTCTTTAACAGTCATTCGGTTAAGCTTGCAGATCTGTATGGCTGCATTGGCTATTTGAAAATAGCAGATCTACAAGCTCACAACAGGTCGCATCGCAACGCGTTGTGAGCTTGTAGATCTGCTATTTTCAGCGCAGCAGCGCTTCTACGAGAGAATTGGCTAGGGTCCAATGTCAAGTTAATACGTGCAATAAAGTGATATATCTCAATAACCATACATCTTTAGAATCCGCCTTTTGGATATGTTGTACAACTCGCTAAGGCGCACACGTGGATGTCTTGTTTGTCACGGTACGACACTCCTAAGTTGACCTTCTATACTTTTGGAAGGCTCATAGAGTCTTAAACCTTAAGACCATACCAAAGGACAAAGTCAAAAAAAAAAAGTGCCGTAACGGGACAAACAAGACATCCATGCTTGCGTCTCAGCCAGTTCTACAACATATCCAAAAAGTGGACCCTAAGTCCTTATCGTATTCGAGATATTGAGCAAGATAGCGAAGCCGTAACCATAGCCAATTAAAGGATAATTAAATCATGATTTGATATCAGGGTTTGATCATCTCGACTTTTGGCATTATTTTACGTGTAGATTTAGGAAAAAAATATATCGGGGAAATCACGGGCCTGGAACACCCTAAAACCAACCAGGAAGTGGCCTTTTGAGGCACTTCCTGTTTTCCGAGAAAAATAAAACGTAAATATTTGGAATCAGTGTCATCATATTTGTTTAAAACCAGAGTCTCGAAGAAAAATATAATTTCTAAAATTTTAGCAAGAGTTGACCTTTGCAGTCTTTTCGCTGAACTTTGAGCTTTATCAGTGTCAAAAAAAATCAGGGCTGGTTCCAAAATATCCGGCTTACTCTCAATATGGATGGAGAGAAGTTTTAGATTAAAAAAAAATATCTGGAGCGATTAGTTCCAGATTTTGTGCTAACTTTTGTGACAAAAGTCAACGTCCAATCTTTTTGGTGAGCTTTTGTATTTCCCTAGGTCCTAGAAAATCGAGACCTATTCCATTCAATTCAGCGTCCTTTTCTGAGTCAGAAAAAGTGTTTTTAAATTTAAAAATAAAATATTTTTAAAAAATGTGAGAAAAGATAAACTTTGAACTATTTCAAAAATCTATAACTTCCCTATTAAACAATACTAGACTATTGTGTATCCTACCATTCGACTCAAAATGATCTAAATAAGAGGGTGGAAGGGTCAAAATAAAATAATAATAATAATAATATGTTTGTGAAAAAAGCTTCCAAGTTTATGAAATTTTAAGGCTTGTTTAAACCACTTTATAAGGGTCATACAAAATCGAGACCTAGCCTATTCAATTCAGCGTCCTCTTTTGAGTCTGAAAACATGTTTTTTAATTTAAAAAAAATATTTTTGAAAAATGTGAGAAAAGCTTAACTTTGAACTATTTCAAAAATCCATAACTTCTTATTGCAGATCAGCTATTTTCTTTTTTTTCTTCGACCATTTTTTTAATATAGTTTGTTGATTACTTTTGATGCAGTATTTTTTTTTTTTTTTAGGTATTAAAAGGGTTACTTAAATTGTCACTTCACTGTCACTGCCACCTACAGATCCCCCCCAATCAGGTGGGGATCCCCTGGGGGTCCCGACCCACAGGTTGAGAACCTGATCAGACCTACAGTGCGACATTACGTCATTACGTCACGCAGCTGTTCAAGGCGGAGCTTATCAGTTTTGAACCGGCCGGTCGGGTTCAGCCAGAGAAACTAACCGTCGGCTAAGAGAACATTTATTTACAAACCAGTTGCTTCCGTGCTTCTACTCTACTAGATAACAGGTAAGATGAATTACTTTATGGAATTAAAGTGTGTTATTCAACTTGTTAGTATCGTAAACGTCGTGCATTTGTCGTGTATTAGCTATGGATCACACGACGCTCGTCCATCACGAGCGTCACGGCCGAACTTCAACCAGTTTTTTGCACTTTCTCCATTTACAACCTGTACATCTGCATAAACGTTCAGATTTTAAATATAAAGTGCTCAATCTATGGTCACGGATGTTACAAGTCTACTCGGGCACTCGGCAATACCCGTATCGTCTGTATTGTTCAATAAAAAGCATTTTAATTCGATCGATGGCCATTTTCTCCGTATTTCTGTACGCTTTCAACTACTTGACCCTATCGGTTGGGAGGAGTACTGCACTCTGTTACATTATAACTCTATGACAAAATGGCCACCGATCGGATTAAAATGCTTTTTTTTTTAACAATCCGGAATATACGGGTACTTACACCGACCAGAAGTGGATTGTAACATCCGTGCCCATGGGGTAAGCACTTTATATTTGAAATCTGAACGTTAATGTAGATGTAGGGCATTACATGGAGAACGTGCAAACACCAGGTTGAAGTTTCGTCATGACTGTCATAATACAGGGGGTTATACAGACTCACGCATGCCCAAACATCACTGATCTACAAGCTCACAGCGACGCATTGTGAGCTTTCAAATCAGTTTTTTTGGGGCGTGCAACACAGTCTTAGACATGGCATTAGCATATTAATTTCCATGTGGTGCATGATGTCATTGTTTATTTCAGGTATAAATCAGACCACATCAGTGAGAGCTAATGTTGGCCTCATTTGTTTTGACTGTAATTCATTATTATTATTATTATTATTATTACATCTATGAATTTTGTTTTGAACCTACAGTACAAAGTAAAATCATTTAATTTAGGGAAAGAGAGTACAAATGTACCAATGGAATGAATGGATCCTTAAGACCAGGGGTCTTCAACGTTTTCAGGCCATGGACCCCCTAGCTGAGAGAGAGATGAGGCAGGGACCCCCTCTATATTGTATAAAATTGTGTTTCAGATTCAACTTTTTTTGTTTACTTGGTGTGCTCTTTTTCCCTCTTTGCCAAAAATAGCTGATCTACAAGCTTGCAGCGTGAGGCGTTGTGAGCTTGTAGATCTGCTATTTTTGGCTAAAGTTCTCCTCACAAAAGGGATGCTAAGGTTCAATTGGTTAAGGTAAAATAAATAATCATATCACACAAAGATTTGGCGGACCCCCTGTAGTAATTCTGAGGACCCCCTTGGGGTCCCGGACCCCCTGTTGAAGACCCCTGCTTAAGACAGTTAAATTAACATATAATCATATCACACAAAGATTTGGTGGACCCCCTGTAGTAATTCTGACCCCTTGTAGTTATTCTGAGGACCCCCTAGGGGTCCCGGACCCCCTGTTGAAGACCCCTGCTTAAGACAGTTAAATTAACACTGAGTTTAGTCTGCACACTTTTTACTGTTTTTTTCTAATCTGTTTTAAAGCATTGCAAATACGGAGACTATATGGAGGTCATGTTTTAGTTTAACAGTATTGTTATGTGGAAAGCAACAGACAAACACTGTTAACATGCAAACCATATATGTCAAATTATCTTTAGGTGAAGTTCTCACAGCTACACAATGGATGCTGAGCATTGAGGTCGGTCGTTGTGGCTCCACAGATCAACTTCCTGGCTGGAATGGCAGTTTTCCAGTTATTACAACTTTGGTGTACCAGGAGGAGCACGCCTGTTACACACTGGAATTCATTCAAAGGTAACTTTCTGCTTGAAGTAGAACCATCATGTGTAACTCAAAAGATGTGCTCTCTTGTAGAACAGCTGTGAGTGCACCTTTTCCATATGTGTTTTGTGATTTCAGATGTTTCGTTGGGATCAACCCATTGGCGCAATTTGGTGGTGGCACCAAACAACAAAGCTGCTCAGCCAGAAAAGTGGGTTTGTCCTCCTGTCTCCTCCCTCCTGAAGCAATTGATGGACTTCGATTGGCTTTGAGTGTAAGTTATGTGCAAAACATTTGGACCATTCTCTTCCCCACTATATGAATGACATTGTCATGGTCATATTTTAGTAGAGTTTTATTACTTAATTAGTTTTTTTTAGATCTCTATCTCAGGCTCTGATTTTAGGAGTTGTTCAGAAGTAAAGAAGTGGTCAGAACACTGTCTTAAGTTACATTTTATTTATCTATTTGTAAGAACGTTTCGATTAGCTGACCTTCATTAGGTAGTTAAGCAAATAAATCTTAAGTAATTGAATATGGTGTGCAGGACCACTTATTTTCTTCTCTACGTTGGCTGTCATCTCCTGTGTAACTGCATGTCCTTTGTAAGTAGGTGTGCAAAAGGACTTTACCTATTAGGTGTTGTTCAGAAAAGGGAAAGTCAACTAATGTAAGAAGAAAGGATCACAGGGCAGTTTCTGGATTGCCCCTCACCTCCCCAGACCTGCCATCTTCTAACTGTCCACACACCTTTCCTCATCACCTGTCTCACATGACAACTGTCCCCAATTCTCAGCCCTGTAGATACCTGACCTTCTCTGCTTGTCTTCCCACCTACACCTCATAATCAGCTTTCAATACTTATATTGTTCTTTTTTGTGCCCTTCCAGATTGTCATGTCACTGATTTCCAACCATGAGTTCCTCACCCCGGTGGATGCCTGCTGGTTTAGACATCCTGCCTGAATGGACTTTTGACATCTCCTTAACGGACTTGTTTGCCGTGTGAGTTTTATGCCTCAAGAGTTTTGGTTCCACGCCCTTTTTCTCTTTTTTTGTTTTGGTTTATTTTCAGATATTTTTTTCTAATGTTAGATTTCATGTCTCTCCAGCCTTCTGCTCAATGGTCTGCACCACAGCTAGCAAGCCCTAAGGCCATCACACCAGTCCATACCCAGGGCTTCTGTCCACAGATTCCTGACACGGTACAATGTTCTTTTCAATACTATGTAAGGTCTTTACTTAACCCATTTAGACCTGGGAACGATTCTACAAATGTCTTCTAAATCCTGACAGTTTTCTGAAAAAACCCTGTTTCTATGTCAGTCATTCTCAAACATTTTTATGTCAAGGACCCCCAAGATTATATGTAATTGGCCGCCGACCACCATCTGAAAATATGTTGTTCCAGGGACCCCCCTGAAGCAAAGATGTCAGTTAAAAACGCTCTGAAAAAATATATCCAAAGATTTACATTTTACATTTACAAAGCACTACATTTTCACGTTTTTTCAAAAAGTGCCGGGCTATGAGATTGTAGATCTGCTATTTTTCAATAGCTAAAGTATAACATAATGCTTAAAACACCAAAAGGAGTCCCGTACAAAATGGGTTAAAGATAAAAATGTCGTAAGTGTTGGTTAGTTAATCTACAATTCGCTGTAGATTTTCAATTTGACAGACTACAAACTACCGCTAATGTTATTTTGCTATGTCTCCAGCTTTATGATCCGTTTTCAAGTGGGGCTAGCCCTTGGGCCACACCGGTCTTTCCCCAGGCCCTCTGCCCAGCTCTTGACACGGTAAAATGTTTTCAATACATTTAATGTCTACATTTAAGTTGTGACTTTGTAACATTTCAGATATACTGTAAGTGTTGGTTCACTAGTAGTAAGAGACCACACCTTCTGCTCAAATTTAACAGTATCGCAGGGCAAAGCTGTGGATGAGAAGGTTTGTTGGGGAGGAGGGGGGAATTCATTTGAGTCATGAACACAACACTCCATTGAACACAACTTCATTTAGTAAATGTATTTGTACTGATCTTTGACAGACTACAAACTAATGTCATTTTTCTGTCTCTCAGCCTTATGACCCATTTAACTATGGTCTACAGCCATGCCCTCCGGCCTCTACACAGGCCTGTCGACCTGTTGAAGAGGTATGTTTTCTTTAGATTGAATTTATTTGTGACTTGTATTACATTCCACATTGCTTATGATTGGTCTATCTAAAATCCACAATGCATTGCATAAAGGCATAGCTATTTTTTAAAGATCTTTGACAGACTACAAACTAAGGTTACTTTTCTATGTCTCTGCAACCTTGTGATACCTTTTACCCCGATCTACAGCCATACCCTCCAGCCTCTTCTACACAGGCCTGCCGACCTGTTGATGAGGTATGTCTTTCTTAACCCATTTAGACCTACAAGCTCGGAGCACAGCACTCGGTGCTGCGCTATGAGCTTGTATAGTAGCCTATAGTTTTGATGATTTTTGACCAAGTACAATTAAGGGCCTTTTCTCTTTTCTGCACAGCCGTATGCAGCTACATATATGGACTTGGATCAGTGGAACCAAGAAACACCCAGTGTACTGCAACCTCCATCTCCGTCCAGTGATGCTCCAGTAGAAGGTGTGGTTCCTCAGCTAAGTGTCAGCAGACTTGGCACTGTTGTCCTTCAAATTCAGGATTCATAGATGAGTTTTGCATTCTACTTTTTTTTTTTTTTTACTTTTCTTTACAGTTTTTGACGTGCTTTCAATCTTTCCAGGTCAACCAAATCCATCGGACCAGAGCATACCAGAGGGTCAAGGGTGGCAGCCTTGCGACTCTTGTCGGTTTGAGGTGGAGAAGCTCCAGCTCCAGTTGAGGAGGATAACCACTGTGCTCTCCAGTATCAGTAAGTTTTATTGCCTGTAATGTTGCAGTTTTCAGTTGTCTGCTAATGTCTTTGTCTCACTTGAAACTTTACTTTATCCTGTACCTCTTTTGTGAGTTCTCTGACATGACTGGAAAACTTTGGTATCCCAAAATATCCCTACATTTTCTGTTTACTGAAGAGCAGGGGAGATCGACCCCTGCTACTGAACAAATACTCATCAATG
Organism: Gymnoscopelus microlampas; assembly: GCF_963454915.1. Classification (NCBI taxonomy): domain Eukaryota; kingdom Metazoa; phylum Chordata; class Actinopteri; order Myctophiformes; family Myctophidae; genus Gymnoscopelus; species Gymnoscopelus microlampas. Next base: position 47,335,765 of record NC_139954.1, on the reverse strand, counting down.
ACTGCTATCAGAATATACTGTAGAGCTATATAGAACAGTACTCAATCTTATTGTTTTACAAATACACTCAGTAGACTCAGATTTTTTTGTCTTTGTTCTAGGCTCTGAGCAACTAGACGCACTGAAGGGCTTTATCACCCTGGTGACCTAGAGTCTGGAGTGTCCAGTCTCGGGCAGCAGGAGCTATATCCAGGTATGGATGTTTACGTTTGCCATACATTTCACACTGAACCTGACGTTCTTGGTAGCGAGTGATCCGTGTTGTGAGCTGCAACTAGATAGTGACGTTTTCAGAAGGTCACAGTTGTCTGTTTTCATGGTGCACTGAGCGCAGAAAGGGGTCAATGTAGCTGAGCCTTACAAGTGCAAAACTGATGTCTTAAAATGCAGTTGGTTAATTGCTCGCTCTCTATTCACAGGCTGTGGACAGTTGATTTCCTCTGTGCAGCTGGCAGCCATACACCAGCGTGCCAGGAAGGACTGCAAGAGGCTATTCCACGCGTTGTTCGAGGTGTTCTTCACCCATGAGGAGTGCCGCAATGCCGTCATATGCGGAAAGCATGGTGTCATCCCAGAGGGGAAGAACAAACTGGATGAGGCGAAGAGGGATGCACTGTTCAGTAAGTATTTGTCACACCACTAGTTCCTCAGAGTAGTGTTATAGATGGCCAGTCAGTGGAGTTGGTAACCACTTATAGATATCTTGGGACCATAATCGACAATCGTCTGAAATTCGATTCCAATACTGAAATTGTTTGCAAGAAAGGCCAGCAGTGCCTTTTCTGTTTAAGGAAGTTAGCCAGGTTTCAGGTAAACAAATCAATGATATAGAGCCTTCATTGAATCTGTCATATACTTTGCTGCTATTTGCTGGTATGATAATCTAGGTATTAGACAGAAAAATGCCCTTAAAGGAGAATTCCATACTAAAAGGCTTTCTTACCTTTCTTTGTAGTTGTTAAGTACACACCAAAGAGGTCCAGGTGTTATTTTGTGCAAAAGCTCCTTATTGGCCTTATTTCCCCTACCATGAGCCCTAAATGAATTGCATTGAATGGGGCTATGGGGTGTTGTGCTAATTCGCTTATTTCTTTTGCTCAAAATTATTATTATTTTTGTATATATCCTCTTTCCATAATGTAAATAATATCCCAAGTGGCACACTTTACTACTTATTTCGATGGAAATAAGCGAATTAGCACAACACCCCATAGCCCCATTCAATTCCCATTCAATGCAATTCATTGAGGGCCTACGGTAGGGGAAATAGGCAATAAGGAGTTTTTGCACAAAATAAACACCTGGACCTCTTTGGTGGGGACGTAACAACTACAAAGAAAGGTAAGAAAGCATTCTAGCATGGAATTCTCCTTTTAAGGGGGCTAAGAAGATTGTTGGGGGTATCTTGTGACAATATACACATGTCTGTCTTACTGTATTGTGTTTTAGGGCGTTTATTATCTGCTGTGAAAGGCCCAGCTTGGGACATATAAATATACTTGATCCTTGACAAATCTTGGTTTTGTAAATTATATTCTCAATTTATGATGTCACCAATACATTATCATTGGGCAATTTGGCTGCCTTTGTGCAGTAAAAAAAATGCATGTTCCAACATGTTGCGCTGGTGGGACGTACAGTACACTCTGAACCAGGTTGGCCTCGTCTGTGGCTATGCTGTGCTCAGTCTGTAGAGTCATATAGTCTTTAAAATGTATATATTTAACCGGGGGAAACCCATGTTGACTGACTTGTGTCATGTCATCTTCTCTGTCTGCAGACTACGTCTTGCGGTGTTCCTCTCTGGCATCATGGACCAATGGTTTCAGTGAAGAGGGCTTGAAGAAAGCCATGACCAACAAGTGCCGAAGCCGTGCTGCAAAGGACTATGTACTCCCCAGTGTTTTTGGCAGCAGATTTTAGTTTTAGTCATTAGTCTCTTGAATAGTTTTCACTTAGTTTAGTCACCTGGAATGTTTTAGTGTTAGTCTAGTTTTAGTCAACTAAATGTCATAAGATTTTAGTCGACTAAATCTACAGTTGATTTAGTCGACTAAAAATGTATTTTGTCGGGCCTTGATGCCGTCGTAATGACTGTTTTTACACTTGCTGAAAATAGCCAATCTACAAGCTCACAACACGTTGCACCGCGACACGTGAGCTTGTAGATCTGCAATTTTCAGCATGCAACTAATTGTAAGATGACATATACTAGATCGCTTGTCCACTAGTCCCTTCCTAACATTTTAGTCTAGTTATTTGTTGACGAAATTGTCAGTATATTTAGTCACCATAGCTTTTATTTAGTTTCCATTTAGTTTGTCAGTGGAAAAAGGTAGAACATTTTTCGTCTTAGTTTTAGTCTCCCCACTCCCAGTATACCTAAGTTTCAACTTTTATGTAAATTGATGCCAATACATTTTTGTTTTTGTACATATAAATATATGTTAAAGCTGCCTGCTGTTTGTGGATACTTCAATAAATGTGTTTTTGCCACAATTAATGCTGTTTTTTAAATATTTATTAGCATGTTCACTCATTTATACCTCAATGAGAAATGGGAAATTAAATCTCAATTATTGCTAATGTATGTCTCAATGAGAAGCTAAAGAGACTTAACAAAGCCAATAGGGAGATCTCACCTATGCCTCATTTATCACTCAAATACAGCTCTTAATGTATCTCGCCTATGTCTCATGTATCTCTCAAATACAGCTTTTAATGTATCTCGCCCATGTCTCATTTATCTCCCAAATACAGCTCTTATTGTATCTTGTCTATTCCTCATCTATCTCTCAAATACAGCTCTAATGTATATACCGCTGTCTCCCCCTATGTCTCGCTTACGGATCCTAGTATTCAAGTTAGGAGCCATAAAATCCATAGGTGATCTTTAAGTGATCTTCAAATGAGAAATAAAAGCTGGTTGCTCAAGAGAAGCATCTGAGATTAAAATGAGAAGCAGATTTTTCCTCTGGGGGTCCATTTGGTTCCTGTCCATCATTTAGCTGGGTACCCCCTGGAACCCCCTCAAGTACCCCTGGGGGTCCCCGGACCCCACTTTGAGAACCAACGCCATACATCATCAACACAATAACCATTTTTTGTCCAAGAAGGGACAGAGAGAAGCAAAAGCTGCTGGCAGCAGCAAAAAAAATAATTAAATCATACCTGGCAGTGAATGTGTTAAGAGGTTAGACTTAACCTTAGTTTTAGTTTTTTATCTCATGGTGAAATCTTCATCCCACATCAAGTACATTAACAGTAAAAAGACACAAGTACAAAGTACGTACTGTAAAGAGAGAGAGATTTATTGACATTAATTTCAAACTCAGCACAGATACTGGTACACTGGTCAACGTTAAATTGGCTGTTTTTTCCCTTAAATGTATAAAACAAATAAAGAATACATGCATGCTTTGAAAAATTGTCATAAATAATTTTAACATGCACGGTACATCATTATCAGACCTAGTACCCTTCAACTTCTTGTTTATGACTGGCTAGTGGCTATCACAGGTTTTGTAGCATCTGTAGAAATATTGGGCCTTAAATGTAACTAAGAAAGTATTTTTCCCCACTTTTGTAAACAAATGTTAAAAATAAAACGGTGCCCAGTGTTCTCAGGGGCCCAATGTTCCAGTTACCCTTCCTTTAAAAAAAAAAAAAACGTGTTTATTGAGCACCATGTTTGCATTGCAGACAGTGTACAACATGAGCAGAGTGAAAACATATTTATATATATTTTTGTTTTGAGTGAACAAGAAACAGACCATGTCAATTGTAAATAACATTTAGAAATGCGTCCCCCCCCTTTTTTTCTCCTTTTTATTTTAATTCCTCCCTTTTGTGCAGTCTTTTTTTTTAATACATTCGTTTTTTCATGATTTTTTTTTTCTTTTTCCCCCCTTCTCCTTCCCACCCTTCCCAAGGTCTGTCCACCCATAGGCACAGAATGGTAATAGTACTGATATTTTTGGCAATAATACCCACAGTGCCCTTAAGTCAGTGACATTGGAAAATGACATTTGAAAAGAAAACAACATGCTGACAGACATTTTAGAACAAAAAAAAAAAAAAACCCTGACTACGTTTTACATGAATAAAAAGAAACAAAATGAATTAAGACAGACATAAAAATGGTCAGGCTTTCTGAGAAGCTGTTTCTGTGTTTCTCTTTGGCATTTTTTTTTTCTTTTTGTCCTCCTCAGGACCCCTTTTCTAACAACCATTGGCACCTGTTGAGGTCCAATTCTAGGCAGGAAAAAAAACGGGTCTCCCTCCGCCAGGAGCCCGGTCCCCGCCGGCCCGGTGCAGGGAGACCACCCATACAGCGCGCAGGGACCCCCTCCCCTTTCATTACATTAAAACAGGTAGACCAGACAAATGTCTCCTAAATCAGTAGTTCTCACTGTTTCGTGCCAAGGACCACCCAAAATGATATGTATTGATTGATTGATTGTTGGGATGATATGACCCCCCCATCTCAAAATGTTTTGTGCCAGGGACCCCCCCAGAAGAGAGGGTTTGGGTAAAAAAAAAAAGTTTCTTTTTTTTCTTTCTAAAATAACAGATGTACAAGCTTGCAGTGCAACACAAAGTGACACGCTGTGAGCTTGTAGATCTGCTACTTTTGTAGTTCTGCTTTTTTGTAGATTTTTGTAGATTTTTTGGTAGATTTCTTTGAAGATTGTAGATTTTTGTAGATCTGCTATTTTTCAATAGCCAACGGATGCTTTCCCGGTTTCAGTGGTTAATTAAATGAAAACAGGTACACCAGGGTTGAAGAGGTTAATGTGAGATGTTTCTCAGAGGTGCACCTGTCCTGCAAACTGAAATATTAACCATCAAGTCTCTTAAAGCAGACTTGAGGGGGGTTTTCAGTTTCACTGACGATTTTCTTCATCCAGGGAACCATCGCGGTCACGTTGAAGTTCAAAGAAGGATGCCAACCCGAACTTATGACACCATAGAGCGTCCAGGAGCTGTCGTCATTATCGCACATCAGGGGTCCCCCCCAGTCCCAGGCAATAGGTTGGAGGTCAGCGCCTGCAGTACAGAACGTAGTGCTGGTGATCCATCCGTCGGCGTGTACTGATCGTCTGCACTGATCATTGGTGATGATCTTTGCAGAAGCCTCATGGAGCAGGTCATAGTCGCATGGTAGTGGTCCTGGGGGGGGGAAAGCACATAGGATTCAAAGTTGAGGACTAAATACAGAGGAACATTGTATTTGATTGAAATTATGAATTTTCATCCAAATCCTGACTGACTTTGTTCATGTCTATGTTTTGAACATCTCTTCAAAATATAGAAGCATGACAAATGTAAACGAGTGGGTTTACTGCTGTTGTATTAACTTGCCTGAATGTAAGTTGGGGAAATAACCCAACTAAATGGAGGAGTGACATATCCCGACATTTTCAACTACTTGAATAGTGAATTCTCCAGGATAGTATATGTCTCTATACAGCGTAAGTCCCGCCCCATTATCAGTACATGCTGATAATGTGACCAATCAAATTCTTTGTCAACCTGTATGAATGTGTGTTTGTATTGTTTCCTCACCATCCCATGTGGTCATCCCCCATCCAGTGATCTTGCACGTCTTGCCAACAGGGGGGTAGTCTTCAGCCTCAGGAAGACACACAGGTTTAACGTTCTTGTTAAACGTCGCAGGGCTGGACAGTTTGGCCAACATGATCGCATGCTGAGGAAAGTTGAAGTCGGTGTAGTCGGGGTGCCTGAAGACCTAATCAGAGAAATGACAGGCACGGTTAGATTAACCACATGTTTCCAAAAGTAAAAAAAAAAGACATTAGATTGTAGATCTATGTTCTGACACATGTTTGATGTTCATACTGTACCTCTTCAATCCTGATCCGCTGAGTGTCTTCGGTGGTAGATGACAGACTGTGAACTCCTAAATCCACATAGCCTCCTGGTCTGGAGGAGAAGACAACATAAACAAATGATTTTTTCATTTTAATTCCATTGTTTTGTGACATCTTGTACCTATAATGACTAATGACCAGAATAGTGAGGACAAGTTTAAAGAGATGAAGAGACAGAGTGATTGATAATAAACTGTGTTTACTTATGTCATGGTTAATATGCAATGTTTGTATTACCTGGCCTCGTGGTTAGTCGCAACAATAAACTGATTAATCAGTGCACCACCCCCACAAAAGCTTCCATCGGCTTCCTGAAAGATAAAAGGTAAAGTGTGAATCAAAGGCAGACATTATTGTAAGCTTAGTTCGGATGTCGGGAACCTTCTGATTCCAAGACGACCGCTGTGAGCCACTGCTGACCTGTTGTACATAATGTATATTTACCCTGATAGCCACCATCCAGGGCCAGGAATGTGGAGCAGCCTCTTTACCGTTGATGATACGTCCAACTGCACGGTTGTCTCGAGTCCCACAATCAAAATATTCTCTCATCTCTACAAATGATAAAACACACCAGGACAGCGCTAAATACATACAATTATATAGCTTACATTTAATGACTCACACACACACACACACACACACACACACACACACACACACACACACACACACACACACACACACACACACACACACACACACACACACACACACACACAGGACATTAAAACATGAACACACCTTCAATGGCAGAGGTGATGAACTCCTTGCTGGAGGTCCAGTAAACGGTGGGCCTGTCTGGAACGCCACAAACTTCAGGACCACGAATCACAAATCCTGCCATAACCCAATCATTGTCATGTTGGACCATGAGCGGACCACCACTGTCCCCCTGATAAGACACAAGTAAGCATTCTGTTAAAGCACACTGTTAACTTTTTACAATGTACAGTCTTTACAATATTTTTCTACATCTAATGTATTTCCAGGAAGAGAGACAGGCTATAGTAGTTTTCTGTTAGCTTGGAATCCCCATCGATGATGTCATTGGCAGGCAGGTTCCTGAGCTGTCTACGGCCCAGATGAGGTTGAAAGTGGGTGAAGTGCTACATTAAGATTTGAATGGGATTTGAATGGCATTCTTACATTGCATGCGTCCTGGCCTCCTATCATGTTTCCTGCACAGATCATGTCGTCATCTACCTGACCCCAGATCCGCTTACACTCTTTATGGTCAGTTACCGTGACGTTGACTGCTTGAAGAGCTCTGGGCTTTGGTAGTGGGTCTATAAATACAAACAAACAGAATCATTAACAACTTTCAACCCTGCGTCCCTATTTTGGGCATGTTATTATGGTAAAAACATTTTCAGAAAATAGCAGATATACAAGCTCACATTGTGTGACAATGGCTTAAGTGTTTACAAAAATGGAAACCGAAATGTAATTATTTATGCGATTATTGTAGAGCTGCTGTTTTCACCAAATGTTGGCCTATTATGACATGGCCAGAATAGCGAGGCTAGGGTTAAATACTAATATTAATACTCAGCAGTCAGTTATTAATGAACTATTAATGAACTAGTATTGCATTAATAATCAACAGTCTGTCAAAACATTATTCAGTGAAATTCTACTTTGGTCCCCAGGGTGCCATTTTGGGGGTCCCGTGCTTACCTTCTCCGACGCGACCCCAACCGTAGACGATAGCTTTCGTACCAGTCGGAAACACACTGCCGTCGTCTGCCAGGCAAACGGGTTGGATGTCTTTAGTGAAGTCGACGGGTGAGTCCATTTTCAGCAGAGCGTTGTCGTGATCCCACCGCCTTGGAGACCAATCTGGGTTGATCCTGAAATCAATAACGCCTCTCCTCACACCAACACCGCTCTCATCTAGGCGGGTCCGTCCAAACTGGACTCTCAATTTCTTTGGGTTTCTGCCCCTGAAGAGAGAAATATAAAGATCCCATTTAGTGACATATTTCCTTGTCTTTCTTTGTTTGTTGTATTGCTGTCTGTTCTCGAGGATGCCTCTCTCTCCCCCCCCCCCCATCTCTCTCCCTTCCCTCTCCCTATCTCCCTCTCTCTCTCCGCCCCCTCTCTCTCTCTATGCCGCTCGCTCACACAAACCTTGCATGTGCACAGAATGACAGGCTAACGACACAAACACAGGGAGGAGGACCCTAAGCCCCCGATCTCTCAGGGGAATCGCCCCTGGTGTAATAATATGAATGAACTTACTTGAGGCAATGTGCAGGAAGGTAAACATGCTGGTTGTCCACGATATTTCCATTGCAGAGATGATATTTACTTTGGCCAAGGACAATCTGAACGCTGACAGCAGACGGAAGCTTCGCTGGCTTTCCTCCAATAATGTATACGTCAGGTTGGTCATGGGTAGTTACATCTTCTGCCGGCGCACCCACTGGAATAGAGACAACACTAATTAACCACAACTAAAGACATGGCACATCACATTTAATCGCTATACAGGAAAGTGATGGAGGAAAGTGATGCAGACAACATTAGAACTGGAATATGAGACTTGAAGCTACTGTATGATGAATTGCAAAAAAACAACAACATCATTATGAATGTAGACTTACCGCCCAGGGCAACGATGGTGATAACCAGGATGATCAGAAGGATGCCAGCAGCCAGGAAGTAATAAGGACGGCGCCACCATTTGAACTGGGCTTCTGCAGTACGCACACCTCCATTGTCATCCTTATGTTGGTCTTCATTGAGTGGTTCTAAGCTTATATCAGCCATCCTGGCACAGAGGCCAGCAGAGATCTGAAATAACAAGGACACGTTGATCACAGCAGCGCCAGAACGAAACCTATGACCTTCGTGGAATAAAACATAAACATAAAACACAAGAACACATACAAGACCAAATGTTAAGGTTCAAACCTGATTCAAGGCTTCCTGTGTATCCAAGCAGGAAGTAAACCGAGATGGCAGGCTAGGGAGTAGGAGAATCAGTGAAGAACGAATCCTTGGAAGGGCTGGCTTTCTGGGATCTGTACTGCTTTCTCTTACAGGTTGCTGTCTCAGGTATCGCCGATTGAACAAGACCACAAACTAGTTTATTGTGTCTTATATACCGTTGGGGCTGTGTTGCTAGTGTCATCAGGGTGATGTCAGTCATATCCATATATGGAGCCGCCGATATAAGTCATGCCCGAAGATAGGGTCTATGATGTCAGGCTTGGATGTTTCGGTTAGCTCCATATATGGGGCTCCAGGAGGGGGTCTATAATGTCTGAGCTTGGTATGTCAGTTTATCTCCATATATACAACAACACATGGAAGAAACACTGGCATTTTATGCCCATATTTGGAGATCCCTGATTTCATAAATATATGCCTATATATGGGCATATTGGTTGGAGATTTCTGCCCGACAGCGACGATATGTCATAAATGACTGACGTCATAGACTAGCCAGATGAAAATCCACATGTAAGCAACACTGTAATTATATCATAAATATATATATTATTATATATTATTACAGCGTTGCTTACATGTGGATTTTCATCTTTATATATATATCTATATCTATATATATATAAATATTATATATATATATATATATATATATATATATAAATATTATATATATATATATATATATCTATATATATATATATATCTATATATATATATATATCTATATATATATATATATCTATATATCTATATATATATATATATCTATATATATATATAGATATATATATTATATATATAGATATATATTATATATATATATATATATATATATATATATATATATATATATATATATATATATATATATATATATATATATATATTATATATAACCCGTCTCGTCTGCTCCACTCAAAGCCAGGCAGAACTAAAAAGAAAGTTTCAATGTTGTTGGGTGCCTCGGGGCTAAAGCACCCAGTAGAAATGACGAGCACAGCAAGGACGAAGCAAAATGGAGGATTAAAGCCCACCCGGGCGAGTTTATTAACAATAAGCTCAACAACAACGGGGGGGAAGAGGGGTGTAGGCTCCGATGGCTGCTCCAACTCAGCTCGGGATCCCGGGAAACTGGAGAGGAGAGGAGAAGCAGGGTCAGAAATAAATTCACAATGAAAGTGTGCGCTGCCACTGTGTAAGGTGAACAGGCTAAGAGCTCTACCAAACTGGGAAACTAGTCAGCAAGCTATACTTTACCATACGAGTGGAATGGTTAAGATCTGACGCTGAGCTGCATGCCGGCCAGGCTCTTATAGCCTCTGGGGTGATCGCCAACGCAGGGCAGGTGAGGAGATTGGGGACTGGAGGCAGGTGTGCTGAGAGTGTGCTGTTGAGCCCTCTGGGTGGTGCTGATGAGTACAGAGAGGCCACAGCAGCAGGATGTGGAGGCGAGGGGGAGCGAGACGTAACAGGGCATGAGACCAAACTGAGGGGGGGGGGGGCCACGGAGGCCATGGCTATCTGCTTTTTTTTCACTAGTTTTTGGAAATGTCTTTATGTTCTACATATTGGGACTCCAGGGTGGCGGGCGTAAGGGGAATAAGGTCCTTTGGCGCCCGCGTCCTCCTAGCTCCGCCGATGCCGTCAAGAAGGGAGGCCTGTTGTGGGGCCCTTTCTTCCGGACGGGGCCACACCACGACTGAGCGTACCGTCGCTCGATGAAGCAGCTCGTGTAGGCTAGCGTCGTCGAGCTCCAGGCCAGGCTCCACCGAGGAGTTTTGCCTCATGGGGAGGCATGCGATAATCCGACAGACCTTTTCTCCGACTATGTGGCATCCGCGTGCGGTTAGGGTTAGGGTGCGGGTTTGGTTCGGGCCGCCGGGGAGTCAAGTGAGATGTGGTCGTCTTCGTCTCCTTCCTCCATGCCTCGTCCTCAAGGTTTTCGTAGACGTGGTCCTCCAGTTTCACATCGCGGGAATTGTTTGGGTGGGAAGGGGCTTGTGAAAGAAATATTGATTTGTTGATTTGTTTGTTTATTTATTTTGTTTGTTAGGGAAAGAGATAGAGACAGAAGTCTATTTAAAGCCTGGAGTGTATTATTTATTTACCATGTGATTTGTCAAAGATTGATTTTGTGGCTTAATTATATAAAGTAATTCAGTTAAAAACCTGCTGATCCTGTTGTTTTTCCTTCAGTTAATGGTTATCCTTTCAAAGTAAAAGGCCAATTGTTACAGTTTTAGTTAACTTTTATGCTCGAAATCTACATTATCAAATCCAAACGGATACAGCTCCTAAACCATGAGGGCACCTCAATGTTAAATTCACAGTTTCTTCCCAAATGTTAAAAGAATATATAATAAAAAATAAATGTGTGCTTTGGAAAATGGTTTGAAGTATTTGTATGATTTGAACATACTGGGTAGATCATTATCAGACTTAAACTTCAATTTCTTGTTTATCCGCAAAATGACTGGATGAATTTTGTAGCAATTTGTAGCAATATTGGGCCTTAAATGTCATTTGAAATTTATTTGGCCCCTCATTTATAAAATATAAATGTAAAATCAAATATGAAATAGAAAATAATAAATGTAAAAAAAGTATGTGTCCCTTTTATGCCCATATATGGAGATCTCTGTATCTGTCAGTCCATTTACCTTTTATACCCATACATGGAGATTGGAGATCCTTGATGTCATCAGTATATACCCATATACGGGCATATAAGTTAGATCGGCAGTTCTGGACAACTGGATATCCATAATGCCTATATATGGATATTTCAGGGGTGTGGCAGCTAAAATGAATATCAAATATCTAAGTTGCATTAGTTGCGTTTACTGTAAATTCAACCACCAAACAATTCTTAATGTATAGCACCTTATTATGCCAAATTAAAGTACATTAGAATGATGTATAGTGAAACTATCTAAACTAAACTTAAAAGGGTATTTCACTTTAAAACACTTCTGTCTGACATTCACTTCCTCATTTTTAGCTGCTGGTCAGATCTAAAAAGGAGTGACTGAATATGGGCTCAATGTGAACATAGTCAAACAGAAAGTACAAGTGTGGCATATATTTGTCATTAAGAATGGGGAATTAAGTGAGAGCGTTGCTCAGTAAATTCATAACATCCCTGTTAAATGCCTTCTACCATTCTGAGGTCCAATAAGATCCATAAATACTGAAGGTAATAAGGAATTGAATACATATTTTAGGATGTTTTAGTAGGTCTCTCTCTAGCAGCTGTATTGTATGTGTATGTGACATCCTGAATCTTTGAACCTTGACAGGACAACAGTGAAGCAGGTACACATTGTGATAACATACCTAGAGTCTAGTGAAATCTAATGTATATTACAGCTGTTCCTTCAGAATCCTCTGCACCACACCACTGGTCACCTTGACTCTGTGCTTTGTGGTGTTTAAAACATGATGACAGCTGAATGGATGTTCTCCTTTACAGAAGAATCTTCATACTGTTGTGTCATCTCTATAGTTATAGACCAGAGCCCACGATTACATCCCAAGTTCCATGACAATGTCACGTTACCTGGACCTAAACAGACAGACAGACAGAAAGATAAAGAAAGAAAGAAAGAATCAAACAAACAAACAAAAAGATTAACCACTTTCAACCTGGCAGACAAGGTTAAGGTTACGTGGCGCGGCTCCGACGCCCCGCGGGTCCGAAAGCCGAAATCCGGGCACAAAAAGGGTGGAAAAAGAGCAGATCCAAAAGCCTGTAAAAGCCTGTTGTCGTGGGGCGACAACAGGTCGCCCCTGTCTGGCCCAGGTACACAGTACCCGTGTACCTGTACCATGTACACAGTACCCCGTGTACCTGTACCATGTACACAGTACCCGTGTACCTGTCAAACTACTTCAAAAGAGTGAGAAATGCCCACGGGCACACCACCAGAGGGAGCTCCACAGATCTCATTCCCCCCAGATTTGGCGCAAACATGGGGATGAATTCATTCTACTATTATGCCACCAACATGTGGAATGTCCTACAGTACCACCACTAGACATCACAAAGTGTGACCCTGACTAAAAAATGATTCAGTACAGTATAAAGTGCAATTTAATAATTGTATTTCAGTGTTTTACCCAAATATACAAACGGAGGACATTTGAACGATAATGTTTACCTGTTGTAATGCAGGTGAACAGCAAATTGGTAGAAGCAAGCGATTTGGTAGAACAATTATGTCTCTAAGTATAGTCTGAATCACAATTCTGATTTTGGTTCCATTTGTACACTCTCAGAGTTACAGACCCATAAGGGTCCATTTGGTTCCTGTCCATCATTTAGCTGGGTACCCCCTGGAACCCCCTCAAGTACCCCTGGGGGTCCCCGGACCCCACTTTGAGAACCAACGTCTTACACTATGCTAACATACAATGAAGCCTGGTTTATTTTACCCTCCTTTCTCTATTGTCCTTCTGCCCTAGACCGGGAACGCATTTTAAGATTTCTTTGGCTATTCAAAAATAGCAGATATATGATTGTGCTTAAGTACAGTGCTCACATGTTCTTAGTTACTTTCCACCACAGAGGGTCCACTAAATTCACAACACTGGGGGTCCTTGAGACAATCACTGATGTACATACAGTACACTGTAACATTTCACCATCTGCTGAACAACCCTCCAACTCCCACATGACCACCAGTATAGACCTCTTCTTCTGAGCAGTGTTGCCAGACAGGCGCAGGTCTATACGAAAACAAGCCCAAAAGAAGAGACTGTGGCCGCATGATCACTCTCACACACACGGACACACGGCACACACACAATAGATTTTTGGAAACAATGTAACAACACAAATATCTTAATGGGGGGTCCCAGGAACAACATATTTTCAGAAGGGTGTCCGCGGACAAATGTAGCTTGACAAACATTTGACAGCAAGCCTAAGAAAGCAACTACACTTCAGAAACAAGCCTAAAAAAAACAACAGACATGACATATGACCTCTTCACACTTCACTTGCCTGATCTTTCCCTGTAAAGTCATTGTAAAGCCTGATTTACCAGGTGTGAAATGACACCGTTTCAAACCTGGCATATGCCCCCTTTCTCCCTGGCACGGCTTGGCCAATGGCAGGCCCTTTGAAATTCTCAGATGTCTGAACCAATATTTACAGGAAAAACAAGCCCCAAACTCGCCTATAATAAGCGGACACGGCAACACTGAGCCCTCCATCCCCCTTACCCCCCCCCCCCCCCCCCGTGCTACTCCCCCAAATAGCAGATCTACAAGCTCATAGCGCGGCACCGAGTGCCGCGCTATGAGCTTGTAGATCTGCTATTTTTGAAAAATCTTGCAAAATGTGTGCAAATCCTTGAATAGATATATATTTTTAAAGCGAACATTTTTAACTCAAATCTTTGCTTCTGGGGGTCCCTGGCACAAAACATTTTCAGATGGGGGTCCGTGGCCAAACGTATATCAATTTAGGGGTCCTTGGCACGAACAAGGTTGAAAACCACTGGCCTAGCCCTAGAAGGTGTCGAAGGTCGAAGTTAGTATTAGTTAGTGATGTGTCGTTCATGATCGATTCGTTCAAAAGAACTAGTTCATTTGCTTGTTACGTTCACGCACAAAGTGACAGGTGGTCGTGGGTGGTGCTAAGGTGGTGGAGGAGGTGCTAAGGTGAGAACCAGGTATACTTAATGAACTGGAGTAGCGTCCACATAAAAACATAATTTTAACACTTTCTGTACACTTTTTTGAAAAAAATCTTCCTCCCAGTATAACCATAATACCTGACGATTCTGTTTTGGGGGGGGGGGGGGGGGGTCACTGAAAATCACGGCACCCTGTTTTTAAGACCTTGCTTTATGCAGCTAAAAGAAAAAAGAAAAAGAAATGACATTGTTTCTGCGTCAAAAGTAATTCAAAGGTTGAGAACCACGGCTCTAAGGCAATGATCAGGTCATTAACTCAGTCAAACTCTCAAAAATGATTCAGTACAGTATTTAATGCAGTATGATTTAATCATTTTATTTCAGTGTACAAAGTTTTACCCAAATATACAAACGGAGGACATTTGAATGATAATGTATTCTGTAATGCGGGTGAACATGCGTTATGGTAGAAGCAAAGCGATTTGGTAGAACCGTTATATCTCCAAGTCTGGATCAGTGGTGTAAAGTAACTAAGTACATTTACTCAAGTACTTCACTTATGTAACATGTTGAGGTACTTACTACTTTACTGGAGTATTTCCAATTGTCTATACTTTTACTTCTATTCCATTACATCTCAGAGGCAAATATTGTACTTTTACTCCACTACAATTATTGAAAAACTTTAGTTACTAGTTACTTTGCAGTTTTAAATGATTACATTATAAAACACACATTAACTTTAGCCCTATTTTATACCCAGGCTATTTGAAAGTAGCCGATCTACAAGCTCACAACGCGTCGCTTTGCGACGCGTTGTGAGCTTGTAGATCTGCTATTTTCAAAAATGTTTGTACTTTTACTTTTGGTACTTTAAGTACATTTTGATACCAATACTTTTGTACTTTTACTCAAGTACATTTTTATTATTCCGGACATTTACTTTTAACAGAGTACTTCTACACTGTATTGATACTTTTACTTAAGTAAAACCTTTGAGTACCTTTTTACACCACTGTTCGGGATCACAATTCTGACGTTTGATGTTTGACAGAATGAGAATAATGGAACGATCAGATGAATGGAATGGACTTATTAAGTCTTACACTATACTAACATACAACCAAGCCTGGTTTATTTTACCCTCCTTTCTCTGTGTTCCTTCTGCCCTAGACCGGACCGGGAACGCATTTGTGTCATTTTAACATTTATTTGGCTATTCAAAAATATCAGATCACATTTTGTAGATCTGCTATTTTAGAAAAATTGTAAAAATGTGTGCAAAACTTTGAATGTGTATATATATATATATATATATATATATATATATATATATATATATATATATATATTTAAAGCAAACATTTTTAACTCAAATCTTTGCTCCTGGGGACAAAATATTTTGGGCGGCCAAATACATATTATTTCGGGGGTCCGTGACATGAAAACTGACCACGGATATAAAAGCAACATAAGTTTTAATAAAATAAAATAAACTGCTAGGATTTAGAAGGCATTTGTAGAATCCCCCAGAAGCAAAGATTTGAGTTAAAAAAAAATGTCACTTTAAAAAATATATATTCAAAGACTTGCACACATTTTTGCACATTTTCAAAAATAGCAGATCTACAAGCTCATAGATTGCTTGTAGATCTGCTATTTTTGAATAGCCAAAGACATCTAAAAAATGACACACAGGTGCGTTTCCCGGTCTTAATGGGCTAAAATAAAATATATTATATACATTTCTTTCTTCACATTTTCTGGGATGTTACATGTATACAAAGCAGTGACACCAGCTGCTGTTTTTCTTGGCAGCAATGGAATCATATTTCCGGGTGAAATATTGATTTTCAGTCTGAACGAATTCTTAACATAACGTTGGTTATCAAAAATACTTAAGATAATAAACTCATGCAATGTCTGGACACTAATAGAGTCTATGGTATCTTTCATATTCCCTGATGGTAACAGTTACTATACCTACCTGTGCATACAGAATAAAACACAGACCACTAAGTCACTATTCGTTTAGCTTTTCTAGATATAGCATCTGCAAATAATTGATGACACATTTATTATGAACAGCATTCTCTTGCGTTACTGTGGGGGAGATGAGGTTACCGTGGTTACCGTGGGGGAGATGAGGTGTCCTTGCATATAAAACTACCCTTGGGCAGTGGTGGAGAGTAACTAAGTAGATTTACTTAAGTACAACTTTGAGGTATTTGTACTTCACTTGAGTATTTCCAACTTCCAATGCTGAACTTTAGTTACTAGTTACTTTGTAGATTGATTATTATTACAAAACACACATTACCCACTTCAGCCCTATATACATTTCGTCCATTTGAAAATAGCCGATCTACAAGCTCGCAACGCGACACATTGCGAGCTTGTAGATCTGCTATTTTCACAAGGAGACGTTTTATACATTTGAAAACTTGCGAAATGGGACATCATGCGTAACAAGTACTTTTACTTTTGGTACTTTAAGTACATTTTGATGCCAATACTTTTGTACTTTTACTCAAGTACATTTTGAATACCGGACTTTTACTTGTAACAGAGTACTTCTGCATTGCAGTATTGATACTTTTACTTAAGCCACTGCCGTGGGGGAGATGCAGTCAGTGTCCTTACATAATAGAACTAACTCTGGGTGGGATTCCAATATAAATGTAAAAGAGGATTTGTGTGTTTACCTAGCCTACCTACAGTAGCAGTTGTTGGTCTCTCCAACCAAAGTGTCTTCATAATAATAACTAACACGTTCCTCTCCTTCCTTTGAGTGTGTTCAAGTATCAAGCGGTGCGTTCCAAGCAGTGTTGATTTTGACAACACATCTTGATTTAGTTTTAGTCATAGTCTTTTGAATAAAATTCTGTCATCTGAAATGTTATAGGTTTTGTCTAGTTTTAGTCGACTAAATACCATAGGATTATAGTCGACTAAATCTACAGTTGATTTAGTCGACTAAAACGTATTTTGGCGGTGCCTTGATGACGGGCGGCCTAATGGCTGATTTTAACACTCGGTTGCATGCTGAAAATAGCCGATCTACAAGCTCACAACGCGTCGCAGCGCGACGCGTTGTGAGCTTGTAGATCGGCTATTTTCAGAGCGCAACACCGGAGCGTAACCTAACATAACATGACTTGTCTTTTAGTTCTACTGGATCTCTTCTCCACTAGTCCCTCACTAACATCTTAGTCTACTCTAGTTGTTATTTGTTGACTAAATTGTCAATATATTTAGTCTTAGTTATAATAGTCATCATAGCTTTTATTTAGTTTTCGTCAGTGAAAAAAGGTAGTCTACGAAAATTGTTCGTCATAGTTTTAGTCGACAAAATCAACACTGGTTCCAAGACATGGTGTGGGATTCGGCAGCTGTGGCTTCGGATGCTGTCAATGCACTGAATGGGACATTTATCACGTTTAATCAGACTATTGATTGGTCTAAGTAGGTGAGATACTGACCTACCCACGGGTCTCAGTAGGTGTTTTGTCGTTATTCTGTGGGTTGATAAAGTTGGGGCAAACTTTCATTTTCACTTTTTTTTAAACATTCATTTTCACTTTTTGTATCTTTTATGTTATTTTGGGGGGTTTTATGACCTCAATTACACCCCAAAAATCTGAACATTCAGTGGATTTTCTGTGGTCTAGGGTTTTCTGACCCCAGACTAAGTATAGGGGGTTTAATTGTTTAATATGCAGGTTAATCTCGTGTATACCAATAGAACACACTGGTTGAATCATGATGTTGAGATGATGTATAAAGGCACCTGCAGAGATGGTTTGGTGAACATGGAGTGGTAGGAGATCACAGTAGATCAGGGGTCTTCAACCTTTTTCGGCCCAAGGACCCCTTAGCTGAGGAAGAGATGAAGCAGGGACCCTGTCATGTTTGGGGTGAACTGTCCCTTTAAGTATGTTTTCAGACATGTAACCACTTTTACCCTAAGTACTTAGTAAACTTGCCCTTTCACTCTGCACTTAGTCTTCTCTTTTTTTCCCTCTACACCAAAGCTCTTTACTGAAAATAGCAGATCTACGCGCTCTCACAACGCCTCGCGCTGCAGCGCGTTGTGAGCTTGTAGATCTGCTATTTTTGGCTAAAGTTCTCCTCAGTATATGGATGCTAGTGGTTAATGCAAAAACGTTATCCAATCACACACAGATTTCGCGGACTCCCCTGTAGTAACCCTTGAGGACCCCCTCGGGGTCCCGGACCCCCTGCTGAAGACCCCTTGTTGTAGTAGAATACAGAAGTTCTGAAAATAACTATGTGTCCTTCGACATGTAAAAATAAATAACATGTTTTTCTTTAATTCTCACGTCCTTCTATCGCAGTGGTTCTCAAACGTCTACGTTTCAAGGACTCCCCTTGAAATGTGTCATTTTAAGATTTCTTTGGCTATTCAAAAATAGCAGATCTACAAGCTCATAGTCCTATGAGCTTGCAGATCTGCTAATTTTTGGCATTCTTTTTTTTTTAAATGTGTGAAAATCTTTGAATGCATATATATTTTTTAAAGCGAATATTTTGACTCTAATCTTTGCTTCTGGGGGACTCGACAAATGTCTTCTAAATCCTAACAGTTTTCTGAAAAAAACTATGTTCCTATATAATATCAGTGGTTCTCAAACTTTTTTTCATGTCAAGGGCCTCCAAAATAATGTGTTTGGCCGCGGACCCCCATCTCAAAATATGTTGTTCCAGGGACCCCCCAGAAGCAAAGATTTGAGTTACAAATATGTTTGCTTTAAAAAACATATATATATATTCAAAGATTTGCACACATTTTCCACGATTAAAAAAAAAACAAAACAAGCTCTACAAGCAAAAAAAAAAACTAGCTCATGGCGCGGCACTGTGGCGTGCATAGGGTTGCCAACAGTCCTGTATTAGCCGGGACGCCCCGTATTTGAGCCAAAAGGGGCGTGTCCCGTACGGGACTTTGTTTGTCCCGGACTCCGGTGTAAAGGGAAAAATAAAAAATATATTTCTGTTTGCGCACACTGCAGTGTCTGGCTGCGTGTTTGTGTGCTTTATGAGATGGGCGCTAGGACCGCTCAGTTGACAGGGCAGGCACAGTGCTCGCGCGAGTGCTTGTGTGTGTGTGTGTGTGTGAGATTTTCTCCGGTGGGAACGGCATCATTGTTTGTGTGGCATGTCAGCCTGTTCCCAACCCTAACCCTAACCCTAAAACCGAAATAAAGTAACAAAAAAAAGTAACTTTATCCGCGGGAAACCCGAAAAAAAATCGCGCGCGCGCACGGGGGAACCTTCTGGATGTTGGCAACCCTAGGCGTGCAGCGCCATGAGCTTGTAGATCTGCTATTTTTGAATAGCCAAAAGTATAAAAGTTTAGAAGTGGTTAAAATTATTGTGACGCTATATTAACCCCAAGGACCCCTGGGGGTCCCCGGACCCCACTTTGAGAAGCACTGCTCTGGTAGAAAGAGCCTAGTCGTCTTCCTTGGACGTGGTGGGGACGGGGGGGTTCTCCTCCTGGAAACAGGACCTGAAGAAGTTGAGCGTTGAACTCTGCATGTAGTAACGGCTCTGGACTGAAGCCATGTCGTGGTCTTCATCTGGGAAGATCTGAACCAGACAAACAGAGCATTTTAGCTTTAGCATTTAGCATGTTTACAGTTGTCATATGACTGGTGACCAGTGTTGCCACGTCTGCTTATAATAAGTGACTTTGGCCCTGTTTTTTCTTGTTTCAAGATTATTTTAGTTTCAAGATGTTTTGAAAATAGCAGATCTACAAGCTCACAGCGCCTTGTGATGTGAGCTGGAAAAATAACGACAAACTATAGTTTGTGTACTTGAAATTCAATCTTAAGTGTCAGATGCACTAATGTGCATCTAATTGCAAATGAGTGACTTTGATACTCTGCCAGGAGACACAGGTTGCCAAAATCTACATCTGTAAATCGTCACTGTCAGGCAGAAACCTTTTATCTCTTCATATTTCAACTTCTGCTTCTTTCTTGTTTTCATAAATGAATGCTCAACTTCATCATGCAAGAGTGGATCCATTACCATTAAACCATTACAGTAGATCTACAAGCTCACTGAGTGCCGCACTATGAGATCTGCTATTTTTGAAAAATTGACATTTGTGCAAATCTTTGAATAGGCCTACATAATACTTTTTAAAGCGATCATTTGTAACTCATATCTTTGCTTCGGACACACACACACACACACACACACACACACACACACAATATTTTGAGATGGGGGTCCGCGGCCAAATACATATGATTTTGTGGTTTGAGAACCGCTGATATAATAGCAACATAGGTTTAAAAAAAACTATGTTACAACATAGGTTTAAAAAAACCTGTTAGGATTTAGAAGACATTTCGTAGAATCGGCCTGAGGTCAGAGCATAGATAGCAGATCTACAATCTCATAGCGCGGCACAAAGTGACGCGCTATGAGATTGTAGATCTGCTATTTTATGAATAGCCAAAGTTTACAATAATGGTCATCGAAAATCTAAAAATGACACAGATGCGTTCGCCGGATTGAAAGGGTTAAAAAGGATGATTTAACCCATTGAGACGTGGAACTGTCTCATTTTTAGATTTGAGCTAAAAAGCATTATTTTACACTTTGGGCTATTCAAAAATAGCAGATTTTTCAAAAATAGCAGATCTACAAGCTCGTAGCGCGGCACTCGGTGTCTGCTATTTTTGAAAAATTGTGAAAATGTGTGCAAATCTTTGAATACCGGTATACATATTTTTTAAAGCGAACATTTTTAACTCAAATCTTTGCTTCTGGGGGGTCCCTGGAACAAAATATTTTGATGGGGGGTCCGCGGCCAAATATTGGGGGTCCTTGACATGAAAAAGATTGAGCACCACTGACACAGAAACATACGTCTTTCTGAAAACTGTTGAGATTTAGGAGACATGTAGAATCGGCTTCAGGTCTCAATGGGTTAAAGCGGAGAGGGTAAAGAGGGGGGTGGGGGGTGGGGGGGCGGGGGTGGGGTCTGAATTACAAATGCAACACGGAGAGGCCCTTCTTTCTTTTATTGGGTGGAATTGGAACGGGGGGGGGGGGGGAGGGGGGGGGAAGGATGGAGCGGCGCGGTTCGGTCGGTCACCTGCAGCGTGTAGTTAGCGTTTGATGTCGACAGCAGTTTCACCAGCTCAGCAGAATGTTGGAAGTGAACGGTCGCTGTGGGAACGGAGAGAACAGAGAGAAAAGAGAGAGAGAGAGAGAGACAATTACATTGGATTCATCGCGCTCTGCCACCGTGACTCCTCCTGGCAATCATTTCATATACTGTATAGAACGTGTACAGTTCTGTGTTTGCTTTTTTTGCTTTTTTCTTGTGTAGTTAAGAAAGTTTAAAGCAGCAAAGTAATGAGATTTTCACGTCCTGTCTTTTTTTATTTATTTAAATATTATATAAATGTGACATACGCAGTCAAGCCAGTATTTAGTATTACTTGGTCTGTGGGGCTGCAACTGTCCATGTGTGGGGCTGCAACTGTCCATGTGTGGGGCTGCAACTGTCCATGTGTGGGGCTGCAACTGTCCATGTGTGGGGCTGCAACTGTCCATCATTTTCTGAGCGATTATGCTATCGATCACTTTTTCACTATTTTATACTTTGTCACACAATAGTATCAAGCAACAATAGTGGATGTACATTTATTTTGTATTTTCTCCTATACTGATATACCCAAAATAGGGATCAATTATTAAGCAATATATATATATATTTTTTTATCAATTAAATTGATTAATTCGATTAACTGTTGCACTTCTACTCATGAGTTCACATTGTCTTTGCTAACAATGAAAACCGGGAAAGAATTTAATGATGTAGAAGCTCACAGCAGCGCTGCAAGCTTGTACATCTGATACTGCTTATTATTATTATTTTTTAATCTTGAATGTTTATTAACTCTTTCAGTGCCACTGAAATAGAAAGATATGTTCGTACTGTGCCAGCAATTTTTTCTAAATAAAACAAAATAATAATAATAAGTTAAACAAGAAGTGAATGGAGCAGCAAATCTTCGGATCACGATATCTTGGGTTCTGAAAATGATGTAAAAAAAATAAAAATAAAAATAATAATATATATATATATTTTAAAATGTTTTAACACAAATCTTCTCTTCTGGGGGGTCTCTGGCACAAAATATTTTCAGATGGGGGTGTCTGCGGCAAAATACATATAATTTTGGGGGTCCTTGTGGCACAGTTAAAAGTGTTCCTGGTTTAGAAGGCATGTGTAGAACGGGCCTTAAGTCTGAATGGGATCAACAGTGGCGTGCACAGACATTTTGAGGGGCAGGTGCTCAAGTAAATTATACTTTTTTTTTGTTTACTTGGTCTGCTCTTTTTTCCCTCTACACCTATTCCTCTTTGGAATAGGTGTAGCCTATTCCAACGCGCTGCGAGGCGTTGTGGGCTTGTAGATCTGCTATTTTTGGCTAAAGTTCTCCTCAGAAAAGGGATGCTAGGTTTCGAGTGGTTATGGTAAAAAGAAAAATCACATCACATAAAGATTTGGCGGACCCCCTGTAGTAACTCTGAGGACCCCCTAGGGGTCCCGGACCCCCTGTTGAAGACCCCTGCTGTAAACTGAAAAAAAGGGCACTTCTGGTCAAGAGGGCCCTAGGCAGGTGCTCGAGCACCACCTAGAGTCTATCTGTGCACGTCCCTGGGGATCAGAGGACGCGCCGGTTGCTTCTCTCACCGTCCGCGGTGCCGTGGAGGATGAGAAGCTTCCGCTGGACGGTCTTATCAGAGACGTTACTGAGCAGACTGGAGATCTGTGGAGGACACACGTTCAGTGGTGGGAAAAAGTACTCACATTGTTTTTTTACTTTAAAAGTAAAAGTATCAATACCGCAATGTAGACATACTCCGTTACAATTGAAAGTCCGGGATTCTAATTTTACTTGAGTAAAAGTACAAAAGTATTGGTATCAAAATGTACTTAAAGCACCAAAAGTTGAAAGTACTCATTATGCAGAATGTCCCATTTCCCGTTTTCAAATGTATACAAATCTTTTGAAAGTAGCAGATCTACAAGCTCACAATGCGTCGCATCGCGACGCATTGTGAGCTTGTAGATCTGCTATTTTCAAATGGCTGAAATGTATATAGGACTGAAGTGGTTACTGTATGTTTTGTAATAATAATCTAAATCTACAAAGTAACCAGTAACTAAAGTTTTCAATAATTGTAGTGGAGTAAAAGTACAATATTTGTTTCTGGTATGTAGTGGAGTAGAAATGAAAGTACTGAAAATTGGAAAAACTCCAAATCGGACTTCAGTAAAGTACTTGAGTAGATGTACTTAGTTACTTTTCACCACTAGACACATTTAATGAAGAGTTATCACTGTAACTACACTGTGTGGTGAAGAGTTATAGGGTTCCCGGTTCTAAATGGGTTTAGAGCGAATCCTTTAAGGAACCAGAATCGTTAAAATTAAGGATTCCAGCCCTACGCTGGTCTATCCAATATCCTTTACTCATACAGAGCACATAAATACAGTCTTCCTGCAAACAGAACAGAACTCCCTTGTGAGTCTCAAGCATAGACCGTAAAAAAATATGGACGAAGGGAACGGTGACGCCACCCATTGGTTTCTACAGACCGTAAATGAAGCCGATTGTTGCGGAACGTGCAATCCTCCATCTTTAATATATACCACTGGGCACGCCGGAACTCAAACGCTATTGCTTGAGACCAGACATGTGACCAGGGAACCGGAAAACAATCCCCAAAGAATGCTATTGGTTGGGTAGCTTGTCAAGCAAGAGCGGGGGCGGGGAATGAATGCTATTGGTTGTGTAGGTTGTCAATCAAATCATCCCGCCCCTCCTGGAGCATAGCCTACTTTATCGTAGCCCTCATTGGAAACAAGTCCGCAAGGACTTTTATGAACGGACCTGTTAGAAAAAGTATTTTAAATGTAAATGTGTTGTTTTACATTCTTTTGCCTAATAAAATATTCAATCAATCAATCGTCAATTTTAGAATAAATGGGACCATCATTTACCAAAACGCATATCATGGTGATTGAAAGGAGACTTTAAACTAGCGACTGGAAGCATATAGTATTTATGACATGTTTTATTAAGGTAAGAAAATCTAGTCTAAAGTTCGTCAAAAACCCATCCGCTTACAATGAGAGAATATTCCTTCAGGCCATTCATATGAACTGTCTCTCTTCCGTATCGGCTTCAATGTAAATATGTCAGGCTGGCCCCTTGGTCTCAAGGTACAATATGAAGGAGTCTCTCTCTGAACTACTTACTGCCAACAATACAACACGCCTCCTGGCCAAGAGCACAACACTGTTTGCATCAGTGTAGTGCATACATGGGCAACTGGCGGCCCGGGGGCCACATGCGGCCCCCACCTTCACTTAATGCGGCCCGCAGGTTAATATTGGAATAGTGATATATAATTGATTTCAGCTGTTATGATTCCAAACATGCAAACATGACCCGCTTTAATGAGTTCAGTCTATATTAGTAGCTTAATGACTAGTATTTAAATTCTATTGCCTTTTCTTATGTCCAATGTATTCGTATTTAAGTTCATAAAGCTAACTTAAGTATAACTAAATGCATTTGAAATTAAATGAAAATGTTATTTTTCAGGATTCCAATTCAAAAATAGCAAAAAAACAAATCAGGATTCCAAATCAAACCTAGCAAAAATAGCAGATCTACAAGCTCAAGCTCAAGCTTTTGAGCTTGTAGATCTGCTATTTTTGCTACTTTTGTGTGACAAAGAATGGCGGAGTAAGTACAGCATTAATTTAAGAAAAATACTGACGTGTCTGCCCGACAGTATACAGTATATGCAATGTGGCCCTCTGGAGTGAGTGTGGAAATATAGTGGCCCTCTGCATCATCAAAGTTGCATCATCCCTGGTGCAGTGGGATAGCAGAACTGTTTTGCATTCAGGATGCTAAATGTTTCATCGCAGCTGTATTTCACATGCACCTCCCCCACTGTTTTGTCACAGTTTGTTATTTTCAACACAATTTAGTGCTAATTCCCCTCTTGGCGCTGTGTTCCTTGGCCCTGCCAGCCACGACCAGTGTTGCCAGATTCTGCGAGAGCAACAAGCAACCAGGTCTAGGAAAGCCAGCCCAAAAAGAAGCGGCTACGGGCCACATGAGCACTTCAACATATACATCGGCTATTTGAAAATAGCCGATCTAACAAGCTCACAACGCGTCGCATCGCGACGCGTTGTGAGCTTGTAGGATCGGCTATTTTCAAATTAAATCTTGCGGGGAAATTATAATAAGCAGATCTGGCAACCCTGCACGACTATTCACCTGGGGGAGGGTGTATTCAACCACATGTCTCCTCTGGACATTCATTGTGAACCGCTCCCGCTGCTGCGGGGAGCTCATGCACCCACGGGAGACACAGCGAGCACCCACTGGGAATATGCGCCGGTCGGATTGGCTAAAATGCTTTGTAGCGTGCGCGCTGCGCAGGATGCATGATACCCAGTGGTATATAGGGCATTGGTTCTCAAAGTGGGGTCCGAGGACCCCCAGGGGTACTTGAGGGGGTTCCAGGGGGTCCCCAGCTAAAGTATGGACAGGGACCAAATGGACCCTTATGGGTCTGTAACTCTGAGAGTGTACAAATGGAACCAAATGGACCCTAACGGGTCCATTTCGTTCCATTTGTACACTCTCAGAGTTAGATTAACATTGATTTTACAATATGAATTGGGGTCCCAGAGATATAAATGTCATTAAATGGGGGTCCGTAGCCTAATGCATGTCAAACTGGGGGTCCTTGAAATTAAAACGATTGAGAATCACTGCTATAGAGCCGTAAAAATCTTCTCTTATGGGGGTCCCTGGCTTATCTATTCAAATGGGGGTCCGCGGGCTAATAAGTGTCAATTTGGGGGTCCTTGACATGAAAAAGTTTGAGAACCACTGATATAGGGAACATGTGTGTATCAGAGGAACGCGTTGTGCACTGTCCAAATATCTAATCAATCACACCTTGTATAATCGTAGATCTCCCTTTGGAAGGGTAGGTAGAGCCGTGGCCAGTGGATACAACTCAAACAAGTGTCTTTTATGGCGTTTATTTTCGCCCAAACTCTCACCCTAATCTAAACACTATACTTTGTTGTTACAACGGTAGTTAGCAGGTTATGAACCTGCAGATAAAAACATAGAAAATAGCAATCATTACCGACATGAAATACATCCTCACAAGGTATAATATATATGCAAGAAATACGTTATGTTGTGTAAGGTTGGATCTTATTTTACATACCATCTGCCCACCGCGGCTCTCTTTGTTACTGAGTTACTAATCTGAAAAACCCCAGTGCTAGGGAAACTGACGCATGCGCAGTACACTGGGTCACGAAGGCAGTCATAACAAATAGCTAAATACCCCTCAGAAAATTAGATAGTAAATAGAAAAATCACCCCACTACTAGGATAATACTTTCTATGCGCGGATTAAGCCGCTAATCTACCTAAATCGAAAGAAAGTATATAATAAATCACGTGAAACCGTAAGTACGTCATTTCTCCGTCATTTCTCCCACAATTAGCTGAACAAACGGTCATTCACCACGGGATGGCGCTAGAAGGACACATAAGTAGGTACATGTCAATAAAACACTCCACCCTCATCATAATCATGGATAATTCCACATGCACTTCCATAAAGCTCTAATAGTTGTGTTACAACTGGTTCCAGAAACGGGCGCACGTCACACACCTTCTCACATTAAGACCGGGAAGGCATCGGTGTCATTTTTTTAGATTTCTTTGGGCTATTCAAAAATAGAAGATCTACAAGCTCGTCAAGCGGCACCGAGATCGTGTAGATCTGCTATTTTTGAAAAATCGTGAAAATGTGTGCAAATCTTTGAATATATATATATATATATATATATATTTAAACATTTTTAACTCAAATCTTTGCTTATGGGGGGATTCTACGAATGTCTTCTAAATCCTAGTTTAAAGAAAATATATATATATGTTGCTATAATCTGTGATTTTCAAACTTTTTCATGTCAAGGACCGCCAAAATTATATGAATTTTGGCCGCGGACCCCCATCTCAAAATATGTTCTTCCAGGGACCCCCCCCCAGAAGTTGTAACAGAGTTAAAAAGGTTTGCTATGGAAAAACAGATTTTTACACATTTTCATGATTTTTCAAATAAATAGCAGATCGGTGCCGCGCTATGAGCTTGTATATCTGCTATTTTTTAATAGCTCAAAGAAATCTAAAATGACACAGATGCGTCCCCGGATTCAATGGGTTAAGAATGACACCGTTTTTTTTTTCCTCTCCTCGCCGCGGGGGTGGGGGCTGGTGGGTCGAGCACTCGCCGGCAAAATCATAAATCGGCGCCCCTGCAATCCACTGCTCTAGTAGAAGGTATGGACTACCATGTCTGTGGACTGGGTCAACTTGATAAAAAACGTTTCTTCCAGAGGAGTCACATAATGGTCTGGTAAACCCAGCTTAATGGATTACTTGACGACTTTGTGGTTATTTAAGTAAACATTTACCTTTAAAGGAAAAAAAAACACATAGAGAAAGAAATACATGCTAATGCTTTACCTGATATCTGCTGTCCTCCTTGCCTGGAAAGCCAAAGTATCGTTCAGTGAAGGCCGAGTCTTTACAGGGAGAAACAGAAGAGATCAGGAACAGTTAGGAACTCATTATCTCACACTTTGCTTTGGTATGGTGATGGATTCATAAGCATGGCTTTGAATAATGACACTTCACTGGATCGCTGAAATCAGATGTTTGGGTCTGATGCCTGTTTCCTGAGAGTCCTTGACCTAGACCACAGATTAGACAGGAGGGATTTCAGAAAAAAGGCCTTCTATAAGGAGGTTAGAGGCATTTGGGGGTAACAGTTGGGAACAAGGCCATTTTACATAATTCAAGGGTGCTGAATCAGAAAAACACTGTTCCCAAGCAAAATTCTTAGTGCTTAACCTCCTAATTTGCATATCAAAATGGCTGCCGATTTTGAAGTATTTCTTAAATAACTCTATAACAAAGCAATCAAATCTGACAAATAAAGTTTATATATTTATATTCTGAGGGTCAGACAATGTGTGGAAGGTATTTATAATGTAATAGATGTAAATAAATGTAAATAATGTAAATAAATATGCAAATTAGAGGCCACTATTACAGAAAACGGTTTCGTACTTAAAGTGATCCATCCGCATCCCCCTTATTTTATTTTATCTCTACTTATCTGTATTTTTACCATCCTTAGGACATCTAAAATAAATATTTAGATGATGTAAAAATCCTGGTACATTTGGCCCCTGATGACCAAAAAATAAATGTGACGTTCCATAAATACGCTATCATGGGGATTTCTATCTTGTATAACTCACCCCCAGGAGGAGTTAGAGCCACAGAACTATAACTGAACACAAACTACTTTCAACACAACTATATAGAGTGGGATGGGGATGGCTAAAGGTACACTTAGATGGCCAACAGGGAATAAAACTATTGGTCGTGCACACAAACTATTGCCTGTGTACACAGTGGTTAATCCCAATGGTCTGAGTATCTACAGGGCTGACAAGGGACTAGTACAGCCTAGTACAACCTAATAGAGCCTAGTACAACCTAGTCTTAACTAGTCCAGTCTGTTCCATGCTAGTATAGCCTAAATCGCCGTCCCCTAGTCTGTTCCATCAAAAGGCTGGACTAGGCTATGGGTGTACTAGGCTTTACTGTTGTAGACTCTACTGGTCTCTAATAGACTGTTTTAAATTCCAGTAGGCTGTAATTCTGTAACTTTACAACGCTATATTAGGCTGTACAAGGCAGATCTGTACTATGGTCTACAAAGGTTCATACAAAAAACTATTGCTCGTGCACACACAAGCTATTGCCCGTGTACACAGTGGTTAGTCCCAATGGTCTGAGTATCTACAGGGCTGACAAGAGCCTAGCACAGCCTAATAGAGCCTATTAGAGTCTAGTACAGCCTAGTACAGCCTAATCTATCCTAGTCCAGCCTTATCAGTCCTAGCATAGCCTTGTACCCCCTCCCCTATTCTGTTCTCCCAGAAGGCTGGACTAGGCATGGGTGTACTAGGCTGTACTATACTAGACTCTACTGGTCTATAATAGGCTGTTTTAAGCTCTAGTAGGCTGTGCTAGGCTGTACTAGGCTCTATTAGGCTGTGCAAGGCAGATCTGTACTATGGTCTACAAAGGTTCATGCAAAACTATTGCTTGTGCACACACAAGCTATTGCCCGTGTACACGGTGGTTAGTCCCTATGGGTTGAGGATCTACAGGGCTGACAAGAGCCTAGCACAGACTAATAGAGCCTATTAGAGTCTGGTACCACCTAGTCTGGTACCACCTAGCATGGTCCAAAATGCAGCAGCCAGGCTCATCACCGGTACCAGGATATTTGATCATATAACCCCTGTCCTAGCTGCACTTCACTGGCTGCCAGTTGCCTTCAGGATTGATTTTAAGATTTTATTACTAACTTTTAAAGCTCTGAATGGTCTGGCGCCTAGTTATTTATGTGATCTGGTGGAACCTTATGTGCCAGGTCGCACCCTTAGATCCTCTGGCCAGGGTCTATTGGAAATTCGTACAGCTAAGTTGGTGACCAAAGGCGGTCGGGACTTTTCTATAAAGGCCCCTAGACTCTGGAAAAGCCTACCAGAGGAACTAAGATTAACCAGGTCATTAACGAGTTTTAAATCCCTGTTAAAAACCCATTTTTACAGAATGGCCTTTTTAACTTGAGATAAATGTTGTTGATTATTGCTCTGTTTTACTGTAAATGTTATATATCACTGTTATTTCATTATCTGCATTGTTTTGATTGCTCTTTTGACTGTTCAAGCACTTTGTAACTTTGTTTAAATAAGTGCTATACAAATAAAGTTTTATTATTATTATTATTATTATAGTACAGCCTAACATATCCTAGTCCAGCCTTATCAGTCCTACCATAGCCTTGTACCCCCTCCCCTATTCTGTTCTCTCAAAAGGCTGGACTAGTCATGGGTGTACTAGGCTGTACTATACTAGACTCTACTGGTCTATAATAGGCTGTTTTAAGCTCTAGTAGGCTGTGCTAGGCTGTACTAGGCTCTATTAGGCTGTGCAAAGCAGATCTGTACTATGGTCTACAAAGGTTCATGCAAAACTATTGCTCGTGCACACACAAGCTATTGCCCGTATACACAGTGGTTAGTCCCTATGGGTTGAGGATCTACAGGGCTGACAAGAGCATAGTACAGCCTAATATAGCCTATTAGAGTCTAGTACAGCCTAGTACAGCCTCATCTATCCTAGTCCAGCCTTATCAGTCCTAGCATAGCCTGGTACCCCCTCCCCTATTATGTTCTCCCACCAGGCTGGACTAGGCTAGACCTGGGTGTACTAGGTTTTACTGTACTAGTCTCTGCTGGGCTCTAATAGTCTGCTTTCAGCTCTAGCAGCCTTTGCTAGGCTTTACTGGGCTCTATTAGGCTATAGACCAATTAATTGTTTACTAACATTGAGACTGGATGCGCAGGTGATTGTTTCACGCAATCAATTTCCAACCTATTGTTTCGGGGTGCGCTAGTTTCAGCACACCCCAACCCCCTCTTGTGTGTTGGCTAGTGTGGCACGTCCTGGCGAGACCTGATAGAATGGGTTTCATTTAGCGCATACTGGTTGCACGCATACTGGTTCTTATCAGTGTGACGTCGTCTGTTAAGGGGTCTATAGAAGGCAGTACTTTACTTTGGCCTACAAATGTTCATGCAAAACTATTTCTCGTGCACACACAAGCTATTGCCCGTGTACACAATGGTTAGTCCCTATGGGTTGAGGATCTACAGGGCGGACAAGAGCCTAGTACAGCCTAATAGAGCCTATTAGAGTCTAGTACAGCCTAGTACAACCTAGTCTAGCCTAGTCCAGCCTGTTCCATGCTATATAGCCTATACCACCCTCCCCTAGTCTGTTCTCCCAAAAGGCTGGACTAGTCTTGGATGTACTAGGCTGTACTGTACTAGACTCTACTGGTCTCTAATAGGCTTTTTAGTGGCGCTAGCCGCTCCATACCTGACTTTGTCCGTGTGCGTCAACGTTCTGATTGGTCAGGTGCGTCAACAAAGTGATTGGTCAAGCTTCACGTGACACATGGCTATAAGCACATTATAAACACATATCGATGACAAAATGTATCAAAGGCGCCGCTACCTTCACACAGGGTGTGATTTTTTAATCTCTAGTAGGCTTTGCTAGGCTGTACTAGGCTATATTAGGCTGTACAAGGCAGATCTGTACTATGGTCTACAAAGGTTCATGCAAAACTATTGCTCGTGCACACACAAGCTATGGCCTGTGTACACAGTGGTTAGTCCCTATGGTCTGAGTATCTACAGGGCTGACAAGGGACTAGTAAAGCCTAAAAGAGAGTATTAGAGTCTAGTACAACCTAGTACAACCTACTCTAGCCTAGTCCAACCTGTTCCATGCTAGTATAGCCTATAGAACTAATTTCATGTGCATGCCATAAGCAATGCACAACACGTCGTTGCAAATGCCGGAAATCTGGGTTACGATGCACAGCCATGTGTGCATGTCAGCAACGGAGTGATGATCAACCTCCTTGTATGAATGTGGTCTAGTGTCTAGACTTTCGTTCAACAATGGCCAATACAGTATCTTTAGAGTAATAAACCGTTATCTGTTATGGGGGCCGCTATTTTGCATATTTCGGAGTAGGCTGATTATTATATTATATTATATTATCATATTATATTACTTACAAATTCTTTACTCACATTGTAGAAACTGTATATAGACACTTCATTTGTCAATTTTGCTTGCCTGGCCACAGACTTATTGAAGATAAAGGTGCGAATTTGCCAATTTGGCAGCCATTCAGATATGCAGATTAGAAGGTCAAAAACTAAACATTTAGCATGGGGAAAAAGTATGTATTTTAGATGTCCTAAGGATGGCAAAAATACAGATAATTAGAAACAAAATAAGGGGGATGCACCTTTTGCACCGTTTGAGTACTACGGTACATCATGTTATGTAATGGTGGCCTCTAATTTGCATATTTATTTACATTTATTTACATTTATTACATTACAAATATCTTCCACACATTGTATGACCCTCAGAACATAAATATATACACTTTATTTGTCAGATTTGCTTGCTTTGTTATAGAGTTGTTTAAGAAATACTTCAAAATCGGCAGCCATTTTGATATGCAAATTAGGAGGTTAAGCACTAAGAATTTTGCTTGGGAACAGTGTTTTTCTGATTCAGCACCCTTGAATTATGTAAAATGGCCTTGTTCCCAACTTTTACCCCCAAATGCCTCTAACAATCACATATTTCAGAAATCCCACCGGTCTAGATGACCCATATTCTGACTGGAAATGTGTTAAAAAAAACGTCTACATGTTCTCCTACCATAGAGTCTCCAGTTGGTTACATGTTAAAACATGCTACATGTTCTCCTACCATAGAGTCTCCAGTTGGTTACATGTTGTTAAAACATGCTACATGTTCTCCTACCATAGAGTCTCCAGTTGGTTACATGTTGTTAAAACATGCTACATGTTCTCCTACCATAGAGTCTCCAGTTGGTTACATGTTGTTAAAACATGCTACATGTTCTCCTACCATAGAGTCTCCAGTTGGTTACATGTTGTTAAAACATGCTACATGTTCTCCTACCATAGAGTCTCCAGTTGGTTACATGTTGTTAAAACATGCTACATGTTCTCCTACCATAGAGTCTCCAGTTGGTTACATGTTGTTAAAACATGCTACATGTTCTCCTACCATAGAGTCTCCAGTTGGTTACATCCACGGTGAGGCCTTTAGGAGGGCCATTCAAGCAAGGCGCAAAGGGAGCCTGCAGTACCACCACGGGCCAAGACACCATCACACCAGAATGAAATGTTTGGAGCGGGGGAGTCTGGTGCAGCGCTCAGGTCCTGGACCTGGTGAGACGGAGGAGGAGCCCGGCCAGGAGGCCGTCCACAGAGCCTAGTCCCTCCACGTGCCAGAGCCTCTCCTCTCCCCCATTCCTGGCAGAGTAGTTTCGGACAAGCGTATTGAGTGGCCCTGTCTTTCCCTATTTAGGACTGACCGTGGGTAGCTACTTGGGACGTAAGTCGGGGCTTGATCGACCCTGGCTGGGTCACCTGGGCGAGGGTGTATGTTGCGAGACCCGAAACATCCTGTGACCCCAGGCTACAACACTGATGATACGTCGCAGGTGCATCCATGTGATGTTTTTCCGTTAAAACATGCTACATGTTCTCCTACCATAGAGTCTCCAGTTGGTTACATGTTGTTAAAACATGCTACATGTTCTCCTACCATCAGTGGCGTGCACAGACATTTTGAGGGGCAGGTGCTCAAGTAAATTATACTTTTTTTTGTTTACTTGGTCTGCTCTTTTTCCCCTCTACACCTATACCTCTTTGACAAAAATAGCTGATCTACAAGCCCACAACGCCTCGCGCTGCGAGGCGTTGTGAGCTTGTAGATCGGCTATTTTTGGCTAAAGTTCTCCTCAGAAAATGGATGCTAGGTTTCGAGTGGTTATGGTAAAAAGAAAAATCATATCGCATAAAGATTTGGCGGACCCCCTGTAGTAACTCTGAGGACCCCCTGTTGAAGACCCCTGCTGTAAACTGGGAAAAAAAAACTTTTTTTTTTCTTTTTTTCAAAAGGGCACTTCTGGCCAAGAGGGCAATGGGCAGGTGCTCTAGCACCACCTAGAGTCTATCTGTGCACGTCCCTACCTACCATAGAGTCTCCAGTTGGTTACAGGAGCCACGGCGACACCACACTTGAACATGGAGCCATTAGACAAGAGCAACACCGTGCTGAGGAATCCACCGTACGCCTGCAAGAACAATACAAATGGAAATAATGCATTACGGGGTCTTCAAGGTTGTTCTGGCCAAAAAGGACCCCTTATAGCTGAGAGAGAGAGAGATGAAGCAGGGACCTCCCGGTATACATGCCAAAAATAGCTGATCGCGAGGCGTTGTGAGCTTGTAGATCGGCTATTTTTGTCTAAAGTTCTCCTCAAAATAGTGACGTTAGGGTTCAAGTGGTTAATAATAATAATAATTAAAAACACTACAGCACACTACAGATTTGCCTTTTTCCACTTTTTTTTGTGTGAAAAGTAACAGCTTTGTTTCCATCCAGCAGTGACGATATTCAGGTTTGATATTTTAACGATTTCAAATATAAATCAATAATAAAACCAGCTAGATCAGTGGTTTTCAACCTTTTTCATGCCAAGGACCCCTAAATTGATATACTTTTGGCCACGGACACCCATTTGAAAATGTTTCGTGCCAGGGACCCCCCAGAAGCAAAGACATCAGTTAATTTTCGCTTTAAAAAATATAAATGATCAAAGATATCCACAGTTTTTCCAAGGTTTTTCAAAAATAGCAGATCTACAAGCTCATAGCGCGGCACTGGGTGCCGCGCTTTGAGCTTGTAGATCTGCTATTTTTGAATAGCCTAAGCTAAGTGGTTAAAAATTATTGTGATGCTATGGACCCCCTGGTACTCTCTCAAGGACCACTGGTGGTCCCCGGACCACTGGTTGAAAACCACTGAGCTAGATCAATAAGCCATGTTACCTTCCCATAAACTCCAGCTTTTTTCCCATCAACATAGGGCAGCTTGAGCAGGTATCTAGGAAACAAGAGAGGATTGGTGGTTTGGAACATAATATTTAATAAGACAAATAACCATTGGTGGATGAAGTACTCAGATTTACTTTGACTTAAGTAAAAGTATCAATACCACAATGTAGAAATATTCTGTTAAGTAAATGACCCTGTATTCAAAATTGTATAGTTGAGTAAAATAACAGAAGTATTGACATCAAAATATACTCAAAAGTGCTCATTATGCATGAATTTTACAAATGTTTCTACAAGATTGCACCGTGACGCATTGTGAGCTTGTAGATCGGCTATTTTTGAATAGCCTAAGTATAAAATAGGGAATACGTGGTTAATGTACGTTTTCTAATGAGGAGGAAAAGTACGGCATTTGCCTCTGAGATGTAATGGAGTAGTCATAATAAAGCATAAAAACATTGACATAGGCCTACTCAAGTAAAGTACAAACAAAATACCGAAATAAATTACTTAAGTACAGTACTATTTTCACTGAACAAAAACTAGACTATGATGACAAAAACAACGTCTAAATATATTGACAATTTCTTCAACGTATAAAAACTAGACTAAAATGTTATGGAGGGACTAGAGAAGAGATCCAGTAGAACTAAGACAGTCATTTCATGCTTGGCTGCGTGTAGGTGTCAGCCGATATACAAACTCTTCTTGTAGATCTGCTATTTTCAGCACACACCAAGTATAAATCAGGCATTACGACACCATGGCGACGCATTGTGAGCTTGTAGATCTGCTATTTTCAAAAGATGTTTAGACATTTTATACATTTCAAAACTTGTGAAACGGGAACATTCTGCATAATGAGAACTTTCTACTTTTGGTACTTTAAGTACATTTTAATACCAATACTTTTGTCCTTTTACTCAAGTACATTTTTTAATTCCGGACTTTTACTTGTAACAGAGTATTTATAACATTGCAATATTGATACTTTTACCTATAAGTAAATACCATGTAGTACATTTTTTCCACCACTGAGAGACAGACAGATCTACATGCTGCAGAGCAGCGATGTGGTCCTAGCCTGGTAAACCCTCCCTCCAGAAATCTCATTTCCATTTGATTTCTGGAGTGAGTCTGGCCTGATCCGCCTTTCTGCAATATTGGCTCTGTACGCCAAAGGGACGAGCCTATCAGCGTCGTCGCTCATCGTTCTGTGATTGACAGCGACAGTTGGCCAATCAGGTGGCGAGTTCGAGTGAGCCCGAATGAAGCCGAGTGCAGCCTGAGTGCCTCCGACAAAAGACGAACGGCAGCCATTGTTGTTGTTGTCCGAGTGCCTTCACGTCTTACTTTCGTTTTTTAAAACGGTCTCAAACCTATTTTTTGAGGCACGGAATTTACTATTAAGATATCGTTTGGATAGAATTTAGTTGTTTAACTTCATATATGTGGTCAATTAATCATGGCAGGGGCGGGCAGTGCCACGCATGTATCCCAATTAGGAAACCTATCTTGGGCATGGCCGTCTCAAAAGTCCCGTTGCGTCACATAGTCTGGAGGTGGTAAAAATGAACTGCTGATTGGCTGAAGGGGAAAAACGATCATTGGTTGAAGGGGTTGTCAGTATTACTCCCGCCCAACTCCAGCCCACAGCCAATATTGCAGAAAGGTGGATCAGGCCAGACTCACTCCAGAAATCAAATGGAAATGAGATTTCTGGAGGGAGGGTTTACCAGGCTAATGTGGTCCTGGACGTCCACAGAGCCCAGTCTCTGGTAGAGCTCATGCGTTCATTTTAAGACGGGGTGCCGTGATTTTCGGTGACCCCCCCCTGAAACATGATCATCAGGTATTATGGTTATACTAGGAGGAAGATCTTTTTCAAAAAAAGTGTACAGAAGGTGTTAAAATTATGTTTTTATGCGGAAACGCCTCCAGTTCATCAATATATACCTGGTTCTCACCTTAGCACCTCCCACCTGAACCAGTCCCTCCGCCTCCTGTCCTAGTCCCTCCTGATATGATAATGAGGGGGAGGGTATATTTCTACTGCCTC
This sequence comes from Gymnoscopelus microlampas, assembly GCF_963454915.1. Taxonomy (NCBI): domain Eukaryota; kingdom Metazoa; phylum Chordata; class Actinopteri; order Myctophiformes; family Myctophidae; genus Gymnoscopelus; species Gymnoscopelus microlampas. The sequence continues at coordinate 47,298,481 of NC_139954.1, read as the reverse complement.
ATTAAAGCGCTGTTTTATTGACCCTCAAGGTTTCAGCCTCCAGGAAGAAACTCAAAATAGTCAGAGAAGACATAACACACCATAAAAACACCACCAGGGGGCTTAATGAAGTTCTATCAACCTCATAGACACATGAAAGACAGACAAAGTGCAAAACCATGGCACCACCTCTTTAAAGAACCTACTCCAGAGCAGCGATGTGGTCCTGGACGTCCACAGAGCCCAGTCTCTGGTAGAGCTCGTGCAGAATCCTCTGCCCCTGGAAGCCGCTGCCTCGACCATCCAGGCGAGCCACGATCACGTGGTCTGAGCTGACCAGAACCGAGTCCCAGTCCAGGGAGAAGCGGTCGCTCACGGTCTGGCCACCGGGGGCGCTGTCTCTGTCAAAAAAGGGAGACGAGGAGAATCACATAATTTTTTTACTGTTTCACACAATTCATTATTCCCTGATGCATCCGCTGCTGCCCAGCGGTTTTTTTTTTCACCTTGTTTTGACAATCTTTGGAGAGCCGCAGAAGCCACGACGTGCACGCGGATGTAAACAACAAGTGTCCGGTGGGTGGGGGAGGGTCTCCTCTATCTACTGGAACCACGTTTGTTTTTTTACCGCGATCGGCCATTGTGTTGCTATCATCGCCCGTTGAAAATGGCTTGTTTAAAAAAAAAAAAAAGTGGATGGAAGGGACGTTTTTTTGGGATGACGTCACATACGTCCATTCCTTGTATCAGAGTCGATGGATCATTCCTAAGTTGCGCTGTTTTTTGCCAGACCCAGGGGGTCGGCCTACAGGAGGCTTTGTCTGTCTGTCGGTCCCTCTTTTCCTCCCCAGCCATTCAGGAACGCTTCAGATTTCAACCACCAGGGGCAACAGAGAGGCTCTCTATGCACAGCAGCCATATTGTGAAGACATTCACAGGTGTTGCCAATGATACTAATGAAGGCTCTGTTCCATTCTGCTCAAACAGAGTCAGGGTGCTGATGTTGTGCATGTTGGCTCACTGGAAACACTCTGCTACACCAAGTGGCTCTAAAATGTGGGTCCAGAGACCCTCATGGTTCCTTAAGGGGTTTCCAAATGGCCCCTTACGAGTGTGTAACTCTGAGAGTGTACAAATGTACATTTGTACACTCTCAGAGTTATGGGGGTCGTGGAAATTGAAAAATGTGAGAACCACTGTGCTACACTAAATGGAACAGAGCCTTCATTAGTATCATAGGTAACACCTGTGTATGGCTGCTGTGCATAGAGCCTATTCCAGGGTTCCCCAATTAGTTTTCCCCAAGGGCCAAATTCTGTCTCGGGTGCCAAGCTGAGGGCCGGTGCCCTCGTGCCCGCACGCCCGAATTCAGCACGCGCGCGCGCGCGGATTTTTTTTTTGCGGTTTTGGGGGGGTTTTGGGCGAACATTTCGCGTTTTGGGTGGATTTTGATTTCTGTTTTTGTCAACTGTATTTCGATTTTTTTTCCCCCCACTAATCTAGCTAATTTGACAGTTATTTTAGGCCTGGGGTTCTTGTTTAGTGCTGTTTAGGGGGGTCTGTTATAATTTTTACGCACAATTTGCAAGTGTGTGTGAATTTGATTATTATTTAAAACAAACAAAACAAAAAAATGCATGCCAGGAGTCGTCGCGGGCCGCACAGTTGCCTCTCGCGGGCCGCAAATGGCCCGCGGGCCGCCTATTGGGGAACCCTGGCCTATTCTGTGCACTGACTGACAAGGGACAGGTGAATGTAATCAGACTGGAAGGTTTTCTGGTCTAGCCTATACACAAATCTACAACCAAATGCCCCTATACACAAAATGCTACACACACATACACAAAATGCCTAAAATGATTTATACTTTTCACGTATAAAGTGGTTTGTAGGTGTGTTGCCTACTAGGACTTTGTTCCTTCTGGGTCTGGCAGAACCAGGTCTCCTGGTCTTGTTTTTAAGGTAGGTATCCGGAGGTATCCATCATGGCAGGGAATGTGTTAAACGCTGTCAGTTTACCCGTTAGGTGATTATGTTGTTTTGCTTGGCGTTAAAGTCAGACAAGCTTCATTTTAGTATAGTCTGTTTTAGCGACAACCCTTGTGTCTTCTACGATCTGGTACGCCCCGAATTTGTCAGAAACAAATAAAAAAATGATTGTCTACATGGAAGGAACGCTGAAAAATGAACGCTGTTGTCCAAGCATCCGAGGATATTTCGGAAAGTAGCAGCAGGAAATCAGACATGGTATTTATTAACTGTAAAATACATAGATGAATACATTTCCAGTGCCTATATGTTGGAGAAAATGTCGGGGGCCGACACTCTAAAACAGTGGTTTTCAACCAGTGGTCCGGGGACCACCAGTGGTCCTTGGGGGAGTACCAGGGGGTCCCCAGCAAAATTAAGTTAACATAGCGTCAGAATCATTTTAACCACTTAGTTTTGGCTATTCAAAAATAGCAGATATACCATCACGCCAGAAGGAAATGTTTGGATCGGGATGGTGCAGAGGATCTGGTACAGTGCTCAGGTCCTGGACCTGGTGAGACGAAGGAGGAGCCCGGCCAGGAGGCCAACCACAGAGCCTAGTCCCGCCACGTGCCAGAGCCTCCCCCGAGTCCCGGCAGAGTACTTCCGGAGAAGCGGACTGCCCTGTCTTTCCCTATAGGACTGACCGTGGGTGCTACTGGGACGTAAGTCGGGGCTTGATCAACCCTGGCTGGGTCACCTGGGCGAGGGTGTATGTTGTATGTTGCGAGACCCGAAACACCCTATGACCCCAGGCTACAACACTGATGATACGTCCCAGTTGCATCCATGTGATGTTTTTCTTTATCACAAGCTCATAGCGCTACACCGAGTGCCGCGCTATGAGCTTGAAAAAATCTTGAAAATGTGTGCAAATCTTTGAATATAAGATTTGAGTTAAAAATGTATGTAATGTATTGTAAATATTATTTACAATATATCTATCTATCTATCTATCTATCTATCTATCTATCTATATATACATTTCTAAACTGCCACTGTGTGGGACTAAACACAAAAACAACATATCAATGTCACTAACAAGACACGCCACAACGTGCAGAATTACTACGCGCAGTCTGTAGGCCACTTCATACTGCTCAGCACACATCTGCCCCCTCGCAGCATAATTAATTGCGGCCAACACAAACTCACAACATTACAGTCGGCCATGTTGTTCCTTAGCGTCATCGCCGACCACCGCCCAACGAGACCCAAGTGAGGTCAGAAAACACACTCCATATTTGGGCATAGCTCCATTGGGAACATCTCCTATTATGGCTTTATATAACCGCCCAACGAGACCCAAGTGAGGTCAGACAACACACTCCATATTTGGGCATAGCTCCATTGGGAACATCTCCTATTATGGCTTTATATAACCGCCCAACGAGACCCAAGTGAGGTCAGACAACACACTCCATATTTGGGCATAGCTCCATTGGGAACATCTCCTATTATGGCTTTATATAACCGCCCAACGAGACCCAAGTGAGGTCAGAAAACACACTCCATATTTGGGCATAGCTCCATTGGGAACATCTCCTATTATGGCTTTATATATTATAGAGACCAACAAACACAAAGCACCGCGCAGCGGCTAGGGGGGAGGGGCGCGCAGCGCCCCGACCCTCTAGTTACATACATTTTTAACTCAAATCTTTGCTTCTGGGGGTCCCTGGCACAAAACGTTTTCAGATGGGGGTCCGCGGCCAAATGTATATCAATTTAGGGGTCCTTGGCATGAAAAGGGTTGAAAACCCTAAAATAAAAAGAAGACAAAGACTCATTGTGTTTAGAGAACTTGTCAAAAACCCATTCATGTTAAATGGTTATTGTGAAAAGATGATATCAAAAATAACTTTTGTTTAATTGAATTCACGCAGTATGACTTCAAATAAGATGTGGATTGTGTTTGTCTCATATGCAAATAAACTGAATCAAAGGGATCTCAATAAATCAAGCGAGCGGACAAGATGCTCTTGGGGGAAATGTGAAGCATTGATATAGAGAGAACAGGGCGCCTCCAGAATCTGTCAAATTAAATATGATTATCAAAGCAAATATTAACCCATTAAGACCTGGAACTGTGTCATTTTTAGATTTGAGCTAAAAAGCATTCTTTTACACGTTGGCTATTCAAAAATAGCAGATATACAAGCTCATAGCGCGGCACCGAGTGCCGCGCTATGAGCTTGTAGATCTGCTATTTTTGAAAATGTGAGATTTGCACACAATGTGAAAATGTGTGCAAATCTTTGAATATATATATTTCTAAAGCAAACATTTTTGAGTCAAATCGTTGCTTCTGGGGGGTCCCTGGAACAACATATTTTGATGGGGGTCCGCGGCCAAATATATATCATTTTGGGGGTCCTTGACATGAAAAAGATTGAGCACCACTGATATAGAAACCTACGTTTTTCAGAAAACTGTTGAGATTTAGGAGACATGTAGAATCGGCTTCAGGTCTCAATGGGTTAAATATGATTATCAAAGCAAATATTAAAGCAAAGTATGGTTTTCATATCGTCGCTGTTGGGTTAGAGACCTCGTATCTCCATGTTTCAAAAGTTTTTTTTCCTTAAAGTAACGCCCTACTTCACTATACGATTCTACATGTCTCCTAAATCTCAACAGTATTCTCCAAAAAACGTATGTTTCTATATCAGTGGTGCTCAATCTTTTTTCATGTCAAGGACCCCCACAATTATATGTATTTGGCCGCGGAACCCCATCAAAATATTTAGTTCCAGGGACCCCAAGAAACAAAGATTTGAGTTAAAAAATATTCGCTTTAAAAATATATATATTTCAAAGATTTGCACACATTTTCACGATTTTTAAAAAAATAGCCCAAAGTGTAAAATAATGCTAAAAAAACAAAAAACGAACCGACCAATTTTAGCTGATCTTTCTTCTTACTAATGATTTGACTGTGTGCAGTGCAGTGGTGTAAAGCAACTACAATTTTGAGGTGTTTTTACTTTACTGGAGTATTTCCAATTTTCAATACTTCTACTTCTACTCCACTACATCTCAGAGGCAAATATTGTACTTTTACTCCACTACAATGATATGAAAACGTTACTGGTTACTTTGCGGATATAAACTATTAGATTATAAGACATACATTAACCACTTTAGCCCTATTTTATACCTAGGCTATTTAGATCTGCTATTTTCAAACATTTCAGTACTTTAACTTTTGGTACTTTAAGTATATCTTGATGCCAATACGTTTGTACTTTTACTTAAGTATTTTTTTTAGCATGCACAGGCCTTTTGCTTGTAACAGAGTATTTCTACATTGTGGTATTGCTACTTTTACTTGAGTAAAATATATTTTTCTACCACTGACTCTGTGTGTGTGTGTGTGTGTGTGTGTGTGTGTGTGTGTGTGTGTGTGTGTGTGTGTGTGTGTGTGTGTGCGTGTGTGTGCGCGTGTGTGCGTGTGTGTGAGTGCAGAGTAGAGGGTGCTCGTGAAGGTGGCTCACGTACAACATCAGGAGGAGAGGATGCTGCTTGGCTTCGTCCAGATGTGCCGGGACACTGATTTCCAGACGGAGAGCTGTGTGGAACGCAGAAAGAAGCTTTTCAAATGACTTCATCTGCACATCCAACACAGTCTCACTCCCAAGAAGGCACATATTGCCTTTTGGTCAGAACCCCAGGAAGGCACATATTGCCTTTTGGTCAGAACCCCAGGAAGGCACATATTGCCTTTTGGTCAGAACCCCAGGAAGGCCAAAAGTAAATCTATCTGACCAAAAGGCAATATGTGCCTTCTTGGGAGTGAGACTGTGTTGGCACATCATCTGTCATTTCATCCTCTCTGCTGTGCTGCTGTTTTATCACTCAAACATTTTGTTTTTTATTGTTATGTTATTTTACTGCACACAGAAACAAAATCTCAAACTAAAGCATGCATTGTGTGAGTATTTTATTTTAATTTTGTTTCGGCCTGGCGAGAGTATGTTTTGCACCCTGTCTGTCTGTCTGTCCGTCCGTCCGTCCGTCTGTCTGTGAGCAGCTAATCTCCGGCACCGTGGGCCGGTCGCTGCGAAACTGTGCACACACACACACACTCCCTGGATGCCAAAACCGAACCTCTGCCTCAAATTTTTTCCAGATTGGCCTGTTATAGCGCCACCAGGAGGCTGCTTTTTGCGAAACACATTTTTTTTTAAATTACTCCTACAGCATTTGTCCAAACAGGTACACAATATCTCTATAGTCATTAAACAAAACCTGTTTTTTTTTTAACTCATTCCCTGCCACAGACGTAAGTGACGTGGTTTACGTTCAAACGCCCAGGCTGCCAAGGATGTAAAAGACAAAGTTTTATTTTGTTGGTGGGTGGTTGTAGATGTATCAAATTGGGCTAAAAGGGTTAAAGGTAGGGTAAGTGATATTTTTTTGTTAAAACAAAAAGTATTTTGTTAAAAGGTTAAAGCACTATATTGTGATAGTAATCATTGCTATAGAGTGTTTGTTCAGTAACAGGAGTCTCCCCGTCTCTCCAGCTCTTTAATAAACAGAAAATACATTTTTTTGGTAGGTGACAATATCTCAGCCAATCAGGAGAAAGTACCCATTTTTAAGCTTAATTTTTATAGTGTTCCAGTTCCAATTTTGCCTGCTCATTTCTTAGTGTCATCACTTCCAATTTCACTTGTTTAATCTGTATCCTGACTGAATTCTGTATCCTTATTGGATAAAATTGGAAATTAAACTGAAACTGAAACGAAAATGCATTTTCTGTTTTATAAAGAGCTGGAGAGACATGGAGACTCCTTTTACTGAACAAACACTCTATAGCAATGAATACTATCAGAGTATAGAGCTATTTAACACTTATTTTAACCAAAGAAAATCACTTACCCTACCTTTAATGTTTGTTTTATAATGTAGGCCTAATACTTTATATCTGCTGCAAAGTAACTAGTAACCTTTTTCTTAAAGTAAAAGTATAGACAATTGGAAATACTCCAGTAAAGTCAAACTACCACAAAATTGTACTTAACTACAGTACTTGAGTACATGCACGTAGTTACTTTAAACATGTTGGCCCTTTAATGTTATTCCATCCAGGAGTTTCCAGTGTCCACATATTACATTGATGGAATTTATGGGCATCACTTCCAGTTGTCAGTCATTCAATTCACATTCCTACAGGAAGTGATGCCCATGATTCCCTAAGAAACGTGTGGATAGATTCCAGCACCGTACCAAAGTCATTGATGTGTATGGTTCTCCTGTCCCTCTTGGGCAAGGTCCTGTAAACCAGAGCATCCTGTAACATCTCATTCTTCTCCACCATGACACTCTCTAGAAAAAAGACAGAACAACTGCTTGCATTACATTAAAGAAAGAAAAATCTGCTATTTTTAGAAAATATATATATTTGTTTTAAAGGGACATTTTTAACTACGATCTGTGCTTCTGGGGGTCCCTGGAACAACACATTTTGAAATGGGGGTCCGCGGCCAAATGCATGTTATATATGCATATATATATATATATATTCAAAGATTTGCAGAAATCTTCCCGGATTAAAAAAAAAAAAATGCTGCTCATTTTCTGTTCAGAGGAACACGCTGGAGACTGTAAGACGCCACAGCACAGAAAATCAGACTTAGCAGCAACGCAATCCAACCGTGTCGGCCACGCGCGCGCACGCACGCACGCACGCACGCACGCACGCACGCACGCACGCACGCACGCACGCACGCACACACGCACACACACACACACACACACACACACACACACACACACACACACACACACACACACACACACCTGATGCAACTGATTGAAAGAGCGGCGCGCAGACAGAGAGACGGCACAAATTCAACTTCGAACGCACATACCTGTCATATCAGTCAGTCTGTGTAGAGTTGTTTGTGGAATTCCGGGACCTGGGAAAAAACAGCATTTCCAGAGATACAGTTTAGCCACAAGTATTTTGGGTGGTGATGATGGTGGTCAAGGCACAATCTCGTTTTTTTTTTTTCAACCTATCCTTACAATCCTTACTTTTTTTTTTACAATAATTCCCAAAACCTCAGACTGTCACCAAAATCTCTTCTGCCCGGTTCTACTTAGTGGCTGGAGCAATTGATCTGTATTTGCACACGGCCATTGACCATTAGCATGTGCACGGAACAGCCGCGCCCGTTTTTCACGTTTTTTTCATTTTTTTTATTCACATTTTTTTTACGTAAAATAATTGGGGCTATGGGTGGGAGCCAGGGACGTGCACATATAGACTCTAGGTGATGCTTGAGCACCTGCCCTTTGCCCTCTTGACCAGAAGTGCCCTTTGAAAAAAGGGCACAGCAGGGGTCTTCAACAGGGGGTCAGGGACCCCTAGGGGGTCCTCAGAGTTACTACAGGGGGTCCGCCAAATCTTTATGTGATATGATTTTTCTTTTTACCATAACCACTCGAAACCTAGCATCCCTTTTCTGAGGAGAACTTTAGCCAAAAATAGCAGATCTACAAGCCCACAACGCCTCGCGCTGCGAGGCGTTGTGGGCTTGTAGATCGGCTATTTTTGGCAAAGAGGTATACAGTAGGTGTAGACTAGAGGGAAAAAAGAGCAGACCAAGTAAACAAAAAAAAGTATAATTTACTTGAGCACCTGCCCCTCAAAATGTCTGTGCACGCCACTGTTGAGCGTTAGTGAGGACCAATTACATGAAGATATATAGGTTGAACATGGATGAAAACATTCACTATCCCTTGCTCATTAACCCATTAAGACCTGAGGCGATTCTTAAACATGTTTTCTAAATCCTAACAGTTTTTTTTCTGGCACCCGATGTGTGTTCATTGGTGCTAATCAGTACCTCTGCAGGTGAGCAGAACATGCTGGTAGTCTGGGCTGAAGAGGGCGCTGTAGTACGAGCACTGAGGTCTGAACAGGAAGCAGCTCACACACTGTCTGTGGAACGGATCCACTGTGGAGACTCTGGTTAAACACACACAAACACACAATAGATCCACTGTGGAGACTCTGGTTAAACACACACAAACACACAATAGATCCACTGTGAGACTCTGGTTAAACACACACAACACACAATAGATCCACTGTGGAGACTCTGGTTAAACACACACAAACACACAATAGATCCACTGTGAGACTCTGGTTAAACACACACAAACACACAATAGATCCACTGTGGAGACTCTGGTTAAACACACACAAACACACAATAGATCCACTGTGAGACTCTGCTTAAACACACACAAACACACAATAGATCCACTGTGAGACTCTGGTTAAACACACACAGGGACCCCAGAAGCAAATATTTGAGTTAAAAAATGTTTTTTTTCTCCACGATTTTGTAACCCTTTTTTCACCCGGTGCCAATTTTCTAAGTGATCCCGGGCGCTACACTCCCCCCACCAGCCTAGGGAGCCCAGGGCCGAGCTCTTGCCTCCTTCAATGCATGAGAGCCAACTGACCTTCTTGTAACCTGACAGGGGGGAGTTTCCCCGGTTGGACGTAGCGCGTGGAAGGAACACGTTATTCCAACCAGTTCCCTTCCCCTCCATCAGGCGCCCCGGCTGTCATGGGGGAGGAGTTATAGCGACCAGGATTACTGCATGTTTTTGTGAGGGTATTAACTACCCTGAGAGACACGGGGAGAACATGCAAACTCCACACAGAGTAGGACCCTTTCGCCAACCCCACTTAGGGTGTGGGCGCTGATGACGCGGAGGAGAAGACACGCCCCCAGCGTCCCCGGCAGGAATCGAACCCAGGACCTTCTAGCTGTGAGGCGACTAAAAAAAAAGGTTTGCTTTGCTAAGGTGCTCGGGTGGTGCAGTGGTAAAGTCCCTGCCCATCACCACAGAGGTTTTGGGTTCGAACACACCGAGGTGTAACCGGCTTTGTCGAGAGTCTATACCAGTGGTTTTCAACCAGTGGTCCGGGGACCACCAGTGGTCCTTGAGGGAGTTCCAGGGGGTCCCCAGCTAAATGATAGATAGGAACCAAATGGACCCTTTTGGGTCTGTAACTCTGAGAGTGTACAAATGGAACCAAATGGACCCTAACGGGTCCATTTGGTTCCATTTGTACACTCTCAGAGTTACATTAACATTGATTTTACAATATGAATTGGGGTCCCAGAGGTATAAATGCCATTAAATGGGGGTCCGTAGCCTAATGCATGTTAAACTGGGGGCCCTTGAAATTAAAATGGTTGAGAATCACTGCTAGAGAGCCATAAAAACCTTCTCTTATTGGGGTCCCTTTTCAAATGGGGGTCCGTGGGGTAATAAGCGTCTATTTGGGGGTCCTTGACATGGAAAAAGTTTGAGAACCACTGGTCTAATACAGACCAAAACCCCAGTATTGCAACAGGATTGGTGGCGTGCCTCACTAGGCGTTAGGCTGCCGACCCTCAGGCTCGTGTTCGACTCCCGCCGGAGGCAGACAACTTTTTTTTTGATAATAAAGTATAGCTTTGGACCGTACCGCGACGGAGGGGCGCAGTCTCAAGCCAACTTGAGCCACGAGAGGCACCGCCTCGCGCGCCGAACGTTGCGAAGTTCGCTTTGAGCCTACTCAGCCCCGTCCGAGTTATGTGCCGATAGGCACAGAATAGTAAATGGTGTTGTGGGGACCCACAACAGTGCCCCAACTGTCACTGTCAAAGTGACCACTGGCCAATCACAGCGCGACTTTTCGGGTCTGGGGCGGGTCTTGGTAGAATGTTGTTACGGATTCACTATCGCGCTACACGAACACAACTGGCCCCGTGTTCGGGGGAGGGAAGCCGGGCGAGGAGGAGGAGGAGGAGGAGGAGGAGGAGGAGGAGGAATAGGAGGAGGGTGATATTGGTCGTTGCATGTACAGTAATCCGACAGGCTTGGGCCGCGGCGGCGCCTGTCAGCGGGGAGTGTTGTGCGGGAGGAGTAGGACGAAGGCTGTATACGTCCTCCTGGTGAGGGCTCCTCACTGACAGGTGAGTCAGTAGGATACGACAGCAGTGACAACACAGAGATGTGTGTGGAGAGGAATTCATTGGTTTAACAACGTATTGAACTAGAAAATATGCTCCTCGGAGCCAGTACTGTTCCTGATTAATCCTGTCTTTATATTACATTTATATTACATATTGTCACGTGTCACTTGACCAATGTTAGCTTAGCTTCAAAAAATCACACCCAGTGTGAAGTGGGCGGTGTGTGGTCATCACAACATGACTCACTTTAAAAAAAAAGGATAAATGACTTTTTTAAAGTCCATACTGCTATTCATAGGGCTGCACATGTGTCATGTGTTTCGCTAGCCAATCACAGTCCTGAATTTGCAAAGTCAGCCAATCACATTACAGCTAGTGGTGATGACACTAGCTGTAATGTGATTGGCTGACCTTGCAAAAGTATCGATTTGCATTAACAATGGAAGGGTTAGGGGTGTAGACTGCGTTGTAGACTATTGGCCAATCACGGTGCAGGATTGGTCAGTGTCCAAAAGTCACTTATAGGGGGCGGCTACACCGCCCCAAAAAACACACCCAGTGTGAAGTGGGCGGTGTGGTCACAGTGGTCATCACAGTGATGGAAGTGATTCACTTAAAAAAAAAAACATAAAAGTGTTTTTTTTAAGTGCATAGTCCTATTTATAGGGCTATGCACATGTGTCATGTGTTTCTAGCCAATCACAGTCCTGAATAGAGTCATGGTGGCCAATCACGGTGCAGGGTTAGGGGGTTACACTGGTGGCCAATCACAGCGCAGGGTTGGGGGTGTGCAATTTGGATCGATGTCCAAACCTCACATATAGGGGCGGTTGCACCGTCCAAAAATATGAATGATTTTTTGAAGCAAATTTGATATTCATAGGTTTTTATGTCATCATGCGTCTCGCTAGCCAATCAAAGCATTGGTGACAACATATTGTCACGTGAAGCTTGACCAACGTTAGCTTGGCTGAGACGGACGGACACACGGAAGTGTGTGTGTGTGTGTGTGTGTGTGTGTGTGTGTGTGTGTGTGTGTGTGTGTGTGTGTGTGTACCTGTACAGTTGCCTTTGTGTCGGTCCATCCTCTGTACTCAAGAAATAACTGCAAAACACAAACCTCAGCAGTTAGTTTAGAAGCCTTAATCTGCAGTAACACACACACACACACACACACACACACACACACACACACACACACACACACACACACACACACACACACACACACACACACACACACACACACACACACACACACACACACACACACACACACACACAGCAGTAATAATAAACACAGACATATGTGGTGTTTAGTAGCTGTAGCTAAATGTTTGTGTGTGTCTTTTATGAGACGTGACCAGTGGTGAAAAGTAACTAAGTACATTTACTCAAGTACTGTACTTAAGTACAATTTTGAGGTACTTTTACTTTACTGGAGTATTTCTAATTACCAGTACTTTTACTTCTACTCCACTACATCTCAGAGGCAAATATTGTACTTTTACTCCACTACAATGATTTGAAAACTTTAGTTACCAGTTACTTTGCAGATATCAATTATGACATTATAAAACATACATTAACCACTTTAGCCCTATTTTATACCTAGGCTATTTGAAAATAGCAGATCTACAATAGAGCTGCTATTTTCAAACATTTTAGTAGTTTTATTTTTGGTACTTTAAGTATATTTTGATACCAATACTTTTGTAAAAGTACATTTAGAATTCCGGACTTTTACTTCTACATTGCAGTATTGATACTTTTACTTAAGTAAAACATTTGAGTACTTTTTCCGCCCCACTGACGGTGACACTCACACACGGTTGGAGTTGTGATCGTAGGCTAAGATCTCACAGACCTCCCAGCTTCCCGAGGTCAGGTGCCGAAGGTTGACCTCCTGACCTTTGGACTGCAGGGGGGGGAAACATGAAACCGAATCAAAAGTCAACAGCATCAGTGGCGTGCACAGACATTTTGAGGGGCAGGTGCTCAAGTAAATTATTATTTTTTTGTTTACTTGGTCTGCTCTTTTTTCCCTCTACACCTATACATCTTTGCCAAAAATAGCAGATCTACAAGCCCACAACGCCTCGCAGCGCGAGGCGTTGTGGGCTTGTAGATCTGCTATTTTTGGCTAAAGTTCTCCTCAGAAAAGGGATGCTAGGTTTCGAGTGGTTATGGTAAAAAGAAAAGTCATATCACATAAAGATTTGGCGGACCCCCTGTAGTAACTCTGAGGACCCCCTAGGGGTCCCGGACCCCCTGTTGAAGACCCCTGCTGTAAACTGAAAAAAACACTTTTTTTGTTTTTTTTTCAAAAGGGCACTTCTGGTCAAGAGGGCAAAGGGCAGGTGCTCTAGCACCACCTAGAGTCTATCTGTGCACGTCCCTGAGCAGCGTGGCAGGAGGGCACACCATCCTGAACCTCTCCGTCACCTCGCCTGCAAACCATACTACTGATGATGGATACAGGATAGATACAGGATAGGTGGGCACTAGGGACATCTGGGCACCTCCATGTAAAATTGGCTTTATTGTCCAAAATGTAAAACAAAAAAATATTTGAAAAATGGTCTTAAATAATGTAAAGCATACATTCTGTGAACATGCACGGCACATCATTATCGGACTTAATTTTATCATCCAACTTCTTGTTTATGCCCCAAAATGACTGGATATGCAGGTTTTGTAGTACATGGTAGAAATTGTAGAAAAAATAAGGTCCTTACACACCGGGGCGATTTTTTAGTGCGAATAATGCGTTTTTTTTTTAAAACCTTATAAAGTCAATGGCTCCGTACATGGAGCGAAAAAGCGAAGCGAAAAAGCGTATTTTAATTATTCGGAACGAGTCCGAATTTTGCGTATATTCGCTACAGATGTGCCACTTCAAAACTTCACACGTTACTGTTCTTTCCCTGAAAGTGGCCTGAAAAGGCATGTTTTCCTCCCTGTTCTGCCCTTAAAATTGCACTGTTTTGCCCCTGAAAAGAAGTTGTCACTAAACCCCCCCGTTTTTCCCTTCAACAGACACCCATATGCATGAGAACAAAAGAATGTGTGTTGAGAAGGTGTCAGACTCATTATGAGGCGAAAGGTGATTTGAAGAGTTGCTCAAATTAATTAGCATCATAAAAGCAGTGATCATCAAAATAATTCATCATTTTAAATGCCCTTCTTTGTCCCTCTTATTGCCCTGGGAATCCCCTGAAAATTTACTGTCTTGGCGATGGCAGGACATGTGAAGTTTTGAAGTGGCACATCTGTATATTCGCCGGTATGTAAGGACCTTTAGTCCTTAATTGTCAAATGTTTTTGGACACAATAGCCAACTTTACATCGAGGTGCCCAGATGTACCTAGTGCCTACCTATCCTGTTACCATATACTGATGAGTGCTACTGACCTGCTTCTCCTTGGGACACATCTCAATCTGTCCCCAAAGTCACATCTCAATCTGTCCCCAAAGACACATTTTGCATGTTCTCCCCGAGGTACCCTCACAAAAAGCCAAATTTGGGTCCCGACCCACTGTTTGGGAAACAGTGCTGTAGCTAACTAACAACACAGGCTGGCTACATGAGATGTGAGAGCCACATGGGAGCCACAGGGTTCCCATGTGGGTCCTACGATCTATAAAAAAAAGAAGAGCAAAAGCCTAACTAACTGCTGTGATGTGTCTGTTACCTGATGGGATATCATAGTGATGTGTCTGAACGCTCCACTTCCACCATGTTTCAGAGGCATGGTGATGAAGAACGTCGATCCATCCTTGGAGAAAACAGGCTCTTCATTCTAAAAACACACACAAAACCCATAGGAAATCAACAGTGTTTAATTGTAGTACTTCACTTCACCACCAGGTGCACAGTAGGAAATGATTTATCCCCAATGCAAGTTAAAAGGTAACATGAGTTGTTACCCATGTACTATGTTAGTACTTGACAGAGGTGGGACAAAGGTCACTGTTTTGCAAACTACAAGTAAGTCTCAAGTCTTTGCTTTCGAGTCCCAAGTCAAGACCACATCCTAAACCTTTTGTTTCGAGTCCCAAACAAGTCCTGAGCTTGTTGGAAGGGTTCAAGTGGACGTCTCAAGTCAAGAGCTAGAGGGCTCAAGTCAAGAGAGGGCTCAAGTCAAGAGAGGGCTCAAGTCAAGAGAGGGCTCAAGTCAAGAGAGGGCTCAAGTCAAGAGCTAGAGGGCTCAAGTCAAGAGAGGGCTCAAGTCGTGAGTCATTGGCGTTGAAGTCCAAGTCGAGTCCAATGAATATGTCTTCGAACTGGGAACCTTCCGGTACCTCAAGTGGCCGCTCTACCTCCTCAGCCACTGCCACTGCATACATACTGTACAAGCTGGCTGGGGTCGGGCTTCAAATAAGGTAGGAAGATATAGGTTGAAAAGGTGTGGAGTTGTCCTTTAAGTGGTTGCACTTAAAAAGTCATCATTGTGTCTCACCTGACGATCGAGCCACTTCTCTGAAGTCATCACATGTTTCTGAAATGAAATGAAAACATGCATTTTAATAAACAGTATGATTGAATAAACAGTAAGGGTAAGCTCACGACGCGTTGTGAGCTTGTAGATCTGCTATTTTCAGAGCACAACACCCGAGCGCAACCAGACATAAAATGACTTGTCTTGTAGTTCTACTGGATCTCTTCTCCACTAGATCCCTCACTAACATTTTAGTCTAGTTTTTATTTGTTGATGAAATTGTCAATATATTCAGTCTTAGTTTTAGCCATCATTGCTTAGTTTTTATTTAGTTTTAGTCAGTGAAAAAAGGTAAGTCGACCAACATCTTTCGTCATAGTTCTAGTGGACGAAATCAACACTTGATTCACACTTATAGGTGCGAATAAATAAAAACCAACCCGACCTTGACGCAGTCTCCTCTGGTGACGTCGCACACCGTCAGGATGGACATGTTCTGAGCTCTGTTGACCCAACGCACAGCTGCCCTCTGATTGGTCACCCACGTCACCATGGTGACATAGTACTCACTACGGGGGAAAAACAGCCGAGGTCATTAAACGGGTTCAGATGACATACTGACCGACAGTCAGCAGCGTCTGTGTCATTTTAAGGTTTCTTTGGCTATTCAAAAATAGCAGATCTACAAGCTCATAGCGCGGCACCGAGTGCCGCGCTATGAGCTTGTAGATCTGCTATTTTTTGAGAAATTCTGAAAGTTTGTGCAAATATTTGAATATAGAAACATTATTAAATAAATATATTGAAAAAAAACGTATGTTGCTGTATCGGTAGTGCTCCAACTTTTCCATGTCAAGGACCCCCATAATTATATGTATTTGGCCGTGGACCCCCATCTCAGAATATGTTGTTCCAGGGACCCCCCAGAGCACAGATCGGAGTTAAAAATGTCCGCGTTAAAACATATATATACATATAGGCCTATATATATATATTCAACGATTTGTACACGTTTTCACGATAAAAAAAGAAAGCTCAAGCTCATAGCGCGGCACCGAGTGCCGCGCTATGAGCTTGTAGATCTGCTATTTTTGAATAGCCAGTTAGCAGCATCTGTGTCATTTTAGATTTTTAGCGTTGGCTATTCTAAAAAATAGCAGATGTACAAGCCGTGCTGCGAGCTTGTACATCTGCTATTTTTTTAATTTTCAAGAATAAATCTTGAAAGTTTGAGAGCTACTGATTTAGAAGGCATTTGTAGAATTGGCCTCAGGTCTTCCTGGGATTTACAGGAAGACCTGTCATTTTAAGATTTTTTTGGCTACTCAAAAATAAAATAGCAAATCTAAAAGCTATGAGCTTGTAGATCTGCTTTTTTTTTTTTTTTACCGTGAACATGTGTTCAAATCTTTGAATACATGTTTTTTTTTTAAGTGTACATTTTTAACTCAAATCTTTGGAGGGTCCCTGGAACAAAACATTTTGAGACTGGGGGTCCGCGGCCAACTACATACGGGTCCTTGACACGAAAAGGTTTGAGAACAACTGATATTATAGAAAAAACATGTTTTTTATTTTTTTAAACTGTTAGGATTCAGAAAACATTTGTAGAATCCCCCCATAAGCAAAGATTTGAGTTAAAATGTTTTCTTTAAAGATACATATATATGTATATATATTCATAGATTTGCACACATTTTCACAATTTCTCAAAAATAGCAGATCTACAAGCTCATAGCGCGGCACTCGGTGCCGCGCTATGAGCTTGTAGATCTGCTATTTTTGAATAGCCCAAATAAATCTCAAAATGACACAGATTCATTCCTGGCCTAAATGGGTTAAAGATAGGTGCTATATAGCACCGCTAAAAAGGTTCTCCTATGATTACAAGCCAAAGAAGCATTTTGTGAGTGTTGAGTTCACATGGTTCAGACTTTGACAGTTAAGCGGTTCATTATACCTTTTCTCAAAGCTGTCAGGAGGGGGCAGCTCAGTGGTTAGAGAGCTGCCGTCCAGGCTGACCACATACAGCCTGACCACCGGATTCACCTGACCCATCTGCAACACACACACACACACACACACACACACACACACACACACACACACACACACACACACACACACACAGGTCACAGCTCCTTAAAGGGATATTTCACCAAAAAAAGGGGAATTTTATGGTCTACTCAGGCTTTTGTGACCCCCCCCCCCCCAAACTGCTTGATTCGGTATTTAGATATTTGTTATTCACTTTATCAGACACGCCCCCTTCCTATACAAACCCATTATAAAAAAGAAGAAGTATACATAATTTGAAAATTGAGAATACCCCATACATCAAAATTGTACTTAATAGTTGGGTCATTTATGGCACTTCCGTGACCGTGGAGAGCGAAGGTCCGTTTCTCAATGGATTTGTCATCTAGGAGGGTTATTAAACAAATTTAGCCGGGGTGTATTTTTTTAAACGGCGGGGAAAATTTGTGGGAGACCAAAATCCAAAATGGCTGCCGTGAAAATGAACTTTTTAATGGTTTGACCTACAATGATGCACAATACATGGTTTCAGAGCTTATTTTGGTCAAGGAATACATATATGGTGTTTATATAATGATTTGACCTATTGTCGACCTTCAAATGCAAGATGGCTGCCAATTATGAGCTCCAAAAGGGAGTTTTTTTCAAAATCGTCACAGAGCCTTCATATTAGGCTCAAATGAAAGCTCTGCTCATGATGAGTTGAATAATATACAGTATAAGTACACAGAAGTAATCTCTGAGGTCAATAAAGTCAATGTTTGTGTGTAAACAGCAGTTGCTGATTTGCGGTTTCCCATTAAATAGGGTAGGCTACTGAGAATATGGTGTCCAGTTCATCCCATCACATTTTCATAATGAACCAAAAATAAGTGAGCTCTATAGCCTAACATAAAATAGTATTCTGTATGCAAAGCTAGAAAGGTTAGTTGCTTGAGGTGAATTTAATTTGTCACCCTTATTTTGTAGTATTGCTCCCAGTGTTTCCTGTCTGCCTAGTTACTTTTACCTGCCTTAACCAGTCTTGTAATTTTGTCAGTGTTTCCACCTGTGTCCTCCTAGTCCCCCAGCCTATCACAGTGTTGATTGTCAGTTGAGTTCACCTGTGTCCTGTTAATCCCTGTATATTTAAGCCCTGTGTTTGCATTGTGTTCTTGTTGGTCTGTAGACCTTTGTCATGTGAGGTTTTTAGTTGTTGTTCTTTGTGCTCAAGAATCTTGGATAAGAACCTCTCGCCAGAGCAGGATGCACAGCACGCCCTGTCTGTAGTGCTTTCCTCGTAGTGCTTGGTCTACCAACCCCTCCACTACTACCCCTGCTGTAACCAGAGTGTCTGCCATTCCAGAGCCCTTGAATCGCTTGTAGATGGCATAGATGTACTGTAGGACATCAGCTGGTGGAAAGGTACGAGGATTGGGAGGATGTCCTTGAACATTTCTGGATTCTCTGCCTTGAGCTCAGTGAGCGTCTTGTAGGTGGGCAGGTCACCAACAAGAAAGGAGAATGGAATATTCTTCTGCCACATGGCCTCCACATGTTTCACCATGATGTCATTCACCACTGACTTACTTGAAGGTTCATTGTATGTTGTGTGGTAATAAGGCTTGCTCTTGTTGGGTGGTGGATGACAGCAGGACTGGGCACCACTGTATCCTGGAACTCGCTGCTCTTCAGGTGGTGGTCTTGTACCATGATTGTCTACACGAGACAGTGCATGTATCACAGAGCGAGCACACTGCGGAGCTCTGCTATCAACCTGGGAGTAAATGTCCATGGCATGACAAGGAGTAAAGATCTGGTAGACACTCTGCACAAGAGCGGTGTCTGTATCAGCTTTGCAGACACACTGCTCCTCTATGACCATTGGGCTCTGATGGATGTGGAGGCATCAGCAACCTGCCCACACGAGATCGCAGACAGCAAGCCAGCTATCGTGATCATCGACAATGACGACTTCAAGATTGACACTATGACAGGTGACTCTACAGCAGTCCATCGAACAAATGTCATGTACATGCAGCCAGAGAGCTATGAAAAGAAACCAGGCGAAGAGACTGCTGAAACGCTCACCAAGAAGAAGGAAATCTCTGCACAGCTAAAGCAGAAGTGTGCGGAACTGACAAAGGTTTGCCAGTACAGATGCCCCCTCTGGTAGCAAGAGTGAGTCACCTGCTTGTCCCAGGGTAGATCCACCAGTGGATGGGTCAGCTCCGCAGCGTGCTCGCTCTGTAATACATGCACTGTCTCGTGTAGACAATCATGGCAGAAGACCACCACCTGAAGAGCAGCGAGTTCCAGGATACAGTGGTGCCCAGTCCTGCTGTCATCCACCACCCAACAAGAGCATGCCTAATTACCACACAACATACAATGAACCTCCAAGCAAGTCAGTGGTGAATGACATAATGGTGAAACATGTGGAGGCCATGCGGCAGAAGAATATTCCATTCTCCTTTCTTGTTGGTCACCTGCCCACCTACAAGACGTTCACTCAGCTCAAGGCGGATAATCCAGAAATGTTCAAGGACATCCTCCCAATCCTCGTAACTTTCCACCAGTTGATGTCCTACATCTATGTCATCTACAAGCGATTCAAGGGATCTGGAATGGCAGACGCTCTAATGTCCAAGATTCTTGAGCACAAAGAACAACAACTAAAAACCTCACCTCACATGACTACAGACCAACAAGACCACAGTGCAAACACAGGGCTTAAATATACAGGGATTAACAGGACACAGGTGAACTCAACTGACAATCAACACTGGGATAGGCTGGGGGACTAGGAGGACACAGGTGGAAACACTGACAAAATCACAAGACTGGTTAGACAAGGCAGGTAAAAGTAACTAGGCAGACAGGAAACACTGGGAGCAATACTACAAAATAAGGGTGACAAATGAGTTGACCTTTAAATTCACCTCAAGCAACTAACCTTTCTAGCTTTGCATACAGAATACTATTTTATGTTAGGCTATAGAGCTCACTTATTTTTGGTTCATTATGAAAATGTGATGGGATGAACTGGACACCATATTCTCAGTAGCCTACCCTATTTAATGGGAAACCGCAAATCAGCAACTGCTGTTTACACACAAACATTGACTTTATTGACCTCAGAGATTACTTCTGTGTACTTATACTGTATATTATTCAACTCATCATGAGCAGAGCTTTCATTTGAGCCTAATATGAAGGCTCTGTGACGATTTTGAAAAAACTCCCTTTTGGAGCTCATAATTGGCAGCCATCTTGCATTTGAAGGTCGACAATAGGTCAAATCATTATATAAACACCATATATGTATTCCTTGACCAAAATAAGCTCTGAAACCATGTATTGTGCATCATTGTAGGTCAAACCATTAAAAAGTTCATTTTCACGGCAGCCATTTTGGATTTTGGTCTCCCACAAATTTTCCCCGCCGTTTAAAAAAATACACCCCGGCTAAATTTGTTTAATAACCCTCCTAGATGACAAATCCATTGAGAAACGGACCTTCGCTCTCCACGGTCACGGAAGTGCCATAAATGACCCAACTATAAGTACAGGACTTGAGTAAATGTAGGCTACTTAGTTACTTTCCACCACTGCGTGTTGTGGGGAAAATAAGGAGTGGACCTAGTACAGAGCCCTGGGGAACCCCGGTCAACTAAGTTTATTAGGTGTTCAGTGATTAACTCATTCCCTGCCTAGAACAACTTTTTTTTGACCCAAAGACCAAGGAGATATGATTTTTCGAAGATCTAGACTCCCATCCACTTCCTTGTTAACTTTACACTTAAAAATTCTGTATCTCGGCTCCTGAGTACTTTTTTTTTCAATTAAAAATCTTGGCAGTGGGCAAACGCGGCCAGAAAGAAGAGACTTGTGTTCGTGTTGATAAAATGTATCTATCTGGCTTTTAAAACAGACAAATACATAAATCATACCACTCACACTGGGCCTCATTCACAAACAACATGTCTTAAATTATTCTTACTTTAGTTCTTGAGGAAAATAAAAATGAAAACGACAAACCAACATGGGATTTGGTGAAACATTAATCTATTTAGTCGGTCATCCTGCATGTTGACGTTACCAAAGAACACATTCAGACAAGAAGGAAAAGTAAAAGTATCAATACAGCAATGTAGAAATACTTTGTTACAAGTGAAAGTCTGGAATAAATAAAATGTACTTGATGAAAAGTACAAAAGTATTGGTATCAAAATGTACATAAGTAAAAGTAGTCATTGTGCATAATGTCCCATTTCACAAGTTCGAAATGTATAAAAAATTAGCTTATAGTCAGGGATGTGCACAGATAGACTCTAGGTGGTGCTAGAGCACCTGCCCTTTGCCCTCTTGACCAGAAGTGCCCTTTTGAAAAAAAGTTTACAGCAGGGGTCTTCAACAGGGGGTCCGGGACCCCTAGGGGGTCCTCAGAGTTACTACAGGGGGTCCGCCAAATCTTTATGTGATATGATTTTTCTTTTTACCATAACCACTCGAAACCTAGCATCCCTTTTCTGAGGAGAACTTTAGCCAAAAATAGCCGATCTACAAGCTCACAACGCCTCGCGCTGCGAGGCGTTGTGGGCTTGTAGATCGGCTATTTTTGGCAAAGAGGTTTGGTGTAGAGGGAGAAAGAGCAGACCAAGTCAACAAAAAAAAGTATAATTTACTTGAGCACCTGCCCCTCAAAATGTCTGTGCACGCCCCTGCTTATAGTTCCCCATTGATTATCCCTTGCATAATAAACATGGCTGTGAGTCCCACCTTTGGGTAGATGTGGCCCCTGGGGTTAGGGTCAGCATTATTACAGTAGAGCAGGGGTATTCAACAGGGGGACACCTAGGGGGTCCTCAGAGTTACTACAGGGGGTCCGCGAAATCTTTGTGTGATATGATTTTTTTTTACCACTTGAACCCTAGCATCCCTTTTTCTGACGAGAACTTTAGCCAAAAATAGTAGATCTACAAGCTCGTAGATTGGGATTGTAGATCGGCTATTTTTGGCAAAGAGGTATAGGTGTAGAGGGAAAAAAGGGCAGACCAAGTGAACAAAAAATGGTTTAATCTAAAACACAATTTTATACAATATGTAGTGGGGGTCCCTGCTTCATCTCTCTCTCAACTAGGGGGTCCTTGGCCTGAAAACGTTGAAGACCCCTGCAGTAGAGTAACACTGACCTTTGGGTAGGGGTAGTATAAAGCTGACCTTTGGGTAGGGGTAGTATAAAGCTGACCTTAGGGTAGGGGTAGTATAAAGCTGACCTTAGGGTAGGGGTAGTATAAAGCTGACCTTAGGGTAGGGGTAGTATAAAGCTGACCTTAGGGTAGGGGTAGTATAAAGTAGGGCTGGGACTCGATTAAAAAAAATAATCTAATTAATTAGAGGCTTTGTAATTAATTAATTGCAATTAATCGCATTTTAATCGCATATCAATATTTGACCTGAGAACAGTGAAAAGCAATTTTTTCAAATGGATTTTGGCATACGTCTTTAAGTACATGTACTCAAGAACTGTACTTAAGTACAATTTTGAGGTATTTGCACTTGACTCTAGAGTATTTCCAATTTCTAATACTTTTACTTCTACTCCAGTAACTCCACTATATCTCAGAGGCAAATATTGTACTTTTACTCCACTACAATTATTTGAAAACTTGAAAAACAGTTACTAGTTACTTTGTAGATTTCGATTAATAAAACATTACAGCCATGTGAAAATAGCAGATCTACAAGCGCAAGGCATTGTGAGCTTGTAGATCAGCAATTTTCCACCACTGGAGGCTGGTAGAGTGTTGTTACTGTTGTTTATAGTAGATTCATTAATTATTATGATTAAAATTGCGCGCATGTGATCCGCACCGCATCGTGGAACCCCCCCCCCCTAAACGGGACAAACGCGCGCGTAGGCGGGGGCTTCCATTACAGATTCTGACTTGCCCAGCCAACATTATCAAGCAGGCATCATGTTTTCATGCACTGTGCTGGCTGCAGTAGACTTTGTTGTTGTCTGTCATGCCTGAGAAGTGAGAATTACCGTCTGTTGGTGCGCTGCTATAAACGGTCCGTCTGAAACTCGTCCAGTGAGAAACGTTCCGCAGTGCAAAAATAGGTGCGATTAAAATGCGTAAATTTTTTTAACGCGATAATTTTTCTGTAATTAATTGATCTAATTTAACGCGATAAAGTCCCGGCCCTAGTATAAAGCTGACCTTAGGGTAGGGGTAGCTGTGCCCCCTGGGGTACAGGGCTCCAGTGAAGCGGGCCAGATGCATGCTGGGTACCAGGCTGTCGTTGACGGACAGGTAGGCCAGCCTGGAGCCGTCAGGAGACCACCAGTGAGCCACCTGGGTGTGAAGAACCTCCTCTGGAAGAGACAACACAACACAGCATTTACATATATAAACTACTAGAGTTTCGGGGGGCTACGCCCCCCTCAACCCCAGCCGCGCACGGGGCCCAGCGTGGCCGTGTGTATATTGGGGGACCCAAATCGCCGGAGTGAAAGTGTGGAAAAGTTTTTTTGAAAAAGGAAAAAATTTGAAGAAATAATATTTGTTATGTTTCAGGGGGTCCACAGGGGGTCCGCGGACCCCCTGATGGTCCACTGACCCCCTGTGGAGTGTTGGGACGCGCGGGGACACCTCTGGAACATTGCGGACCATTTCGGTGTTTTTTTTTTTTTCATGAAGGTGGTTGCTTGTTTCTGGCGCAGGCTGTGCAAACCTGGCAACCCAGCGCATGCTGCCGCACGTTTAAGTGGCGTCGCGTCATGAGGGTCAGTGGGGCCGTGGCTCGGTCAGTGAAGACCCTGTAGTGCGGATGATATGTGGCATAGAGGGGCAGATTGTAAATCCACAGAGGAAACATCCGTGGGCTACCATTGGTTCAGCGATGTGTGCGGTGGCCCTGCGGCCCCTCCTCCTCCACCAATGTGCAGTAGTGAGAGCCCTGACGTCACAACAATTGGAGCGATGGGCACTGCACTGTGGTTGGTTAGGGTACACCTAGGGCCCAGGTAGAACCCAGTTAAAGCCTGCATGGGCAAACCCAGTTAGGACCCGCCTTGGTCCCACATAAACATGGCTAGTTGGGGCCCACCTAAGGGCCAGGTAGAAGCTACTTATAGCCTGCATGGGCATCGCAGTTGGGACTGAAGTGGATGCCGCTGACATTGCTGACATGGGGTCCATATGGTTTAGCCCACCTTGAAACCATATGGGAACTACGCTGGCATGCTGGCTGTAATGCAAACGCTGCATCATACCTGCAGTGTGTAGTTTGATGTTGTGTGTGTAGCAGATATACCTGCAGTGTGTAGATCAATGTCCATAGGAAAGTCAATGCCCAGCAGTGTTTTTTTTCCCCAGCAGAGTTTCTAGTGTCTCTGTGTCTCTCTGGAAGAGGTTGCACATGAACTCTGCAGCCGCACTGAGGCGCTCCAACACAAACACTCTGACATTAAGCTGCTTCACACAACAAACATCAGCACCACGCTGCTGTTTGTCCAAAAGACACATGTCCTCTCCCACCGACATCATGTGTTCATTTATCGACAGCCGTACAGACTCCTTTTGACACATTTTACGTCGTTTATGCAGCTCTCACTGACTCTCCACATCGGGCTGTTATTTTGGTGCGATCAAGTCAACGATGTGAGAGATTAGCTATCACAGACGGACGGACAGGGGGTGAAACATAGTCTTGCGCCATGCCTTTCGGCCTGGTGGAGACAATAAAAAACCGAAAGTAAAGGAAATGGCCATTTCTGCAACAGAAGTAGTCAATAAACTATGCTATGAAAACATGGGCGACATTGGCAAAGAATGTAAGAAAGAGGCAATCATGTAGAAAATAGCCGATCTCCAAGCTTACAAAGCCTGTCAACGTGAGGCGTTTCGAGCTTGTAGAGCGGCTATTTTCACAATATGTACTTGTGGAACGGAGTCAAACAGAATGGGGGGGGCCCAGATCAAGTACGTGTATTTGGGGGGGGGGGGGGTTGATAAACACTGCTGTAATCGGAGCGAAATTATCTGAAATTACTACATGACCATAATGCAGCGTAACATGCGTTGCACGGGGCGGTCCTGCCATTACGTTAGTTACTGTAGTTGCTGTGGAGCTACATAGTTCTCCAGAAGACACACACAAACATACACCATCTACAATGGACGAACTGAGCAGCAATATAGACATTCACCACACGAACGTGCATTGTTGACAAAGTGATTGCACAGCCGCTGCAGGCATGACAACCAGGTTAGCGTTAGCGACATGGCAGCTATCACAGCGCCCTGTCCGTCGTGCTGCAACTGCCTGTGATGGCTACAGCAGTAACAGCAAGCTGTCTGCGATGCCATTGTCTGGAGACTGCTCTTAGCGTGACACGACCAATGAGAGTGAGCGCTGTAGTTGTTGCTAAGATACGGTGGCGTCTCTGCCCCATAGCTTGTAGATCTCTCACACATGATTGGCGTAGGCTGCGTTGCCAGGTCTGACTGTGTGTGTAAGCAATGGTCGGCTTATTTTTGCGCGCCTTTGGGCTCGTTTGCATTGTGCGCACGGCAGCGCTTGTTTAGCGTACGTCAGCGCGACGTGGCAACGGCCGTGGCAACGTGAAAGGTGATTGGCTGGTGAAAAGAAACACCCGACGTTACACCAGACATGGTGGCTGGAGAAAATGGTGACCAAAAAAAAAGTTTGGAAAAAAAGGAAAAAACCCCCGCAGCGGCTGGCTGCTGTTGTGGTGATGAGGTCGTGCGCACGGTAAACGGTACGAAGCTGTCTCCCCTTCCGTTTTGTCCGACATTTGGTGAGTAGAATTAATTATGTTGCGCGGTGGAAACGGTGTAGTGAGCAGTGAGATGTCCCCTACGCGAGGCGTAAATTCAGCGCGGCCGCCGTGGCGAGTCAGTAGGCGACATGTGGTCTGGCGGTGCGTTGTTTATTCGATAACAGAGCTGTGGGGTGTCACCACCGAGGGTGCGGAAGTTGCTCGCCATTTATATAGTTAGATGAGAACCTCCTCTGGAAGAGACAACACAACACAACATTTACATATATAAACTATAAGAACCTCCTCTGGAAGAGACGACACAACACAACATTTACATATATAAACTATAAGAACCTCCTCTGGAAGAGACGACACAACACAACATTTACATATATAAACTATAAGAACCTCCTCTGGAAGAGACAACGCAACACAGCACATACATATATGAACTATAAGACTATAAAGACCTTATTGACAGCATAGATAAATACATTAAACAGACTAAACTGCAACACTATTTAGAAGCCCTGATTTGACCCGTTTCCACAGAGTGTGAGCTTGTAGATTGTCTGGTTTAAAGTGGTTAAGTCTGTTTCTGGGTTTGTATAAATATATATATATTTTTGTACTTAAATATTTATCCCACAATTTTGCAACCCCAACCGAGTTTTGGACATTATGAGGTTTCCCCACCGACAGAGAGACGATATGCCACCTAGTGTGCGTACAGTGCGTTACATGCAATTACCCCCCACTGCTCCAGCATCCAAACCCCCATTTCAGCACCAATTCCACGGCACAAAGGAGAGTTCTGGTCCATTAGACCCTGGTGTGTGTGTGTGTGTGTGCGTGTGTGTGTGTGTGTGTGTGTGTGTGTGTGTGTGTGTGTGTGTGCGTGCGTGCGTGCGTGCGTGCGTGCGTGCGTGCGTGCGTGCGTGCGTGCGTGCGTGCGTGCGTGCGTGCGTGCGTGCGTGCGTGCGTGCGTGCGTGAGTGAGTGCGTGTGTGTGTGAGTGAATCGACAGAGGGCCGCGAATAAAGGCACTGACTGACGTTTTCAGCTGACATAACTTAACCCAATTAGACCGGGAAAGAATCTGTGTCATTTTTTAGATTTCTTTGGCTATTCAAAAATAGCAGATCTACAAGCTCATAGCGCAACGAGCTTGTAGATCTGCTATTTCTGAAAGATTGTGAACATTTGTGCAAATCTTTGAATCTTTGCTTCTGGGGGATTCTGCAAATGTTTTCTAAATCCTACAGTTTTTTGAAAAACGTATGTTTCTATATCAGTGGTGCACCGACTTTTTCCCCCAGAATAAACCTCTGTCCGTCTGTAGTGGTGAGTGAGTGAGTGAGTGAGTGAGTGAGTGAGTGAGTAGGTGAAGCTACCCGGTTCTCCTCAGTGGCTGGACCAATTGCTCTGATTTTGCACACAGCCATTGACCATTACCATCTGAACTTAACTGTGAAGCCCGTTTTTCAATTTCATCAAATCTCAGCTTCTTATTAGCGTTTTTGTTTCAAACACTGTCGCCATGGTTACGGGGCTGCCCAGCTATGGGACGAACTGCCTCCCGGGTTGCCAGATCATGTGCGCATATCCCCCCACGGATGCGTCGACCGGGTATGGTCTAGTATATATATATATATTCAAAGACTTGCAAATAAAATTGTACCAATCAATTTTTCAAAAACAGCAGATCTACAAGCTCGTAGCGCGGCACTCGGTGCTGCGCTACGAGCTTGTAGATCTGCTATTTTTCAATAGCCAAATAAATCTTAAAATGCCACACAGAATGGTCTGAATGGATTAATTCCATGAATTGGCCTCAGAAATGTCCTGTTGTCACCTCCTAAAAGTGCTGCCTGAATTGTTATCTCTAAACACATAGAAACGTCAGATCTCCAAAGCATGTCATCATGTCATGCCCTCCTTCATCATACAAGAGTGTTGAGAAAAAGTGGTGAAAAATAGCCGATCAACAAGCTCACAATGCGCGACACATTGTGAGCTTGTAGATCGGCTATTTTCACTATTTCTGAACATTATAAGTCTTCCGTTTCCCGAAACATCTTTCTATCCTTTGGACATACGAGGTATTCCATCCGACAGCAGGTGGGTCGCAGCACCGTAACCCAGGCAACGACAACAATGTCACAAATGGCAGGCCTGCGTGCCCGCTTCCCATTTTAACCCATTAAGACCTGGAACTGTGTCATTTTTAGATTTGAGCTAAAAAGCATTATTTTACACTTTGGCTATTCAAAAATAGCAGATATACAAGCTCATAGCGCGGCACCGCGTGCCGCGCTATGAGCTTGTAGATCTGCTATTTTTGAAAAATCGTGAAAATGTGTGAAAATCTTTGAAAATATATTTTTTTAAAGCGAACATTTGTAACTCAAATCGTTGCCTCTGGGGGGTCCCTGGAACAAAATATTTTGATGGGGGTCCGCGGACAAATACATATCATTTTGGGGGTCCTTGACATGAAAAAGATTGAGCACCACTGATACAGAAACATACGTTTTTAAGAATACTGTTGAGATTTAGGAGACATGTAGAATCGGCTTCAGGTCTCAATGGGTTAAACCAAACCACACAATACGAGCTCAGCGTGGATAACAGTCAGACCTACAGTAGAGGAACTAGTTCTGCCGGATTCGTCCATAAACGCCTCAACACTCTGTGCATGGCAGTGGTGTAAAGTACATTTACTCAAGTACAGTGCTTAAAGTAATACTAGGTAACTTTAAAACAAGAACTAAAGTTAAATTGTATATCTTTTGTGAGGGGCAAATGTTTCACAACACCCACTCCATGAATTTCGCCCACGAAAGCCTTTTATAAACATATTTTTCAATAGAAAGTAGACAGGGACGTGTTTCCCGCGAAAAAAAGACGTCATCCGGCCGGAAAACTGGAACGGAAATGCACCGGTTTCCTGTTTGGCCAGCAACTACTAGCCTGGTAAACCCTCCCTCCGGAAATCTCATTTCCATTTGATTTCAGGAGTGAGTCTGGCCTGATCTGCAATATTCGCTCTATACGCCGAACTGACGAGCCTATCAGCGTCGTCGCTCATCGTTCTGTGATTGACAGCGACAGTTGGCCAATCAGGTGGCGAGTTCGAGTGAGCCCGAATGAAGCCGAGTGCAGCCTGACTGGGGCCGACAAAAGACGAACGGCAGCCATTGTTGTTTCTGCGAGTGCCGTCAATTCTTATTTTCGGTTTTAAAACGGTCTCAAACTTCTTTTTTGAGGCACGGAATTTACTATTAAGATATCGTTTGGATAGAATTTAGTTGTTTAACTTCATATTAATGGTCAATTAATCATGACAGAGCCTATTTAAAAATATAAATTCAGAGAACCGGGAGGGCCGGGCTGTGACACGCAT
Source organism: Gymnoscopelus microlampas (assembly GCF_963454915.1). NCBI lineage: Eukaryota > Metazoa > Chordata > Actinopteri > Myctophiformes > Myctophidae > Gymnoscopelus > Gymnoscopelus microlampas. Next base: position 47,268,824 of record NC_139954.1, on the reverse strand, counting down.
GTATCCCAATAAGGCAACCTATTTTGGGCATGGCGATCTCAAAAGTCCCGTTGCGTCATATTAGTGACGGAGGTGGTAAAAATCCACTGCAATTGGCTGAAGGGGAAAAACGATCATTGGCTGAAGGGGTTGTCAGTCAACGGTATTACTCCCGCCCAACTCCAGCCCACAGCGAATATTGCAGAAAGGCGGTTCAGGCCAGACTCACTCCTGAAATCAAGTGGAAATGAGATTTCCGGAGGGAGGGTTTACCAGGCTAAGCAACTACCGCGCTCATAACAAAAAGGAATCTTGCGCTGTTTTTAAGAGATTATAGGATTTGAAGATGGAAAAACAACAACAACCTGGAACTAAATATTTTGAGATGGGTGTTTGTTTGAGCACAGTTCGTACCGTACCTTCATAGAGCCAATCAGAGAGGCCGTTATAGACCACGCCTTCCTGTCCAGACGAGGTCAGTCTCCACGAGCTGCTGATCACGTCCGTCTGGTAGTAGATGTTGTTCTCAAAGATATACATCTGCAACGCAGCAATACATCAGTGGTGTAAAGTAACTGAGTACATTTACTCAAGTACTATTTACAAGTAAAATGTTGAGGTATTTGTTTTTACTTCACTACTCCACTATATCTCAAAAGCAAATATTGTACTTTTACTCCACTACAACTATTTGGAAACTTTAGTTAACAGTTACTTTGTAGATTTTGATTACTATTAAAGACCTGGAATTGTGTCATTTTTAGATTTGAGCTAAAAAGCATTATTTTACACTTTAGGCTATTCAAAAATAGCAGATATACAAGCTCATAGCGCGGCACCGAGTGCCGCGCTACGAGCTTGTAGATCTGCTATTTTTGAAAAATCGTGAAAATGTGTGCAAATCTTTGAATATATATATTTTTAAAGCGAACATTTTTAACTCAAATCTTTGCTTCTGGGGGGTCCCTGGAACAAAATATTTTGATGGGGGTCTGCGGCCAAATACATATAATTCTGGGGGTCCTTGACATGAAAAAGTTTGAGCACCTCTGATATAGAAACATACGTTTTTCAGAAAACTGTTGAGACTTAGGAGACATGTAGAATCGGATTCAGGTCTCAATGGGTTAAGTTCTGTACCTGAATACATGTACTCAGTTACTTTCCACCACTGGCCGTGAACAGGCCAGCCCGCCACGGCGTGTGGACAAACTATGCATCGGGAAGCGCATTAATAATGAACACCACTTTGTCATTAGTGTCGGCGACACGCTGCCGCAGGGGATTCTGGGAAAATGCGGATCCCACTTGGGGAGAAAAGCAGATAAATATGCTATGGAATGGTTAATTACCTTCCTTGTCGAGACGTGGGGTAAATAATGGCGTTATTATTCAGTGCTTAGCACTCTGTTTGTGCGAGGAGGAGGCATTCTTCACGCAGAAAGATTCGCTCGTCTAAACATTCATGTCTTCCAGCGGCTCTCTTGTTTGTTTTCTCTCCTTCGCCGCAATCATTTACTGGAGTAACGTGAGCCGTCTCTCGCAAATCCCTGCTATTGTGATCCCCCATCCGAATTTCGCTGCGCATTAAGCAGGGTACTTACGGTAAGAGCAGCTAGGACGCGCGACAGGATGCGCGATAACCCCACGTTTGTGACTACTTTCGCCTGCGCACTTCACCAGGTATGGTCTAGTTCTAGTATAACTAATTAACTAATATAACCTAACTTGTATTAGTTGTATTGAAACATACTCTACCCCAAGGGTTCCCAATCTTTTCAAATTAATCATATTTGAACTGGGGACCCCCCACAATAATCATATTTGAACTGGGGACCCCCCACAATAATCATATTTGAACTGGGGACCGCCCACAATAATCATATTTGAACTGGGGACCCCCCACAATAATCATATTTGAACTGGGGACCCCCCACAATAATCATATTTGAACTGGGGACCCCCCACAATAATCATATTTGAACTGGGGACCCCCCACCCTGACAAGCACTTGGAATTGTAGAAGTTGAGGCATTACATTTAGTTTGACTCGGTTCCACAGATAAATGTTGTGAAAATAGCCAAACCACAAGCTCACTGTGAGCTTGTAGATCGGCGATTTTCAAAATCTTTGCCTCCTTCTTACGGAATATTTGACAATTTGGCCCAATGTGTTATCAAAAAGGTGCTAAAAGTCCTTAGATAGTCACTTTATAAATGTGCAGATACCCTGTGTAATATACACTGTTGGTTGGTTTACTGTCGAGTGAGAAAACAATGCTGCAACATTAAGCTAATCTGCTCTACCTTAACCCATTAATCACTTCTTGATTTGAGAATGTTGTGTAATTATGGACCTTATTGCTTGTATTTTATGAACATTTTGCAAATATAAACCAGATAGACATGTTAAAAGTAAAGCTACCTACCAGACCCAGCCTAGCTGGGTCTGTAGGCTTGTAGGTCTGTAGGTTCTTATGCTGTTGTACTGAATGCTGAATAAACCGGAGAATGATTCTGAACATGGTGGTCCGGACGTCTTCTTATTTTAAGCAGCTATAGGCCTGGTAACCCACAGTCTAGTTATGCTTCATTTACCACAAGCTAAAAAACATTATTTTACACTTTGGGCTATTCAAAAATAGCAGATCTACAAGCTCATAGTGTCGCACTATGAGCTTGTAGATCTGCTATTTCTGAAAAATCAAGAAAATGTGTGCAAATCTTTGAATATATATATTCTTTTAAAGCAAACATTAACTGAAATCTTTGCTTCTGTGGGGTCCCTGGAACAAAATATTTTGAGATGGGGGTTCACGGCCAAATACATATCATTTTGGGGGGTCCTTGACATGAAAAAGATTGAAAACCACCGATATAGAAACATACGTTTTTCAGAAAACCCGTCAGGATTTGGAAGACATTTAGCAGAATCTGAAGCTCAGGCCCTCAATGGGTTAAAGCTATGTTTTATGCACTAAAACGAGTCAGAGACTGCAGCTTTAACGGGGCCGTAATCCATCTAGTCAGTGTACCGAGGTGTGACCATAGTGTTCTTACTGGAGCATTATGGGTGTTTTCACTCATTACACACAGCGTTGAACACGCCATTTATCTAGTGAGAGGAGAATGAAGTAGTGCTGCCATGCTCTCATCAGCGCCGCTGAGACGGAGCAGCGGCACGTTTTGGCAAAGTGGGAACGCTGTTAAGAGCTGGGCAGTGGTGGAAAGTAACTAAGTACGTGTACTCAAGTACTAGTACTTAAAGTACAATTTTGAGGCATTTGTACTTTACTGGAGTGAAGTTTACTTCTACTCCACTACATCTTCTGGAGGCAAATATTGATCTTTTACTCCACTACAATTATTTGATAACTTTAGTTACTAGTTACTTTGCAGATATAAATGATTTTACATTATAAAACATACATGGATCACTTTAGCCCTATTTTATACCAAGGCTATTTGAAAATAGCCGATCTACAGGATTTTAAAATCCTTCCATTTGTTTTTTTACCCATTAAGACCTGGAACTGTGTCATTTTTAGATTTGAGCTAAAAAGCATTATTTTACACTTTGGGCTATTCAAAAATAGCAGATCTACAAGCTCATAGCGCGGCACCGAGTGCCGCGCTACGAGCTTGTAGATCTGCTATTCTTGAAAAATCGTGAAAATGTGTGCAAATCTTCTGAATATATATAATTTTAAAGCGAACATTTTTAACTCAAATCTTTGCTTCTGGGGGGTCCCTGGAACAAAATATTTTGATGGGGGTCCGCGGCCAAATACATATCATTTTGGGGGTCCTTGACATGAAAAAGTTTGAGCACCACTGATATAGAAACACACGTTTTTCAGAATACTGTTGAGATTTAGGAGACATGTAGAATCGGCTTCAGGTCTCAATGGGTTAAAGCACTAAATGGAATAGCACCACCCAACATCGCTGAACTGCCCCCCCCCCCCCCCCCCCCCCCCATAGAGGTATAATATAACTACAGGGCGGATTGCCCCGCCCCCAGCTACCTGGTGATTATGTTTTAAGGGGGGAGGGGGGGGGGGGGATCACCGAAAATCACGTCACCCCGTCTTAGAGTAAAACATACATATTTTGGGATGGGGGTCCGCGGCCAAATACGTGTCATTTTGACACTTGACATGAAAAAAGGAAGAGCGCCACTGGTCTATTAGCAGGGGTCTTCAACAGTTTTCAGGCCAAGGACCTCTTAGCTGAGAGAGAGAGAGAGACGAAGCAGGGACCCCCCACTAAATATTTGGCTAGACCGCTCTCTGGCATGGCGTGGCATGTTGTGTGACACTGTAGTGCAGGGGTCGGCAACAGGCGGCCCGCGGGCCGAAATTGGCCCCCCAGAAATAATATCTGGCCCGTGAGATAATTTTGAGAATTTATTTTTTTTGAAAAAAAAAATATTATTATTTTTTTTTTTAAATATTTTTTGATTTTTTTGGAGGGGAGGGATTTTTTTTTATACAGTATCAGACCGATAGTCTCACATATAGGCCGCTATTATATCCATGTCCAAATACAGAAACTATCCCCGCCTAAATAATGTCTATTTATATTACTCCATGTTGAGAGTGGGTACATCCACACATGTCCGTACGGTAGCCCCGTCCACTCCCATGTTAAAAAAAAACCCGGAACGGTACTTCCGGTTTTAAACTTAACATGGGAGTGGATGGGAGTGGATGGGACTTCCGCCGTCCGTACGGTAACTTGACGGACATATGTGGATGCACCCAGAGAATGACAGCGGAGTGTAACGTGGGCGGCGCTCGCTCAATGACATGAAAAAAAGTCAGTGGACAGCACTTGGTGCTGAAATAGCAAACAAGCAGTAGTATGGTATGAAATAAAAACACAGTTCAGTAAATCATTCAAACTGTATCTTTACTAATAGAAACAGAAATGTGACAGAACAGCAATGTAAACATGGAATTAAACCCAGTGGCGTTCCCAGAAATTACATTTAGGGCAGGCGAGATTTTTTTCTCTCGTGAAACCAGGTAAGATGAACACATACCGATCTGTCCACTCCTCTCTAAACACTCTGTTTTCACTGTCAACTTTCCTCTTCAAACTTTTCGATAGCGCCATTGTTGTTGTTTGTATCTCGCTCACTAGCAGCAGCTGAAATGTTTTCTGCAATCAAGCGACAGACTGAACAAATAACAGCGAGCGCCCCCCTATGTATTTTTTATTTAGTTAGTAAATGGCGCATTGTAATTATAGCTCGTTTCAAGAGACTCTGAAATCAAGCACTCCATGATCAAATGGATTCATCTTTTATCTTGGTCTGATTTTAATTCGGTTTAATTATGTTAATGTTCACATTGTTGGTGCCATCAGTCACATATTAGTAAAGATACAGTATGAATGATTTACTGAAAAGTGTTATAAAAAAATTATTAAAAATTAATGTTAAAATAATTATAAATACTTATTTCATAGAACCTGAACCCACTTTTGAAATCATGCACTCATAAACACGATGCATTTTAAAGGATTTATAACATTTTATAGCTAGATTAGAGGAAAATGGAGAAGAAAAAAAAAATCACCAGAAAAATCGCCTGTGCTGATATTTAAACCGGAAAAAAATGTTGATTTATATTGGTCAAACAGAACCGAATTAGACCCAAATTAGACCCGAATTAGACCGAGTTAGACCCGAATTAGACCCGAAAAATTTTACGCGCGCGCGATGGAATGTCTGGGAGTGATATTGGCCCTAGGCTTATCTCAGTTGCCTACCCCTGCTGTAGTGTGACGATAAGTAAAGCATTCATTTACGGGGGGAAAAAAAACAGACGTTAAAAAGACGTTACAAAGTTGACAGAGATACGAGGCGACGAACAGCCACGATATGAACGATGGATGCTCTGCTCCAGTGGTTCTCAAACTTTTTTGTGCCAAGGAACCCAAATAGACACTTATTAGCGCGCGGACCACCATTTGAAAAGATAAGCCAGGGACCCTCATAATAGAAGATTTTTATGGCTGTATAACAGTGATTTTCAACCTTTTTAATTTCAAGGACCCCCAGTTTGACATGCATTAGGGCTACGGACCCCCATTTAATGGCATGTATGTCTCTGGGACCCCAATTCATATTGTAAAATCAATGTTAATTTAACTCTGAGAGTGTACAAAAGGAACCAAATGGACCCGTTAGGGTCCATTTGGTTCCATTTGTACACTCTCAGAGTTACAGACCCAAAAGGGTCCATTTGGTTCCTGTCCATCATTTAGCTGGGGACCCCCTGGAACCCCCTCAAGTACCCCTGGGGGTCCCCGGACCCCACTTTGAGAACCAATGCTCTACTCACCAGCTGTTGACCCTGAACGCCCCACGATGCAAACTGGAGCACAGAGTCTGATACCTCTGGAGGGTTCAACTCCTTCACCTCCCTGTTGGAACACCAGACATGGACGGACACACGGACACATTTTAATCATTTATTTATGTCCACATAAGAGAGATACAATACAAGGACACAAATATTACAAGGTGCTGTCAAAAATGTACAGTCAGCAAATCATGGACAAATACTCCCACACCTTTTAGGGGTACAAATAACAGCGCCTTCGCCATATGTGGCGGCTACCGATAGTAGAAGAGATTCCACAGAATTTTGCAAGCCGTTTAGCTGCTTTTTTTTGGCATCCCAAGTTGTTGGAAGCCTCTTACAACCAACCTATGTACATGTCCTAGGCTGCCAGAGATAAACACAAATAGATTGCACCTACAGATGTGCCACTTCAAAACTTCACACGTTACTGTTCTTTCCCTGAAAGTGCCCTGAAAATGAATGCATTTCCTCCCTTTTCTGCCCTTAAAATGCACTGTTTTGCCCCTGAAAATAAGTTGTCACTACACACCCCCATTTTTCCCTTCAACAGACATCCATATACATGAGAACAAAAGAATGTGTGTTGAAGGTGGTGTCAGACTCATTATGAGGCGAAAGGTGATTTGACCAGTTGCTCAAATTAATTAGCATCATAAAAGCAGTGATCATCAAAATAATTCACCATTTTAAATGCCCTTTTTTGTCCCTCTTATTGCCCTGGGAATCCCCTGAAAATGTACTGTCTTGGCGATGGCAGGACATGTGAAGTTTTGAAGTGGCACATCTGTATAGCCTAGCTCTGTGATGGTATGGAGGAGCGGCTGGTATTTAATGACTTTGGTCATAAAAGCTTCCTCTAAGCTAGAATCAAAGGTGCAGCCCATTTCAAGAATGGAAACTGATCTGTTTCCTTCATTGACAACAACAACATCTGGTGTATTAGCGGAGAGATGTGCAAATATTTCAGGATTCACACACACACACACACACACACACACACAGACACACACACACACACACACACACACACACACACACACACACACACACACACACACACACACACACACACACACACACACACACACACACAGACACACACACACACACACACACACACACACACACACACACACACACACACACAGTAGGCTACCACAGGTTCTCAAACATGTTCATGTCAAGAACTCACAAATTGAAGATTTGACGCCCAGAAGAGAAGATTTGTGTCAAATAAAAAAAATCAAATAATATATATATATGCATTTTTTTAAATAGCAAATCAAATCATCTCGACGAAAGAAATAGCGAATGTACAAGTTTGTACATCTGCTGTTTTTGAATAGCCAACATACAGATAAAGTGGTTGGTAGCACATTTCCTGCCAGGTATTCATTAACCCATTGAGACCTGAAGCCGATTCTACATGTCTCCTAAATCTACAGTATTCTGAAAAACGTATGTTTCTATATCAGTGGTGCTCAATCTTTTTCATGTCAAGGACCCCCAAAATTATATGTATTTGGCCGCGGACCCCCATCAAAATATCTTGTTCCAGGGACCCCCCAGAAGCAAAGATTTTAGTTAAAAATGTTCGCTTTAAAAATATATATATTCAGAAGATGTGCACACATTTTCACACATTTTCAAAAATAGCCCAAAGCGTAAAAAAATGCTTTTTAGCTCAAATCTAAAAATTACACAGTTCCAGGTTAATTAATGACGTAGCTTCTGCCAGTTTTTTTGTTTAACCTTATATTGACGATCTTTGCAGAGCCACGGGAGCCGTGATGTGCGTGTGGATGTAAACAGAGCGTGTCTGGGGGATGGGGGGGGCTCTGATCTCTCCACCAGAGAAAAAAAATTGTAACCGCGATCGGCCATTTTGTCCCGGTCGGCATCCGTTTTCACAAAAAAAAAAGAGAAAAGGAGTGTTTTTCTAGAACTCATAAAGAAGGAGTGGACGGGAGTGTCATTCTTTTGGGAGGATGTCACATCTGTCCATTCCTTCTTTCAGGGTCCTAGGATCATTCTTAAGTTGCGTCAGAGCTTTTTAAAAAGACGGAGATCTCCGTCAATGGCAGGGAATGTGTTCAAATTTGATGAGGACTTTTACTTGCTACATTGCAGTACTGATACTTTTACTTAAGTAAAAACGGGGAGTACTTTTTCCACCACTATAAAATATGATGAAGTGAAAATAATACACATTGGTATTGTATGTTGTGTTACTCACCTGGTATGTAGGTTGTAGATCAGATATGATGCCAGAAAGGAGTGTCTGTAGACCTACAGTAAACACAAATCACATTCAGATCATTTTAAACAGATAAACATTGTGACAGACCTTTATCTAAAGTTGTTCTGTGCAAATTTCCAAAAAACGACTTTTAGCAGCCTCTGCTGGTCATTACTGTCACTGCAGGCCGTTTCTTTATTACTGCGTCACCCAGAATTCCATTCGTTTTCACCGGAAGACGGAAGCGTTTCAAAAAGCGTTCTTTTAATTGTTTTATACGATCTGTGGATCGTTTCTCTTAGCCAGTGGAGCATTAGTTACCGTGAGCTGTGTTTTATTTTTCTGATTTTTTTCGTTCTTCAAATCATACAATCTCTTAAAATCAGCGTGAGTTTCCTTTTGTTATTAGCGCGGTAGTTCCTGGCCAAACAGGAACCTGGTGCATTTCCGCTTCCATTTTCCGGCCAGGTGACGTCATTTTCGAGGGAAAGTCATGCTCGACAGCGTTCAATAGAAAATATATAAATAAAAGGCTTTCGGGGGTGAAATTCATGGAGTGGGTGTTGTGAAACATTTGCCACTCACAAAAGATATACAATTTAACTTTAGTTTTACTGAAAACGTTACCTAGTATTACTTTAAGGTCACACTGACATAACACTCATTTTCGGCGACATCGCGGGTCTGTCTACAGGCTGTTAGAACTGCGATTCCCAGAATTCAGTTAAAAATAAAACCGCAGAGGTACTGTTCCAAAAGAAAATGCTACATGGTCCCAGTGCCGATGACATTTCTACTCTGTCAGAAATTGTAACTTTAAAATGCATAAATAAATACATTTCCGGTATGTTTCTGGTGCCAGCTGGGGCGCCTGGTGGAGGGGAAGGGAACTGGTTGGAATAACGTGTTCCTTCCACGCGCTACGTCCTACCGGGGAAACTCCCCCCTGTCAGGTGATAAGAAGCTATACGTCCTACCGGGGAAACTCCCCCCTGTCAGGTGACAAGAAGCTACGTCCTACCGGGGAACCTCCCCCCTGTCAGGTGATAAGAAGCTACGTCCTACCGGGGAAACTCCCCCCTGTCAGGTGATAAGAAGCTACGTCCTACCGGGGAACCTCCCCCCTGTCAGGTGATAAGAAGCTATACGTCCTACCGGGGAACCTCCCCCCTGTCAGGTGATAAGAAGCTATACGTCCTACCGGGGAAACTCCCCCCTGTCAGGTGACAAGAAGGTCAGTTGTCTCTCATGCATTGAAGGAGGCATGAGCTCGGCCCTGGGCTCCCTAGGCTGGCAGGGGGAGTGTAGCGCCCAGGATCACTTAGATAATTGGCACCGGGTGATAAAGGGTATTTTATACCTTGGCTATGTGAAAATAGACAATCTACAAGCTCACAACACGTCGCGTTGTGAGCTTGTAGATCTGCTCTTTTCAAAACATTTAGTACTTTTACCTTTGGTACTTTAAGTACATTTTTATACCAATACTTTTGGACTTGTACTCAAGTACATTTTTAATTCCGGACTTTTACTTGTAACAGAGTACTTCTACATTGCATTATTGATACTTTTACTTAAAGGTCGACTTCACCTATTTTCAACCTATCTTCATATAATTGGTCCTCACTAATACTCATGAAATAGTACCATTTTTTTCTACTTGGTCTGTGTCTCATACGAGGGCCGCGGATGGTCCAGAAACCTGTCTACCAGTGACATCATCGTTAAGCAGGATTTTTTTTTGCGGCGCTAGCCGCTCTATACCTTTAGGTATAGAGCGGATATTAGCCCTCTATACCTGGCTTTTGCGTCAACGTTCTGATTGGTCAGGCCCGTCAACGTTCTGATTGGTCAGGCTCGCCAAGGTTCTGATTGGTCAGGTCCGTCAACGTTCTGATTGGTCAGGCTCGCCAAGGTTCTGATTGGTCAGGTCCGTCAACGTTCTGATTGGTCAGGCTTTTGCGTCAACGTTCTGATTGGTCAGGCTCGCCAAGGTTCTGATTGGTCAGGTCCGTCAACGTTCTGATTGGTCACTATTCATGACATCACTATGTTACTATTCATGACATCACTATGATGTCTTATAAATTGTATAGATTATTTCATAACACATACATATCTTTCTGGTACCACATTTATACACACGCAAAGTTTATTTTTTAGGTACCCACTCTATCAGCTATGACAGATCAGTTTTTGCCACTTACCTTGGAATGCATTTGGTGATTCGCTTCCAATGGCACTATTTAGTGCCACTGGAAGCCTTGAAATAAATTTACAGAGATTTAATATTGTTTCTCTAGTAGAAACACATATCTATGACAAAATATATCAAAGGCGCCGCTACCTTCACACAGGTGTGATTTTTATAACAAGATTTCACTTTTTTTAATTTAGATTGTTATTAACGCGAGAACAATGGCTTCTATTATTGCATTGTAACTTTCCAGGAATTGAAAGCCTGCAGTTTCTATTAGCTTGGATTCCCCATCGATGATGTCACTGGTAGACGTGATTCTGAACTGTCCACATAGCCCTCCTCTGAGACACAGACAGAGTAGAAAAAAATGATACCATTTTATAATGAGCATTAGTGAGGACCCATTATATGAAGATAGGTTGAAAATGGGTGAAGTCGAGTAAAAAACTGCATCCACCATTTTGCAGCCTGCCATTCTCTGTCTAGCCTGTACTGTGAAGTGACAGTGTGGGCTGTCTGCCTGGGAGACCCTCTCTCACTGAAGCCTTCTATTATTTCTCCATGGATAGAGATAATAATGGCAGCATACCTGAGTGGCCCAGACTGCATTAGCATAACAATGTTACCAGTGGTGGAAAGTAACTAAGTAAATGTACTTAAGTACTGTACTTAAGTACAATTTTGAGGTATTTGTACTTTAGTTGAGTATTTCCAATTTTTAATACTTTTACTTCTACTCCACTACATCTCAGAGGCAAATATTGTACTTTTACTCCACTACAATTATTTGAAAACTTTAGTTACTAGTTACTTTTCAGATATACATTATTACATTATAAAACATACATGGACCACTTTAGCCCTATTTTATACCTATAGGCTATTTGAAAATAGCAGATCTACAAGCTCACAACGCGTCGCGATGCGACGCGTTGTGAGCTTGTAGATCGGCTATTTTCAAATATTTAGTACTTTTACTTTTGGTACTTTAAGTACATTTTGAGGCCAATACTTTTGTACTTTTACTCAAGTAAATTTTGAATTCTGGACTTTTACTTGTAACAGAGTATTTTTATATTGCAGTATTGGTACTTTTACTTAAGTAAAGAATTAGAGTACTTTTTCCACCACTGAATGTTACATAAGCCTCACCAACCAGCAGCAATATGATAAATAGTGCAAGAAGAGCCTCTTCCATCCCCTTAACCCCTTCAGCCCGGGAACGCATCTGTGTCATTTTAGATTTTAAGCTATGACCATTATTATATTTTACTTTGGGCTGTTCAAAAAATAGCAGATCTACAAGCTCATAGAGCGGCACTGTAGATCTGCTATTTTTTTCTTGAACATTTGTGCAAGTCTTTTAATATTTTTTTGAAAAATGTTTTACTCAAATCTTTACTTCTAGGGGGGGGGGGGGCCCTGGAACAACATATTTTGATGGGGATCGGCGGCCAAAGACATAATTGTGGGGGTCCTTGACAAGAAAAAGTTTGAACATCACTGATATAGAAACAATAGTTTTTCAGGAAACTGTTAGGATTTAGAAGACATTCGTCAAATGTTTCGTCAAATGTTTGACAAAATGACAAATGTTTGTTTTAAAAGATATATAAATTCAAAGATTTTGAAAACGAAATCACAATTTAAAAAAAAATAGCAGATCTACAAGCTGCTATTTTTTCAACGCGTCGCATCCCGACGCATCATGAGCTTGTAGATCGGCTATTTTCAATGTATACAGAATGAAGGTTTAAAGTGCTCATAATGGCCTAGTGCAGGTCTTCGACAGGGGTCCGCGATATACATATATATAGATTAGGGGCGGCCATAGCTGAGTGGTTAGTGAGCCCGCCTAGGGGGCCAGAGGCCCTGGTTGCCACAGGTTCGATTCCAGGCCAGGCCAGCATATGTGTCGATGAAATGAAATTTGTCCCTGGGCAAGACTCTTAACCCCTAATAGCTCACAGGTTCTCATTGGAAACAAGACCGCAAGGACTTTCATGAACGACCTGTTAAAAGGAATTATCCTTATACTTGTACAAGCTATGAGCTTGTAGATCTGCTATTTTTTGAATAGCTCAAAGAAATCTTAAAATGACACAGATGCGTTCCCGGATTGAATGGGTTAACCCAGACTCAATTGCCCGTGGAATGGAGTCTGCATGTGGCTGAAGGCCAACGCCAGCCAGCCGTCACTCCTGGTTTGGAACTGGTCTCTCCGCTGTGCTGCAACGCACCGGCAGCTCTCCAGGAAACTAAAGAAACCCCCCCCCAAAAAACATCTAGAAATGCCACTGCACCGTGGTTGTAATGCCGTTTAGGCTACAGACGGATATTTTGTCCAGACTCGTATAGTATTACATTATTACAGGGGTCTTCAACAGGGGGTCCGGGACCCCTCGGGGGTCCTCAGAGGTACTACAGGGGGTCCGCCAAATCTTTATGTGATATGATTTTTCTTTTTACCATAACCACTCGAAACCTAGCATCCCTTTTCTGAGGAGAACTTTAGCCAAAAATAGCAGATCTACAAGCCCACAACGCCTCGCGCTGCGCTGCGAGGCGTTGTGGGCTTGTAGATCGGCTATTTTTGGCAAAGAGGTATAGGTGTAGAGGGAAAAAAAGAGCAGACCAAGTCAACAAAAAAAAGTATAATTTACTTGAGCACCTGCCCCTCAAAACGTCTGTGCACGCCACTGCTGCAATGCACCGGCAGCTCTCCAGGAAACTTTTTTTTTGGGGCGGTGTAGCCGCCCCCTATAAGTGGGTTTTGGACACCGACCAAAACATTTGTGTACCCCCTAACCCTTCCATTGTTAATGCAAATCGATACTTTTTTCATATCAGCCAATCACATTACAGCTAGTGTCATCACCACTAAGGGCTGGTACACACTGCAAGACCTTAAAGTGGTCGGGGGGTCATCTGATCGTTAAGCATAACACACTGCAGGAGTTTATTTCTTGAAATCGGCTGTCATAATATCGTTGCGGTCTTCACAACACGATTGATCCCCGACAAGGGCTGACACACTGTAGGATAGTTCACTAGGATGCTATCTCCAGAGTCAGACCCAATACATACATTTGTGTTTATTCCAATTCATTTTAATCGACGTATCCCGTGATATGCCTCTCTCCCTCTCCCTCTCCCCCCGGGCCCTCTCTCTCTCCCCCCTCTCTCGCTCTCTCTCTCGCTCGCTCGTCAAGAGCGCAGAAGCGGTCAGTGCCATGTCTGCTTATTATAAGCGACTTTGGGATTGTTTTTCTGTAAAGTTGCTTGAAAGTGTAGTTGTTTTTTTGGCCTTGTTTCCTAATGTTGTTTGAACCAGTTGTTCTCAAACATTGTCATGGCAAGGACCCCCAAATTAATAATAATAATTAATTGTCCACAGAGGCGCAGACCTCCCACTTCTGAAAACATGTTGTGCCATAGACCCCCATTCAAGATCTGTGTGGATTTTGTAAATATCCCCCCCCCCCCAAAATGTCTTCTTTAAAAATAGCCTATCTACAACGTGAGCTTGTAGATCGTCTATTTTCAAGTATCCAATGTATTTGTATATAGGCTTAAAGTGCTCATAGTCGCTTTTGTTGGGCTTGTTTTCACAAACCTGGCTGCTTATTTCTCTCGCAAAATCTGGCAACACAGACAACGACACACACACACAGACACACACACACACACACACACAGAGAGAGAGAGCGCTCGCTCTCGCTCTCTGTCTCTCTCTCTCTCTCTCTCTGTACAATTCCTCTAAAATAAACAGCCCACCAGGCTCGCTCACTTTCTCATTTTGTTTAATAATGTTAACTTATTAGAGGACTGGACGGTAATATTGCGGTAGGGACTGTTTGTTGTGGTCAGGTCCAGCGACGCACATTACAGCCACGGTGGCTGTAATGTGCTCTCATTGGCTGTAGCGTGCATCTCCTCTCAAGGTGCTCGCAGCCCCGTTCATAGTGCATGATATTGTCTGTTGTCCTGTCCCAGACAGAGATGAATATCTAACAATTTAGATATCTGAAAACGGTCGGAAAGCCGTCGCAGAGCGGAGAATCGCGGCCACATCGGGTCGCAGAGCCTTTCACACACACAGAGCATTATCTCGCCGATCAAAGGCCGATCTGCGTCAGGTTGGGAGGTTTTGTCGGCGAGCGCCAAAAAATGTCGGCGACAGCAATATCGGACCTAATGTCTTGCAGTGTGTACCAGCCCTAA
Organism: Gymnoscopelus microlampas; assembly: GCF_963454915.1. Classification (NCBI taxonomy): domain Eukaryota; kingdom Metazoa; phylum Chordata; class Actinopteri; order Myctophiformes; family Myctophidae; genus Gymnoscopelus; species Gymnoscopelus microlampas. Next base: position 47,253,805 of record NC_139954.1, on the reverse strand, counting down.
CTGTAATGTGATTGGCTGACTTTGCAAATTCAGGACTGTGATTGGCTAGCGAAACACATGACACATGTGCAGCCCTATGAATAGCAGTATGGACTTTAAAAAAAGTCATTTATCCTTTTTTTAAAGTGAGTCATGTTGTGATGACCACACACCGCCCACTTCACACTGGGTGTGATTTTTTTATTCTTGTGTGATAAATACAAGATTGTTTTGGAATTGTTTCAATCGTGTTCTTTCTACAGCTCGATGTTTTCTCAGCTATGTTTGAAATGAATGGAATTTAAAGAGTAGGAATTTGTCCTTCTTACAGTTTTTCTAAAGGAAAATAGGGGGTGCGGGGGGGCTATTGTATTCTTTATTTTAGTCTGAGAATAGTGAATAGAACTGTCCAAATAACTCAAATGTTTGGTTCTTCTGGAAAATAGGCAAGGAATGAAAACACGTTAAAAGAAAAAAAACACTTTTTTCTCTGACTAGAATGATTCAATTGTGCCTTGAAAAAAATAATAAAATAATAATAATCCTAACACATAACAGTTAGCCTAAAGTTTAGAGTACTTCAAACTACACGGCAACAGCTGTCCACTCATTATTGGCAATACAAGGTATATACTGTATGTTATCAGTGGTGGGCAAAGTACTCAAAGTATCAATACTGCAATGTAGAAATACTCTGTTACGTAAAGTAAAAGTCAAGAATCAGACATTTACTTGAGTAAAAGTACAAAAGTATTGGTATCAAAATGTACTTAAAAGTACCAAAAGTAGAAGGCACTCATTTTGCAGAATGTCTCATTCCACAAGTTTTCAAATATATAAACATCATTTGAAAATAGCCGATCTACAAGCTCACAATGCGTCGCATCGCGACGCATTGTGAGCTTGTAGATCGGCTATTTTCAAATGGCCGAAATGTACATAGGGCTGAAGAGGTTAATGTATGTTTTGTAATAAGGGTAATAATAATAATAATAATTATTATTATTATTATTATTATTATAACTACAAAGTAACTCGTTAATAAAGTTACTAATAATTGTAGTGGAGTAAAAATATAATATTTGCCTGAGATGTAGGGGAGTAGAAGTAAAAGTACTGAAAATTGGAACTGAGCTCATGCTTCCTTCAATGCATGAGGAGTGAGCAGGCAGCTTCTTATCACCTGACATGGGGGGGGGGGGGGGGGTTCCCCGGTAGGACACACATTATTCTCACAGAATATGCTGGTATTTGATACTCTACTACCATCTAGTGCACACATGGGCAACATAAGGCCCGGGGGCCGGACCCGGCCCTTTGACCATCTCAAGTCATATGCCATATGTTAATGCTTTTGAGACAAATTGATTTAACTCCAATTAATAGTAATTAATATTTGCCATTTGAGAACATCTGCATTCCTCCATCCGTACGTAACTCAAATGTTTTATGTTTTTAATGTAACAGTGAAACAGTCTGCCGTGAGTCCATATATAGTGGTGCATATCATATAAGATAAGATATGGCATTGACGTGGATTGTTTTATGTAATCTTTTCATTGTAACCTCGTACAGAGTACACCAGAGTGATACAAAAAGATAACTAGAAAAAGTGCTCCTCGGAGCACAGGTCTCCGCCAGGTCAGGTAGGTTATTGTGGCCTCCTGTGTGTGTGCAATTTTATGGATATGGCAAGCTGTGTTCATGATTGGAGGCAGTTTGTTCAAAACGGACCAATCCTGCAAACTTTGGAAGCCAACCTTAGCCAATGAGGATGCAATATGGGAAATGGGACAGATCCGGGTTGATCACATGACTATAGAGATACTGTGTACCGATTTGCATGACGTTTGGTTAAAAGCTGTAGGTGTAATGGGAAAAAATGGGTTTTGCACAAATCGGCCTCCTGGTGGCGCTATAACAGGCCCATGTGAAAAATGTGGGGCAGAGGTTCTAAATTGGCATCCAGAGAGTGGGTGTGCACAGTTTCGCAGCGACCGGGCCAACGGTGCCGGAGATTAGCTGGTAACACACAGACAGGACACACACACACACACACACACACACGGACGGACGGAAGGACGGACGGAAGGACGGACGGAGGGTAAAACATACTCTCTCGCCATGCCTTTCGGCCTGGCGGAGACAATGAAAGATCAACATTTTGTTGATGAACATTCTTGCTGTGAAAGCAAGGACCTTATTCTAAAGTAGTCTGGCATGTCTACCAAATTCATGCAGTTTTAACATCATTCAGCACAATGTGTTTCAACTTTCAATTCAATTGTACAATGTGTGGCCCTTCACTCATTTTATCGAAGTCAGTATGGCCCTCTGGAAATAGATGCTGCCCACCCCTGATCTAGTGTCTGTTCATATAGATACAAGAACACAAGACAGCAGAACGTAGCGCGTGGAAGGAACACGTTATTCCAACCAGTTCCTTTCCCCTCCATCAGGCGCCCCGGCTGACCAGGGGGAGGCGGTATAGAGACCAGGATTACTGCATGTTTTTTTTGTGAGGGTATTATACCCTATGGGGGGAAACTCCACACAGCGTGTCCTTCATATGGTATCTTGATGGTTCATACTCGTCGACATGAGGATGTGATAACTGGCAAGATTGACAGGAATCAATGCACGGACGGTGATGTTATTCAATAATCATACTGATTATGAATTGAATTGACGTGACCCTGATGTACTGCAGTGACTGTACTGTTACTTGGAGGGTTTCAAAGGAATCCATTTCATCTTAACCCATTAAGACCTGGAATTGTGTCAATTTTAGATTTGAGCTAAAAAGCATTATTTTACACTTTGGGCTATTCAGAAATAGCAGATCTACAAGCTCGTAGCGCGGCACCGAGTGCCGCGCTACGAGCTTGTAGATCTGCTATTTTTGAAAAATCGTGAAAATGTGTGCAAATCTTCGAATATATATATCTTTAAGCGAACATTTTTAACTCAAATCTTTGCTTCTGGGGGGTCCCTGGAACAACATATTTTGATGGGGGTCCGCGGCCAAATACATATAATTTTGGGGGTCCTTGACATGAAAAAGATTGAGCACCACTGATATAGAAACATACGTTTTTCAGAATACTGTTGAGATTTAGGAGACGTGTAGAATCGGCTTCAGGTCTCAATGGGTTAATGAATATGAATAGAAAGTGAATGGAAACGTGTCTGATCCCCTGTTGTCGAATGCATTGCACCAGCATCACAGTAGACTGAAAGAACGAGCCCAATCGATGGTCTTGAAGGGCGGAGCCAAACCCAGGCGCTGGATTCCAGCGCCTGGGTTTGGAGCACTCCGATTGGTTAGGAGATAACAAGGTTCCAGCGTTCCTGCAAGGTTCTCCCAGGCTTTTTTTCTTTTGAAACAAAAAAAAAGGCATGGGTTTCCGAGGTTAGCATCACAGCAGTAGATTAGATCAAAGAACCTTTTGACACAAAAAAAGATGTTGCAAATATCTCTTCATAACCTGTAACCTATTACCTGACAACCCCTCTTTCTCAAATTGTTTGTACCGTAGGCTATTGTCTTAATTGTCATCTCATAAAACTGCTCATCTTAATGCCCTATCTTGTATAATGGATTTCAAAGTGAAATCCATTACAAGCCCCAGGAGTCAGAGAATCCACATCCTGGTACAATTAAACGTCCCCCAAAAACAACATGCTAAAGCAGGGGGTCGGCAACTTTAATGACGTAGAGGGCCACTATATTTCCACACTCACTCCAGAGGGACACATTGCATAAACTGTCAGACACCTCTTATCTCTGTATTTTAACTTTTTTAGTAAATTAATGCCGTACTTCACCATTCTACGTCACACAAAAGTAGCAAAAATAGCAGATCTACATACAAGCTCAAAACGTGTCGCACTGCGACGAATTTGAGCTTGTAGATCTGCTATTTTTGCTATTTTTTAATTGGAATCCTGAAAAGTAATTTCAAATGCATTTAGTTATACTTTTGTCAACTTCATGAACTTAACTCTCTCAGTGCCACGCCCCGAGATACCCCGAGTTTTCCCCGAGTACCCTCGCTGCCAGAACGAGAAATCCCGAGTTTTTACTTTTTACTGTGGTCACGCTATTCTGTTTATTTCTCATGATCACTTTCACTTTCTGACTCCTTCAGAGTCATTGGGTTCCGGTTTCATGACGCAGATTCCGTTTCTGGTTCTCTTTTTTTTCCTGCGGTCATTTTCGGCCAGAATAGGGAAAGTCACGTTTTTTTCACACGGTATACAAAACCAACGGAGAGGTCTACTGCTACTCTCTTTGGTCTGGGTGACGATCAGTCATCGTAGTCATGTATAACATCGTATTTTAACCCGATCAGAAATTGTCGAAAACGTCACATCCGTTTATGACCGGATGTCACGTGAGCCTGTTTGGGAGGGGGCGAGCGAGTCAACGAGGTGATCAATGTCTCGATTTGTCGCTCTCTACTGGTAGAACTGTCGTATGAGTTGCATACTGCATATAGACAAGCTATTTGAAAATTAAATTACAAAATAACAAAACAAAAAAAAACAAAAATTGCTGGCACTGGGGGAGTACTTGATGAAAATACTCTGGCACTGAAAGAGTTAAATACAAATACATTGGACATAAAAAAGACAATAGAATTGTAATACTAGTCATCAAGCTACTAATATAGACTAATTAAAGCGGGTCATGTTTGCATGTTTGGAATCGTAACAGCTGAAATCAATAATATATCACTATTCTGATATTAACCTGCGGGGCACATATAAGTGAAGGTGCGGGGGCTGCATGTGGCCCATGTATGCGCTAAAGCATTCTGCCCAAAGCAGCATTTATCACTGTTGTGCTTTTAACCGTCAGGTAATAATGACCTTCCTCATTGTCACTACTCAGTGTTGGTGGGTGGTCCAAATCCTGCACGCATATATTGTTTACAATGGGGTGCTCGCCGTGGAGTCTGCAGCCGTGAACAGCGCAGCGTTACAAACGGTGAGGTCTCTGGCACTCAACGTCACTTTTTTTAATACAACTCTGGCACCGAATGTGTTCAGTAACAAAACCCGCCCAAAAAGGTAACAAACCAAATGTTCGCTACGTGCGCGTGCGTGCGTCGCACACCCAGTAGCGCGGACATGGATCGGCGCCCCTGCTCTGTCTTATAGAACCTTGGTTCTCAAAGTGGGGTCCGGGGACCCCCAGGGGTACTTGAGGGGGTTCCAGGGGGTACCCAGCAAAATGTGTAAATATACAGATGTGCCATTTCAAAACTTCATATGTCCTGCCATCGATAACTTTTGCCAAGACAGTACATTTTCAGGGGATTCCCAGGGCAATAAGAGGGACAAAGAAGGGCATTTAAAATGCTGAATTATTTTGATGATCACTGCTTTTATGATGCTAATTAATTTGTGCAACTGGTCAAGGACCTCTTCAAATCACCTTTTGCCTCATAATGAGTCTGACACCTTCTTCAACACACATTCTTTTGTTCTCATGTATATGGATGTCTGTTGAAGGGAAAAACGGGGGTGTGTAGTGACAACTTCTTTTCAGGGGCAAAACAACAACAGAACAGTAACGTGTGAAGTTTTGAAGTGGCACATCTGTAGCATCAGAATAATTTTAACCTTTTATACTTTGGCTATTCAAAAATAGCAGATCTACAAGCTCTACAAGATCTACAAGCTCACCGAGTGCCGCGCTATGAGCTTGTAGATCTGCTATTTTTGAAAAATCTTGAAAATGTGTGCAAATCTTTGAATATTTGTTTTTTTAAAGCGAACATTTGTAACTCAAATCTTTGCTTCTGGGGGGGTCCCTGGAACAAAATATTTTTAGATGGGGGTCCGCGGCCAAATTACATATCATTTTGGGGGTCCTTGACGTGAAAAAGTTTGAGAACCACTGTTATAGAACATGTCCCCCATGATGCATGAATACTAAACTAAAAGTGGGACATTGAATTGGAAGGGTTATTTTTTTTCTTCTACAGAACAGCTTTTGTGTGAGGCTGTAGTATGGTCAAGTAGGGCGTTCATTTACCCCCCCCCCCCCCCCCCCCCCCCAAAAGAAACACACAAAAAGTGAAAATGTGGAGATAGGAGCTTTCTGCCTGACAGCAGGGACGTGCACAGATAGACTCTAGGTGGTGCTAGGTGGTTGCCCTCTCGACCAGAAGTGCCTTTTTGAAAAAAAGAAGAAAAAAACTTTTTTTTTCCTTCAGTTTACAGCAGGGGTCTTCAACAGGGGGTCCGGGACCCCTCGGGGGTCCTCAGAGTTACTACAGGGGGTCCGCCAAATCTTTATGTGATATGATTTTTCTTTTTACCATAACCACTCGAAACCTAGCATCCCTTTTCTGAGGAGAACTTTAGCCAAAAATAGCCGATCTACAAGCTCACAACGCCTCGCGCTGCGAGGCGTTGTGGGCTTGTAGATCGGCTATTTTTTGGCAAAGAGGTATAGGTGTAGAGGGAAAAAAGAGCAGACCAAGTAAACAAAAAAAAGTATAATTTACTTGAGCACCTGCCCCTCAAAATGTCTGTGCACGCCACTGCCTGACAGCAACGGTATGATTTGCTTGTTGTTTGGGAGGCGATGACAGCCAGGCATGTGGGGGGGGTGTGTGTGGAGGGGGGTGTGTGTGTGTGGAGAGGGGGGGGGGTGGACTGAACACTGAAAGGCATCAATATGCAAAGCTTACAGGCCGGCCTTTCCGGATTCACATTATAGGATGTGTTTCTATGACGATGAGGGATGATGTGTTTCCCTGAATGACAGGGCGCTAATGTACCCCCCCCCCACTCCCCCCAGACATCAAAGCATGTAGAGGAAACGTGGTCTTTCCCTCTGAAACGGTTCGTTATATCTCCTTAAACTGTAAACCACTTCCATAGCTGTCAAATCCTTGCTGTCGTTTTGGGAACCACATTATGTAAAAAAAAAAAAAAAAAAAAAAAAATAGCCCCATCTTATCACTCAAACAGAGAGCGTCTCCTTTCAAACCCCAATGGTTCTAATCAGCCCCCCGCCCACAGGAGTGGCCCAATTCTCTCACAACTTGCTACAAAAATCCCTCATGAAAAACTATATAATCAACTACCTTTCATTTTCAACCTTCACATGTGTCTCCTTCTCTAATAATCAAAAAGTGCTATATATTTCATCTCGCAATTTACTTCCGGATGGTTCGTTTTGCACTTTTTTTGCCACATCGGTCACGGGAAAGAAATAAGCGCTGCCGTGGTCTATGGAAACGAGCCCAAAAGTGCACCCAAATAAGCCCAAAATCGCTTATACAAACAGTCAGACCTGGCAACGCAGCCTACGCCAATCATGCGTGAGAGATCTACAAGCTATGGGGCAGAGACGCCACCGTATCTTAGCAACAACTACAGCGCTCACTCTCATTGGTCGTGTCACGCTAAGAGCAGTCTCCAGACAATGGCATCGCAGACAGCTTGCTGTTACTGCTGTAGCCATCACAGTTAGTCCCAGCGACGACGGACAGGGCGCTGTGATAGCTGCCATGTCGCTAACGCTAACGTGGTTGTCATGCCTGCAGCGGCTGTGCAATCACTTTGTCAACAATGCACGTTCGTGTGGTGAATGTCAATATTGCTGCTCAGTTAGTCCATTGTAGATGGTGTATGTTTGTGTGTGTCTTCTGGAGAACTATAGCTCCACAGCAACTACAGTAACTAACGTAATGGCAGGACCGCCCCGTGCAACGCATGTTACGCTGCATTATGCTCATGTAGTAATTTCAGATAATTTCGCTCCGACTACAGCAGTGCTTATCAACCCTTTCACGCCGCCCCCCCCCCCCCGCCCCCCCCAAATAAACGTACTTGATCTGGGGACCCCCCCATTCTGTTTGACTCCGTTCCACAAGTACATATTGTGAAAATAGCCGATCTACAAGCTCAAAACGCCTCACGTTGAGAGGCTTTGTAAGCTTGTAGATCGGCTATTTTCTACATGACTGCCTCTTTCTTACATTCTTTGACAATGTGGCCCATGTTTTCATAGTATAGTTTGTTGACTACTTTTGTTGCAGAAATGCTCATTTCCTTTACTTTCCTTTTTTTATTGTCTCCGCCAGGCCGAAAGGCATGGCGCAAGACTATGTTTCACCCCCTGTCCGTCCGTCTGTGATAGCTAATCTCTCACATCGTTGACTTAATCGCAGCAAAATAACACCCCGATGAGTCAGTGAGAGCTGGATAAACGAGGTAAAATGTGTCAAAAGGAGTCTGTACGGCTGTCGATAAATGAACACATGACGTCGGTGGGAGAGGACATTGTGTCTTTTGGACAAACAGCAGCATCGTGCTGATGTTTGTTGTGCGAAGCAGCTTAATGTCAGAGTGTTTGTGTTGAAGCGCCTCAGTGCGGCTGCAGAGTTCATGTGCAACCTCTTCCAGAGAGAGACAGAGACACTAGAAACTCTGCTGGGGAAAAAAAACACTGCTGGGCATTGACTTTCATATGGACATTGATCTACACACTGCAGGTATATCTGCTACACACACAACATCAAACTACACACTGCAGGTATGATGCAGCGTTTGCATTACAGCCAGCATGCCAGCGTAGTTCCCATATGGTTTCAAGGTGGGCTAAACCATATGGACCCCATGTCAGCAATGTCAGCGGCATCCACTTCAGTCCCAACTGCGATGCCCATGCAGGCTATAAGTAGCTTCTACCTGGCCCTTAGGTGGGCCCCAACTACCCATGTTTATGTGGGACCAAGGCGGGTCCTACCTGGGTTTGCCCATGCAGGCTTTAACTGGGTTCTACCTGGGCCCTAGGTGTACCCTAACCAACCACAGTGCAGTGCCCATCGCTCCAATTGTTGTGACGTCAGGGCTCTCAATACTGCACATTGGTGGAGGAGGAGGGGCCGCAGGGCGACCGCACACATCGCTGAACCAATGGTAGCCCACGGATGTTTCCTCTGGGGATTTACAATCTGCCCCTCTATGCCACATATCATCCGCACTACAGGGTCTTCACTGACCGAGCCACGGCCCCACTGACCCTCATGACGCTACGCCACTTATATGAGTTGCCAAGTGGCCGCGGGCGCTACGTGGGCGTGGCCGCGGGCTAGACGCGAGCCCCCGCGTAGCGGGGGCGAGCTTCTAGTCTACTCAAACAGCGTTTAGAACTTGTAGGCGGGGCTACAGTATTTTCGTGTGACACTGTAATTGACACTGTGACACTGTGACACTGTAGTCCAGACAGATTGAACACTGTGTGGCGCTAGCGAGCTGTGGTCAAACGGAACGCGTAAAAAACAAAACACACACACGCGTAAACACAAGAATATTTGAGTTCTTACCTGCGTGACGTCGTATCCCAGCAGCACGAAGTTCAGATCTGGAGACAGCGCAAACTTTGTGGCCTTGAAGGTGGGCTGTGGGACAGCGTAAAACGGGGTCACAATTAGGGGGTACAGTACAGTACAGTATACTACTATACTTTTATTCAAAAATAGCAGTCATGCAAGCTCATATGAGCTTGTAGATCTGCTATTTTTCGAAACATTTTGGAAAATGTGTGCAAATCTTTGAATATATATATATATTTTTTTAAGCAAACAGTTTTTAATTCAAATGTTGCCTCTGGGATGGTCCCTGGAACGACATAGTTTGAGATGGGGGGGGGGGGGTCTGCGGCCAAATACATATCATTTTGGGTGGTCCTTGACATGAAAAGGTTTGAGAACCACTGATGTTATAATCAGGGGTGCACATAACTTTCTAGGTCTAGTACTCAGAAGAGCACCTGGAGATGTGACTTGGTGCGCATGGTCCCGGGGGGGATTCAGCACGGCGGGGGGGGGGGGGAGAAAAAAGGACGCTCTGCTTCTAAATTTCGTCGATTTTCGCCGTTTTTTTTTCTCACACTGTTAGGTAAAGCCCCCAAGGTTGGTGCCCTGTGCTGCGCTGATTTTATCCGCCCGATTGGGACGTTCACGGCATATTTTCACATTCACGTTCATCATCGGTGACGAGTGCCTCTAACAGCCGCTGCTGGCTGCGTGCACGCAGCGAGGCAATGCGAGGCGACGCGAGGCGACGCGAGGCGACGCGAGGCAACACTCATACAATAGGCGGCTGAATATATTTTAAAAAAGCACCTTACCCAAAAAAAATTTGAACAAAAGGTTTTTCAACTGTTTTTCGTTGTATGTGGAGGTGTCCTGAATAACATACTAAAAGTTTACCAAAGTTTGCACATTGGAAAGGTGTTATTTTCAAGATGGCGTCCAAGATGCCCCAAAAATCATTAGAACAGCCTAACTCCTTCATCATTTATCCTAGACAAGTACTTTTTGTGTCTAACCCCATGTTTTGGGGGCCTGGGAATCCATTGGACTTGTCCAAATTACAGAGATACAATTAGATAATTGTGAAATCCAATATTTTGTTTGTGACCCTATTAAAACCCTCTGAAATGGTCACCCGTTTCAAGTTAACTTAACTAATTATATAATAAATGTTCAACTACTTATATTTCTTTTTACTGGAACAAGGCTTCAAGATATCCTCAAAACACAACAAAACTAGTAGTCACAATTTGCAGTAATTCAGAAGGTAGTGGCAGAGAATTTTGTCAGTTGATAGATAGTGTTGTTTTTAATATTGAAAGGTTTTGGATAGCTGTGGATAAAATTTAGCCCAAACTAAATTAATCTTTGACTATACACCCCAACCCCAAAAAAATGTCTTGCATTATTAACCAATATCTCTGCACCCCTCCCCTTACTCACCCCACAGGAACTTCATAACTCCTCCCCTACATACACAAGAATATTTATTTTACTCGTGCACGCGCAGTGTCATCTTGTAGACACAAGATTTTGAAAAAACATTAAATAGATATAGAACTTTTTAACACATTAGGAAGGCAATCAGTGTGAGTGTGCAAAGAGGGGTGGGGGTGGTTATGGAGGTTAGTGTAGAGCTGTCAGAACCGAGTATCTACTGGGTGCCTAGACAGAGGGGAGTATGAGGGGTGGGTCTGGTCTAGAGTTTAGTGGGCCTAGGGTTCCCCTCAGGTGAGTAGAGGGGAGTATGGGTGTCACTGGATTGCTCCCTGGGCACTTGGAGCGCAGAAGAGAAAAGTTAGGAGGCAAGGAGACCCTGAGTTTCTGATCTCCCCCATGTCCGACGTGCAAAACCTCCAACAGAAATTATACGCAATTTCAACGAAGACAGTTCTGCAAACGACACATGAAAGATAAACTTGTATCTTTGCCAGATCTCACTCCAAGTAGGCTTAGGGAGCCTGCGCTCTCCTCGTTCTCAGCTAGCATTTCGGATGCAAACAATTTCTAAGTCACAGCACGCTGGAGAACGGAGTGAGGAGGAGGCAGAAATTAAGGTATTGGAATTTAGCTAATGCGTGAGGCTGAGAGGAGTGTCCCTATGTCGCACTGGCTCACAGGAGAGTCGGTGGTGGCTGACCATTAATATTCCCAGGGGCCCCCAGTGACTTATCATTATGGCTCAGAGCGGTCTCTCCCCTCTCCAGAACAAAAAATTGGTGTATGCCGAAAGCAATGCTTGTTTGTTGGCCCCTTATGGGTGTGGAAGTTGGTTAAATTGGGATTCTATGGGGAGACTGGAGCCCAGGGTGTCATGGGCTGTCCCCTATACGTACCTCTTGCTCTTAAAATTATCCAGAAAAAAAGATCAGGGTTCAAGCTTATTGCCAGCAGTACCAATCACAAAATAAGGACATGTGAAATTCATTTTGCACTAAAACCTCACACAACTACTAGTCTCAGGAATAAGGAGATGTCTGTGACAAGCAAATCTGAACCTTATCCACGCCACACTCCTCCACCACCCCTGCCTAGACACCCAGTAGAAGACACTCGATACATGTTGTGATTGCTCTGTGATGACTTGTACACCCTCTCTTGGCCCATAAGGGGCCATTTTTCTCCACTGTATACCCACTGAGGAGTCCATCTTCCCCATAGACCAGACAAGTGGACATTTTTTTCCTACTGAGTGTAGTGCTCTGAGCTTGTACTATTTTCACAATGTTTTCCTCTTTCTTACCCAATATTTGAGGTAATATTGAGTCTTAAGAGTATTTAAATTGTAACTTTAGAAATGTGCAGATACCCTGTATACACTTATACTGTATGTTGGTTTGTTTACTGTTGAGTGAGAAAATAATGTTGCACATAAAGCCAACCATCTGGGGACCCCAAAATCATTTGGGGGACCCCCAGTTTGGGAACGGGACACCTTTACAAACAAATTGGTGAAGACATTTCTCTGTAAGGAATTTCTTCCAAGATTTGTGTAATATTCCCAGTCTATCACTTGGCAGCCATCTACCTTACAATTGGGATCTACAGTCATGCGCCACGACGGTTGTCTGTGGGCAACTTGCATCAGTGTTGCCACACTTGCGCGCCAGCAACAAGCAACCAGCTTCATCCAACAGCACCGCGCTGCGCACTGCGCATGCGTGGACGCACTTTCCCTAACCAATTACACACCACTTCACGCTTACAACTCCTGGACATGGCAACCCCGCCAACCACGCCCCCCATCCAAATACTGTCTGTCTGTCTGACTCTTTGAGAGGGTTGAACGCAGCGCGCGCCGTCTCGCTGGGCTGAGGGTGCTGCTTCTCAGTTTGCTTTCGTTTTCGGTTTGCGTCTGGAAACACTGTTGCTCTCGCTTTTGGTTTGCGTCTCCAAAACATCTACAGCCCACTTCACGAGAGCCTCGCGCCAGCGACTAGACGGAAGGGTCGCGTAGCGACCCGCACCTCTAGTGTTTTTACAAATGTCACAGTACCACCCAGTAATAATTAATTTATTCCTTATTGGTATCCAAATACATTTTTGAAGCTTCAACAGAATGTGAATTACACGTATAGGTGATTAATTCACCAATCCTGGGCATTATAGTATGTAGAAAAGGGAGAAATGTCCAATTACATTGCTAAATATGCTTATAACCAATTGCTTTAATATATAATTGTACTTATAATCACTTGCTTATAATTTATATATGCTAATTGGATTCCTAGAGCACCAAAACATGGGGTTAGGCACCAAAATTACTTGTGTAGGGCAAATAATGAAGGAGTAATGGTCTTTTAAGGAACTGGTGGCGGCCATCTTGGAAATTTGACATTTCTAATGATCAGATTTCGGTAAACTTTTGATATGTTATTAAGTACACCTGATACTACAATAAACCATTGAGAAACCTTTTGTTCAAATTATTTTTGGGTCAAACCATATTTTCAGCCGCCTGCAGCATGCGTCCTCCACCCCTGCGCCTAATGGCTGTACATGGGGCCGACGGGTGCTTTACCATGATTGTGTGAGTGGCTTCAGGAAGTACATTCCTAGCCTCGATCTCCAGTTTTGCTAAAAAATAAAAGCTTGAAATTCCTGTCCCAGCTGTTGGTACGCAAAAGCGCCTCGCGTCGTCTGATGTGGTGCGCATTTTTTATTTTGGGTGCGCATGCGCACCTGCGCACCACTTATGTGCACCCCTGGTTATAATAGCAACGTACGCTTAAAAAAAGAAAGAAGCTGTTACGATTTAGAAGACATTTGTAGAATCCCCCAGTGACGTTAATCTGTCTATGTAATCAACACACCTGTTACTAGGCAATTCTGTAGAACCAACACTAGAGGGCAATGCAAGCCACACTAGAACTCTGTTATGGAGAAGCCAAGGAGGAGATAGCCTTTAGTTATTACGTGCACCTAGCAGTCTCCTTGTGTCCACGTACTCTATTTCAATGGCCATGTACACTGTACTGCATAGCACCTTATACTTTGCTCCTTATGACCTAATGTGAACTCTCTGTACCGGCTATGGATGTTTTACTGTTCTGTTTTTTTACTGTCTGTTTTAATGTTTTGTTGTACTGTACTGATGCTATATGCTGCAAAACAATTTGCCCCTCGGGGACACTAATAAACTTGAACCTTGAACCTTGAAATGATCTATTCTCCCCCTATCGGTTCACAACTCGGACGGCGCTGAGTCGACTAGCAGATTATCGGCCTGGAGGCGCTCGGGTGCGCCTCCTCGGCCTCAAGGTCTGCTGAGTCGGCGCGCCTCCGTCATGGACAATAACTATTATCACCGTCTCGCAAGTAAAAAACACAGCGTTACTCTGCTCAGTGTGGCTAACCGCTTCATTATCCAACCTGTCATACAATATTTCTCTCATATTATCCATTTTATTTTGAGCGCTCCTCCGCCTCGCGCCGAAGCCCCGCCCCGCGCCGAAGCCCCGTGCCTAAAAACAAGCATACCTTTCCAATTTCCCAACGAATGCCAATGTCCCTGTAACATATACACTCTGTCCACCACTGGTCCTGTAACATATACACTCTGTCCACCACTGGTCCTGTAACATATACACTCTGTCCACCACTGGTCCTGTAACATATACACTCTGTCCACCACTGGTCCTGTAACATATACACTCTGTCCACCACTGGTCCTGTAACATATACACTCTGTCCACCACTGGTCCTGTAACATATACACTCTGTCCACCACTGGTCCTGTAACATATACACTCTGTCCACCACTGGTCCTGTAACATATACACTCTGTCCACCACTGGTCGGGATGTTTCTGAGTATATACTCACAAATGTGGTGTTTTTCAGCAGGACGTCTGTGTCGTTGCTCTGTGTGTTGGCTTTCACAACATCTCCGTCCCAACTCCTAAAAATGAACTCCTCATCTGAACATGAGAGGAGGGACGGAGAGGGGAGAGAGGGGAGAGAGGGGGAGAGAGAGAGAGAGAGAGAGAGAGAGAGAGAAAGAGAGAGAGAGAGAGAGAGAGAAAGGGGGAGAGAGAAAGAGAGAGAGGGAGAGAGAGAGAGCGAGAGAGAGAGAGAGAGAGAGGGGGGGGGAGATGGAGAGGGGGGGGGAGATTTGTACCTGAGATTTCAGTTATAGGCCCATGTATAACAGAGGTGGAAAAATAACTAAAATGTTTTACTTAAGTAAAAGTATCAATACTACTGCAATGTAGAAGTACTCTGTTATAAGTTAAAGTCTGGAGTTCAAAATGTACTTGAGTAAAAACAAAAAGTACAAAAGAATTGGTATCAAAATGTACTTAAAGTACCAAAAGTAAAAGTACTGAAATGTTGGAAAAGGAGGATGTCATCGCGACGCGTTTGTGAGCTTGTAGATCGGCTATTTTTAAATAGCCTGGGTATAAAATAGGGCTCAAGTGGTTAATGTATGTTCTATAATATAATAATGTATATCTGCAAAGTAACTAGTAACTAAAGTTTTCAAAACATTGAACTGTTGGTGCTACTATGTGTGTTGATGAATTGAATACCATGGACCTCAATGGAAACAAGACCTCAAGGACTTTTTTTTGGACGGACCTTTTAGTCAAAGCATTATTAACTGTTCTTACATTTATGCCTAATACAAATATTCAGTCATATTTAGGGTTGTCCGATATTGGCTTTTTTACTGATAACCGATATACCGATATTGTCCAACTCTTAATTACCGATACCGATATCAACCGATACCGATATATGCGGGGATTATTGTGATTAGGGTAAGCTCAAATTTCATATCACACACACCATATACAGTAAGAACTCCTGTAACTTATTTATAAAGCAAAAAAAAAAAAAAATGTTTTTTTTTCAAAAACCGATACCGATATTTTCCCGATATCAATTTTTATGCTAATATCGGCCGATAATATCGGGAGGCCGATAATATCGGACATCCCTAGTCATATTCAATCAATGGATATTGTAGTAGATTACATATATACTGTATTGTGTCAGACTCACAACAGAGCGATAGAATCCACTCATTGTGTCACATGGAGATTCCAGACAGATATCACACTCTAAAACAGAACCCAGACAGGATGTTATTTAGCACCAATGTGAGGCATTCTGAAGTAGCCTATGCTGTAAAAGCTGAGCTGCTCTGACCTACATCTAATGGTTTACTTCAGCTGTAGGTTGCCATCGGAATCATTTAATGGTTTACTTCAGCTAATCCCTACTTAACACACAGTCACAAACAAAGCCATTAATGAGAAAAGACGAAGGGAAGGAAAAATGTTGTTATTACAGTCGGACACCTTTTTTTTAAAGAAGTTTGTCACACAAAACATCAGTGGTGGAAAAAGGTACTAAAAATGTTTACTTAAAGAGGTGGTGCCATGGTTTTGCACTTTTTCTGTCTTTCATGTGTCTATTCGATTGTTAAGACGTGACGTTGCGCCCCGCTAGAATAACTTCCGGGTCCAAGTGTTTTAATGTTAATAATAATAATGTTAAATCATAATAATAAATAAATACTTTGTACTTCTATGATATTAGCCTTAAGACCCTTATTAACCCTCAATGCTTCATTTCTGAAAAAGGAGGTTATTGTAAAAAGATTTACGGGTTCCAACATGTTGTTTACAATGAAGAGTGGACGGCGCTGGTGCCTTTTGGACCCGGACGTGACATCGGACTACAAAATTACGTCAGACTTAAGAACCGAATGAGGTTGATAGAACTTCATTAAGCCCCCTGGTGGTGTTTTTATGGTGTGTTATGTCTTCTCTGACTATTTTGAGGTTTCCTCCTGGAGGCTGAAACCTTGAGGGTCAAACGTGCCAATAGAAAAACAGTGGTTTAATGACGCAGTAGAAATATACCCTCCCCCTCATTATCATAACACAACAGGTGTGGGCATGAGGAGGAGGAGGAGGGACTAGGACAGACGGGTGGTGCTAAGGTGGTGGAGGAGGTGCTAAGGTGAGAACCAGGTATACTTAATGAACTGGAGGCGTGTCCACATAAAAACATAATTTTAACACTTCTGTACACTTTTTTTTTTAATCTTCCTCCTAGTATTACCATAATACCTGATGATTATGTTTTAGGGGGGGGGGGGGGGGGGGGGATCACTGAAAATCACAGCACCCCGTCTTTAAGTAAAAGCATCAATACTGCAATCCAGAAATACTCTGGTACAAGTAAAAGTCCGGAATTCAAACTTTACTTGAGTAAAAGTGCAAAAGTATTGATATCAATATGTAATTAAAGAACCAAAAGTAAACGTAGTCATTGTGCAGAATGTCCCAAGTTCAAAATGTCATTTTTTAGGTAAATAATTGTTTTAATTTATTTTTTATAGCAGAACTACAAGCTCACAATGCCTCGCATCGCGGCACATTGGGGAGCTTGTAGATAGGCTCTTTTCAAAAGGCCGAAATGTATGGGGCTGAGGTGAGTAATGCATGTTTTGTAATAATAATCTAAATCTGCAAAGTAACTAGTAACTAAAGTTTTCAAATAATTTTAGTGGAGTAAAAGTACAATATTTGGATCCGAGATGCAGTGGAGTGGATGTAAAAGTACTGAATATTGGAAAAAGTACTTAAGTAAATGTACTTAGTTACTTTATGAGCCAACAGCTGTTGTAAGCATCAAGGCAGACGTGAAGCTTCGCCACAAACTAAAGAAGGCATCTGGAGAAAGCTGCTAATTGAGACAACGACATCTGCTACCTGGTGGCTGTTATATACACCACCTGCCATTATGTCTGAGGTTCATTTTATACATTGTTATACCACGTTCTGACAAAAATAAATAAAAAATACAATGGCCGATCTACAAGCTCCCAATGTGGCGCGTTGCGAGTTCAGTCTAATTCTGATAGATGTATAGATGTATAAACAATATGTGTGACCTTAACGTATTATTAGTTTATTATATTTAACTCAATCTCAACCGAAACCAAATCTCAAGAGTTTTACTCACAAGGCATTATTTGCCATCTGTTAACACATTTAGTGCCAGAGGTTTTTAGCGGCGCTAGCCTACATCCTGCTCTATACCTGACTTTGTCCGTGTGCGTCAACGTTCTGATTGGTCAGGTGCGTACGTCAACAAAGTGATTGGTCAAGCTTCACGTGACACATGGCTATAAAAATTCATCGCATTTTAATCGCGCTTAGTTTTTGCACCACAGAACCTTCTCACTGGATGAATTTCAGGCATACCGATCATACCTGTGCACCAACCAACAGACAACAAACCCCAGTGCACCCAATGGGAGAAAAGTCGATCAGACTGCTTTGCTTAGCCCAGTGGATGGGAAATTTAGATTTAAAAAAACTAGAAGCGTGGACCTGAATCTCTGAATATATTCCTAAAATTGCTGCACTTTATGGTAAAACTTGCACTGATCTGTTGGTCTGTTTAGTACCACCTTGATAAAAAAAAACAGCTATATTTTGTTGCTTAAACTTATGTATTCACTCATTGATTAACTCATATAGCAAAATCTGTTTTAACTGAAAATAAATTGCTTCTCAGGTCAAATGTTGAAATGCGACTAAAATGCGATTAATTTAGATTAATTAATTACAAAGCCTCTAATTAATTAGATTATTTTTTTTAATCAAGTCCCAGCCCTACTATAAACACATTATAAACACATATCGATGACAAAATGTATCAAAGGCGCCGCTACCTTCACACAGGGTGTGTTTTTTTAAAAACAGGGTACACACAGTGCCAGCGCTTTTTTTTAAAATATTTTTTATCCCACAATTTTGTAACCATTTTTTCACCCGCGGTGCCAATTTGCTAAGTGATCCTGGGCACTACACTCCCCCCCCACCAGCCTAGGGAGGCCAGGGCCAGCGCTTCTTACCGTGTACGCTGATCTGTTTAGAGCTGTAGAAGCCTCCACGAGGACCCGGATGTAAACAAAGGGTGTGTGCGCGATGGTCGAGGGTCCCGTCTAACGCCTGGAACAATAACATTTCCAGCGCAATCCGCCATTGCAGAGTGATCGTGCGTCGAAAATGGCTAGTTTTCACCACGGTAAAAAAGATATGTAGACATGGACCTTTTTCTCAAGATCCTATCATTGGAGAAGATGGGAACTACGTTTTTTTGGACAGGATTCACATCCGTCCATTCCATTTTACAGGGTCCGCGGATCATTCCTAAGTTGCGTTAGAGCCCATGTGGAAGAAAATATATAATAAAAAATCACACCCAGTGTGAAGTGGGCGGTGTGTGGTCATCACAACATGACTCACTTTAAAAAAAGGATAAATTACTTTTTTTAAAGTCCATACTGCTATTCATAGGGCTGCACATGTGTCATGTGTTTCGCTAGCCAATCACAGTCCTGAATTTGCAAAGTCAGCCAATCACATTACAGTTAGTGGTGATGACACTAGCTGTAATGTGATTGGCTGATATGAAAAAAGTATCGATTTGCATTAACAATGGAAGGGTTAGGGGGTACACAAATGTTTTGGTCGGTGTCCAAAACTCACTTATAGGGGGCGGCTACACCGCCCCAAAAATGTTTAACCAACGTAGATCTACGGTTATAGTCGGCTATTAGACCTCCGTCTAAAACTTATATAATTGGTTATAATTGGTCTAACAGTGAACGTTTTTTTTTACGTCTAGGCTTAGCCTAGACCAGGGGTCTTCAACAGGGGGTCCGGGACCCCTAGGGGGTCCTCAGAGTTACTACAGGGGGTCCGCCAAATCTTTGTGATATATATTTTTTCACATTAACCACTTGAACCCTAGCATCCCTTTTCTGAGGAGTACTTTAGCCAAAAATAGCAGATCTACAAGCTCACAACGCCTCGTGAGCTTGTAGATCGGCTATTTTTGGCATAGAGGTATAGGTGTGGAGGGAAAAAAAGAGCAGACCACGTAAACAAAAAAGTTGAATCTGAAACACAATTTTATACAATATAGCGGGGGTCCCTGCTTCATCTCTCTCTCAGCTAGGGGGTCCTTGGGCTGAAAACGTTGAAGACCCCTGGCCTAGACGTTGATTAGCTGTTTTTTAAGCGTCTATATATAGACGTCTATATTATAGACGTCATTTGAACAGCTATAATATAACCCGGTTTTAGCCTAGCCCTTAGACGTATTTTAACCCTAGTCTAATAGCCCGGAAAATGCTCAGTGGGGTGTATTTGCAAAACCGTAGATCTTCGGTTTTGACACTCAATGTGTTAAGCTTGAGTAAGAGAAAGAAGGAGGAGGTCCGCACACTGTTTAAAGCTCCAAGAAACTCTTTTTATAATGCAACGTTTCGACCCTCAGGTCTTCAGGCAAAATTTATATTACAATGACAGACAAAAGCATCATATATATACACAAACATTGACTAATGGTGATGTACAACACCTGGGAGTAAGGAGGAGCAAAAGAACACCCTTCTCCAATCCCAGGGACAAAAAACCTGTCTACACCCCTCTGGGGAGTGTTCAATGCATGGCAGAGAATAGACTTTTCACATTTAATTAAACATATTAGACACTAATAGCCAGTCAATACATTTGTGAAAAACTCCCCAGAGGGGTGTAGACAGGTTTTTTGTCCCTGGGATTGGAGAAGGGTGTTCTTTTGCTCCTCCTTACTCCCAGGTGTTGTACATCACCATTAGTCAATGTTTGTGTATATATATGATGCTTTTGTCTGTCATTGTAATAGAAATGTTGCCTGATGAAGACCTAAGGGTCGAAACGTTGCATTATAAAAAGAGTTTCTTGGAGCTTTAAACAGTGTGCGGACCTCCTCCTTCTTTCTCTTGATTCCTCCTTGATGTCCAGCACCTGGCCTAAATACGGGCGTGGGATGTGCACACAATCTTCTCTTTGAATTAAGCTTGAGTAAATCAGTAATGGGTTTGATCTACTCGACACATTTAGATCACCGATGTTGTATCTATTCATGTATGTATATTATTTTAATTTTTACAGATGATACAAAGCGTTTTGGGAGTAAACCTGAAGGAAACCGTCAGACCCTTGTGCTTCAAACATCATGAATGACACATAAAGTAGCTCTCTTTTACTGTGATGGATAGAAGACTTTAAGGGCTCTCTGGTGAACGTGTGAAAGTGGAGTGTTTGTACTGGAGCTGTCGGGCCGTCTCGCCCCTCCATCTTCCGACAGGACGACTTTAACACCCCCCCCCCCCCCCCCCCCCCCAGTCACACCTCTCTTTTCTATTCCCGAGGGGTTTTTCAAATCAACACAAACCCCCTTCCAAACGCTGCCTATATATATACATAAACGATGTGTGTGTGTATATATATATAGGCTATTTGAAAATAGCCGATCTACAAGCTCACAACGCATGGTGAGCTTGTAGATCTGCTATTTTCAAACATTTAGTACTTTTACTTTTGGTACTTTAAGCACATTTTGATAAACGTGAAATGGGACATTCTGCTAACTGAGTACTTTTACTTTTGGTACTTTAATTATATTTAGATGCCAATAATGGTAGTATTGATGCTTCTACGTAAGTAAAAAAAGTCAGTACTTTTTTTCACCACTGGGCACGGTAATGACTAATTTCTGCAGGAGGTAGTGACTCATGTTTCCTCTATTCCAAAGCATGAAGGCAGTGGGAGCATAGAGTTAAAAATAATAGAGAGGGCACCGGATATCGCCTCCCGTCCACTTGCATTGAGTTGCTCACCCAGCGCGTGAAGCGAATTCACCCCTTCTTCCGGGTTGTAAAGTGTGATGGGCGTAGCCTATTTGGGGCCACTGTGATCCGTTCTGCGTCACAGAAGTGACGCGTTTTACGTCACAGAGGTGCGCGTCCCTGTGCGCAAGCGTGTGCGCAAGCTCGTGAGCCAAGCCCATTGGTCGAAACAGTTTTCGCACAGTGGCCCCATTCCGTTTAAGCTGCAGTACCTACGAATGGCCAGCATGTCCATTTCGCTTCAATGCAAGCACTGGGTTCTGGGGGCTTGAGTGGGAGGGGCAACAAACTAAATAAACATGGGAAGAAAAAAAAAATGGGAGTTGAAAAACAAACGTTTTGTGCAGTTTGTACAGTTGGACAATGTCAAGTTCAAGTGTAAACTAAAGCGGAAGTCATGATGCCGGTGTTGTAGATCTAAAAGATCACGTACCACTGATCCACCTGGCCTCAGGATCATGCACTTGGAAACGTCTCTGAAAGAGGTCGTCCAAGGTCAAGTGGGAGCCAACAGATTTAGAGCCGTCATCTATGGAAGGAAACAAAATAAGATTATTAGGTTATTGTATGTTATTATATATACTTTATATCAGTGGTTTTCAACCTTTTTCGCGTCAAGGACCCCCAAATTGACAAATATTAGCCCAGGGACCCCCATTTGAAAAGATATGCCAGGGAGGGACTCAACCATTTAGATTTCTTGGGAGTCCCAATCTACACTCTATCACCATCATCAGTGTTCATTTAACTCTGAGAGTGTACAAATGGAACCAAATGGACCCGTTAGGGTCCATTTGGTTCCATTTGTACACTCTCAGAGTTACAGACATATAAGGGTCAATTTGGTTGCTAACTATTCATTTGGCTGGGGACCCCCTGGAACCCCCTCAAGGACCACTGGTGGTCCCCGGACCACTGGTTGAAAACCCCTGCTTTATATCACTATACGTATCATCATATATCAGTGGTTCTCAAACTGTAAGGGTCTATTTGGTTCCATTTGTATGGACTAAAAAGGGGAGGAGCCAATTAACCAATTTCCTGTTTCTGAAAGCGATGGGGGGCAAAAACAAGGATTATTATTTCTTTCCCCCTTTTTTCCTTTTTACTGAATGGGTTCCCAGATTGCATTTAACACATTCCCAGCCATTGACGGAGATTTTTGTCATAAAAAAATAATATATATTATTATTTATTATTATTATTTATTTATTAAATGGGCTGGCTCCATCCTACCTCTCTGCACTTGTGAAACGCTATGTCCCAGCCAGGGCTTTAAGGTCTGCTGACACATTTTTGCTTGAGGTTCCAACCCAAAAATTCAAAAAGACCAGGGGTGACCGCTCTTTCATGGCCACGGCCACTCCACTCTGGAATAGCGTTCCCCTCCACATTCGATCCCCCCAATCGATCGGGGGTTTTAAACAAGGGGCAAGTCTTAGATATTTACGATGAGGCCGACACGGAAGCTTGTAAATGGCCAGAGTGGCGCTGTTTTACCCTGCACCGACCTGCGGTGTCAGAAAGAATTTATTTTAACGCAAGTGAATGGGTTTTTTGACAAACTTTAGACTAGATTTTCTTACTGTAATAAAAATTGTCATAAATTCTATATGCTTCCAGTCGCTAGTTTAAAGTCTCCTTTCAATCATCAGGATATGCGTTTTGCTAAATTATGGTCCTATTTATTATAAAATTGACGATAAAGTAGGCTATTCTCTAGGAGGGGCGAGATGATTTGATTGACAAGCTACACAACCAATAGCATTCATTCCCCGCCCCCCGCTCTTGATTGACAAGTTACCCAACCAATAATGGTCTGAACTCATTCTGACGCGATATTGAAAGATGGCGGACCTACAGTCTTGCAACAATCGGCTTCATTTTCGGTCTGTAGAAAGCAGCGGAGTGGGTTTGTCCATCTCATTTATACAGTCTATGGTTTTAAAGGCAAAACTAAAAAAAACATATTTTTTTCCCTTGCTTTTAATAGCATTTAATTGCATTTTTTGCTCTTAGCTTTCCTAATCGTGTTTCAACTTTTTTCCTTTAAACATCAAATTGACAAAGAGCCTGAGAGATGCAAAACCTCAGCATATAGTGTTTTTAACACAAAATGACAAATCTCCTTTAGAGTGCAAACATGAGAAAATAGCAAAAAAGATTATAAATCTTAATCACAATAAAATGCATTATCTTTTTAAACCATCAATAAATAAAATGTTACTGTGCTGTTATTTGTATTATGTATTTCCTTTAGTACCTTAAGGTTCTCAAAGTGGGGTCCAGGGGTACTTGAGGGGGTTCCAGGGGGTACCCAGCAAAATGTGTAAATATAGCATCAGAATAATTATGACCTTTTATACTTTGGCTATTCAAAAATAGCAGATATACAAGCTCATAGCGCGCTTGTAGATCTGCTATTTTGAAAAATCGTGAAAATGGGTGCCAACCTTTGAATATATATATATATTTTTAAGCGAACATTTGTTGCTCAAATCTTTGCTTCTGGGGGTCCCTGGAACAAAATATTTGAGATGGGGGGTCCGCGGGCAAATATACATATCATTTTGGGGGTCCTTGACATGAAGAAGTTTGAGAATCACTGCTATAGTAAACATGAAATGTACGTTTTACACCATGAATGATGCAAGGCAATTGTGGATCTAAATCCACGGTAATTATTTAATTATTTATTCACGCCACTGAGGCCTCCCAAAGGGTCCAAGAACACAACGTCAGAACGACACTCACAGTCACTAAATAACTTGGTGAAAATATGCAAAGAAAACAACGTAATATAAAATGTAAACAACACACAATGCAGCACATGTAACAAACATACCTTATTATGCCCTCAGCCAGGTGCTTAAAACAAAATAAACTTTTCGGTACAAACGCTGAAGTTCTTTGTTATTGTTTTCATTCATTCATTGACGCGCCTTTTGCAAAGACGCGCGCGCTCTCAAACAGTACTACTTCCCACTTCCTCCCTGTTTAGGGCGTTTTCAAAATAAAAGCTTTACAAAGACACTAATAAAAACCTTATACCTCTATGACAGTGGTTTTCAACCTTTTTTTTGCGTCAAGGACCCCCAAATTGACACACATTAGCCCAGGGACCCCCATTTGAAAAGATATGCCAGGGACCCCCCAATAAGAGACGATTTTTACGGCTCTAGCAGTGATTCTCAACCATTTCAATTTCAAGGACCCCCAGTTTAACATGCATTAGGCTACACAGACCCCCATTTAATGTCATTTCTATCTCTGGGACCCCAATTTTTATTATAAAATCAATGTTAATTTAACTCTGAGAGTGTACAAATGGAACCAAATGGTTCCATTTGGTTCCATTTGTTACACTCTCAGAGTTACAGACCCAAAAGGGTCCATTTGGTTCCTATCTATCATTTAGCTGGGGACCCCCTGGAACTCCCTCAAGGACCACTGGTTGAAAACCACTGCTCTATGATAAAAACGAACTCAAAAATAATTATTTCAAGCAAACAAAGTAAAGTGTCAGTAAAGGCAAGAATGATAAAACATTATAAGACCAATATGAACAGTTTAGAGGACCCAAAATAAGTGCATAATATTAAACTTAGGCAAATGTCCACAGCAAAGTAATTTTGATGTCCATATAGGCTTGTGTTGTTTTAGTGACAATAGCGCCGTCTTCTGGCCAGGAGGTGCACCTGGTGGGCTTCTGGAAAATAATACTTAATTCTGGTAACAATTTCTTATGCAAGACAGCAGTGGCGTGCACAGACATTTTGAGGGGCAGGTGCTCAAGTAAATTATACTTTTTTTTTGTTTACTTGGTCTGCTCTTTTTTTTTACCTCTACACCTATACCTCTTTGCCAAAAATAGCCGATCTACAACAACGCCACAACGCCTCGAGCTTGTAGATCGGCTATTTTTGGCTAAAGTTCTCCTCAGAAAAGGGATGCTAGGTTTCGAGTGGTTATGATAAAAAGAAAAATCATATCACATAAAGATTTGGCGGACCCCCTGTAGTAACTCTGAGGACCCCCTAGGGGTCCCGGACCCCCTGTTGAAGACCACCCCTGCTGTAAACTGAAAAAGAAAAACTTTTTTTCCTTTTTTTCAAAAGGGCACTTCTGGTCAATAGGGCAAAGGGCAGCTGCTCTAGGACCACCTAGAGCCTATCTGTGCACGTCCCTGGACATATATACATACGCACGTAGTCTTTTTTTTTGATGAGTTTGTGACGCTCGTCATTTCTCTCCGAGGCACCCACAGTATCGGCGCCCTTGATCTCATGTATTGCTTATTATTACATCCCGCTGACACACAGAAAACCACACTCTCTAATTGAGCGGCTGCTTGCACTCAGTTCCACACAATCCATTGATCCAAGGGTTTTAGCAGGAAATCACTGTCAGCTTATAATTACTGTACTGATATTTGTTTTTACTTCACTTGAGTATTTCCAATTTCCAATAGTATTACTTCTACTCCACTATTATGCTCTGTCTCTGCCGTGGTGTAAAGTGACTATAAGTACATTTACTGAAGTACTGTACTCAAGTACAATTTTGAGGTATTTTTTACTTTACTGAAGTATTTCCAATTTTCTGTACTTTTGCTTCTATTCCACTATACATCTCAGGGGGAAATTTGAAAACTTTGAAAACATTTGAAAACATTTGAAATGGGACATTCTGCATAAGGAGTACTATCTACTTTTGGTACTTTTTGATACCAATACTTTTGTACTTTTACTCAAGTACATTTTGAATTCTGGACTTCTAACAGAGTATTTATACATTGCCATATTGATACATTTACTTAAGTAAAATATGTGAGTACTTTTTCCACCCCTGCTCTCTCTCCATCTCCGTGGTGACCGCCTTCTCTCTCGGAATTAAAAAATGACTTGAGTAAAAGTAAAAATGTATTGGCATCAAAACATACTTAAAGTAACAAAAGTAGAAAGTACTCATTATTATGCAGAATGTCCCATTTCATAAAATGTATGCAAATCTTTTGAAAATAGCAGATCTATGGCGACGCATTGTGAGCTTGTAGATCGGCTGTTATCAAATGGCCGAAATGTATACTGTATACTGTAGGGCTGAAGGGGTTAAATTATGTTTTGTAATAATAATCAAAATCTACAAAGTAACTAGTAACTAAAGCTGTCAAACAATTGTAGTGGAGTAAAAGTACAACATGTGCCTCTGAGATGTAAGCCAGACTGAGGCAGGTGGATGAGGTGGAGCGAATGAATGGGTGATGAAAGCTTCCTCTGATGAAACTGTCTTTAACCTATCTTCATATAATTAGTCCTCTCTAATGCTCATTATAATATTATATTATATCTTATCTTCATATAATTAGTCCTCTCTAATGCTCATTATAATATTATATTATATCTTATCTTCATATAATTAGTCCTCTCTAATGCTCATTATAATATTATATTATATCTTATCTTCATATAATTAGTCCTCTCTAATGCTCATTATAATATTATATTATATCTTATCTTCATATAATTAGTCCTCTCTAATGCTCATTATAATATTATATTATATCTTATCTTCATATAATTAGTCCTCTCTAATGCTCATTATAATATTATATTATATCTTATCTTCATATAATTAGTCCTCTCTAATGCTCATTATAATATTATATTATATCTTATCTTCATATAATTAGTCCTCACTAATGCTCATTATAATATTATATATCTTATCTTCATATAATAGGAATAGGGTGAAAGTGGTTAACGTGATGTTGACGCTATACTAACTGATTTTGCGGGGGAGCCCTGGAACACCCTCAAGGACCCCTATAAGGAGGTCCCCCCCCCGGAACCCCGCTTTGAAGAAGCCCTGGCGTAACAGTGCGGTGATTGGCTCACCTTTAGACAGCAGCACGATGGACAGACCAATGAGAGAGAGCACCAACACTATGACCAGCAGAGAGATGCCGATCCCCTTCCAGTTCCTCTCTGGTCCAATGTCTATGTCCTGAGGAACAGACAGACAGACAGACAGACAGACAGACAGACAGACAGACAGACAGACAGACAGACAGACAGACAGACGGAGACGTTTCATTTAATTTCAAAGCTCAAACCTTTATCCTCAAAAGGCACTGAGGTTACCCTCATGTACAGTAGTAGTTTTATTTAGGTCATTAACACATTGGGAATTTTATAATAACAGATTACGTTCGGTACCAGATATCTCACCGCTGAGCTGCGCTGTTTAAACTGTAGACTCCAAGACGAGGAATCCATGTGAAACAAAGCATGCGTTCATTTTGCACGATGGTCCTGGCTAACGCCTGGAACGATAACATCTCTCACGCGAGTAACAATGGCGGAGCGATCATGCATACAAAATGAGTTGTTTTCCCCAGCGTAAAAAGTTTCGGAGTTATAGGGGTTTTAGAGAAGGAGATAGAACGGAAGCGGATGGGAGCCATGTTTTTTGACACATTGATCCATCTGGCCTTTCCTTCTCAGAATCACCGTGGGTGATTCCAGAGCTGCTCCAGCCCCTCCCGTGTGGAAAAAAACAAAAAGACTGAAAACACGGTTAAGACCGTGTTCGGCACCAAAGCGCTACTCTGTGAAAACACGGTTCAGACCGTGTTTGGCACCCGATGTGTTAAAAGTAAATTATTACAGTGACGTTGAGCTACCAAAATGAACAACAGTGTGGCAGTTGACCCTGCCACTGACACTACAAACACATCTGTCGTTGGACGATGCAAAAACGTTGATCCACGCTTTTGTTTTCTCTCGGCTTGATTACTGCAATGCACTTTACTCTGGCCTGCCAAAGAAAACAACTGACAGATTACAACTTGTTCAAAATGTGGCAGGCAATGAAGCCACACGCATGCACATGCACATGCATGTGTGTGTGCGTGTGCGTGTGCGTGCGTGTGTGTATGTGTGTGTGTGTATGTATACATGCACACGTATGTGTGCACACGCGTGTGCGTGTGTGTGCACACACATGCACACATGTGTGTCGTCGTGGATAGTAACCCATAAAAAGATCTATTCTACCCCTATCGGGTTACAACTCGGACGGCGCTGATTCGACTAGCAGACCATCGGCCGGTCGGCGCGGGCACTCGCGCCTGGAGGCGCTCGGGCGCGTCTCTGCGGCCTCAAGCTCTGCTGAGTCCGTTTTTAACCACTTAGCTTTGGCTATTCAAGCTCTGCCGTGCCCTCCGTCACGGACAATAACTATTATCATATGCGGTCCGCGTCGCATCAAAGCCCCGCCTCGCGCCTCCTCCTCCTCGCGCCGCCTCGTATCAAAGCCCCGCCTAGCGCCTCTTCCTCCTTCTCCTCCTCTTCCTCGTGTAAAGAAACCTGTCTCGAAAAGCCCGCCTTGCGCCGAAGCCCCGCGCATAAAAGCAAGCGCTCCTCTTTCAATTTCCCTGGAATGCTAATTTCCCTGTGACATATATATATATATATGAACAGTAGTGCACGCCCACAATTCAGTCTGAACACATCCCACACATTTGGACAGTGTGTTTCATAGGGTGTTTCTCACACTCTCAAAAAGTCATTTTGGGGGTGAACTATCCCTTTAAGCACCCAGCAACAGGACACATACAGTATGTAAGCGCTTCCATTGAAGGACTAGACAATGCAACAACAGAAGCTCAGCTTTCTTTCTGTCTGGGTTTTTTTTATCCCCAAAAGGAACCTGCCGTGGTTCTCTTTTGGACCCGGCCCGGCGCCGTACAAAAAGAAAAACCCATCAAAGCCGTCTCTCTCTCTCGTCTCTCCCCGTCCATCCATTATTCATCTTCATCTGATTTCCAGTGTCAGAGCTGTGTTATAAATAAATCCATCTTATTTACAGAGCCCCGAGCAAAAAAACAGCAATAACCATCTGTTTATTCACGGAGCTATTTGCCTTCCCCCAGCCTTTTAATTGGGAGTATAATTCAAAGATAAATATCCCAGAGGAAGCCCCCCCCCCCCCCCCCCATTTCCCCGTTGCACCTCCGTTCCCCGTAGCAGCCACTTATTAGCATTCAGGATGAATCCCAGGGGAGAGAGAGAGACTTATTGGAGGGGATTGTTGAGGAGAAGAAGACGTTCTTCTCCCCTCCTGTGCACCTCGTTAGACCCTGGAGAACATAGCGTCTCATTAGACCAGTGGTTCCCCAACTGGGGGGTCCCCAAATGATTTTTTGGGGGGGGGGGGGGGGGGGGGGGGAGTCCCCGGATGATTAGCTTAATGTGCAAAATTGTTTTCTCACTAAACAGTAAACAAACCAACACACAGTATAAGTGTGTACGGGCGGGGTATATCTGCACATTTCTGAAGTTACAATTTAATGAAGGCAGCGGTACGACCTGATCCGAGTACGCATCGATCGGACCCCCAGGACCACCTCCCCAGGCGTTCCCTGGTTCGGTTCAGCGATAAGAAAAATCTGAATTGAAAAAAAATTGGAATGAGGGGGCGGAGCCAAAAGCACACCCTGCGTATGTCACTGATCACATGACCTCAATCAATTATCTATTTCTAGGCAACCCAGAAGGGGGGGGGGGGGACTTTTTTCTTATTTCCACACAACAGCTCTAAGGTGTATTAAAGACATAGTTCAATGTTGAAAATTAGTGGTATTCCCCTTTAAGTACAGTAACTTGAGTACATGTACTTAGTTACTTTCCACCACTGCTGCTCATAGAATCTGTCGGGATTGTTTATGAGCTCGACGGTGGAAAGTCTCACTTGGTTTTCGTCTCTTTTTGGTTTCCTGCTGAGGAGACAGTCGCAGGAACAGGTACACCGACGCCCCCCCCCCCCCTGCTGTGACCCAGCCGGCGACGGCGATCTCGTTTCACAGTCACACGAACACAAACACCCGTCAAACACCCAAACTTCAGGTTAGACACCGAGTCAAACGCAGAGAAGAACAGAGAAGGATGCGGCGAACAGCGTTTACACTTCCTGTCTGTCACTATGTGAGGGACCGTCAGTGGCGTGCACAGACATTTTGAGGGGCAGGTGCTCAACTAAATTATACTTTTTTTTGTTGACTTGGTCTGCTCTTTTTTCCCTCTACACCTATACCTCTTTGCCAAAAAATAGCCGATCTACAAGCTCACAACGCCTCGCAGCGCGAGGCGTTGTGAGCTTGTAGATCTGCTATTTTTTGGCTGAAGTTCTCTTCAGAAAAGGGATGCTAGGGTTCAAGTGGTTATGGTAAAAAGAAAAATCATATCACATAAAGATTTGGTGGACCCCCTGTAGTAGCTCTGAGGACCCCCTAGGCGTCCCGGACCCCCTGTTGAAGACCCCTGCTGTAAACTGAAAAAAACAAAACATTTTTTTTTCTTTTTTTCAAAAGGGCACTTCTGGTCAAGAGGGCAAAGGGCAGGTGCTCTAGCACCACCTAGAGTCTATCTGTGCACGTCCCTGGGGACCGCACCTATGTTCCCCGCTTTCCTAGGGAGAGCGGGGAACATAGGACCTAACCTAACCCTAACCCTAACCTTAGTGGGGGAACATAGAACCCGGGGAACATAGGGATGACTCCCTATGTGTCACTCAGTCCATGTCCTTGTTCCATTACCTCGACCAAAACCTTCTCATCTGCTTTGGACCTTCTGCACGTTGGTATAGAAAACAATACAATAGCATAGAATATATTAGAATATAATAAAATAGAAAATAATACTTTATTGACAGTGTTCAAAAGCATCAACACAATGCCTTTAAAAAAATACGTCAACATGGATATCGTTCTCTGTCGGTGGAAACCTCATTATGTCCATCTCTCAAGAACAGATTTTGCTCTGCGTTTGAATCTGTCGGTAGCCGTGTTGACAACCCGTGCACATTGGCTACACGTGGGTGTGCCATCAGATCAGGAAGCAGGCTGCGCTTTACCCAATCAAATGTAGTGGCCGGGATTTACGTGTGTGCCGTTCGTTCCCCACTGGAAACAAACCGAAACTCATTTAACAATAGCGTCCTCGAAGCCGACAAGACCACGGAAAGTAGTTCTTTCATCATAGAAACAAGAGGGCTTATAATCAAAACGATCCATGTTCTCTGGGAGAAGTGGTGTTAGTGTTCCGTGGAGAAATATTGTTAGTGGGGAAAACATAGTCGCACCACCGGAAGTGAAAGGCTGAAGGCAGACCAAAACCACGATTTTCCTGAGCACGGGTCGTCCGTTCAGCTCCGCCCAGAGCCAAATGAATAAGTAAAAAACAGCAGAGGGTGCTGTTTTTCCTTTTTATTTGGCCATGGGTTCCCAGATTGGTCCAAAACTGACATCGAGCTTGCAGATCTCCTACTTTTGATAATGTTGTGTGACGCTGTAGTATGATGATCGAGTAGGGCGTTAATTTATCAAAGAACGCAAACAAACGGTTAGAATATGGAGATAAGAGGTTTCTGCCCGACAGAAAAGTGTAACGTAAAGTGGCGACACGATGGCCGGCCGGTCGCTATAGAACGAGGAAGTGAAACAATAGACGGTAAACATCAGAGCTTACACAGCGAGGTGAAATCTTAATCACTCTGAACACAGAAACCTAATCTTCTTATCTCGTCTTCACCTGCTAAGCCGCTTGCCCTTGGTTCAGACACAAAGGGCTGCGTGCGTGCGTGCGTGCGTGCGTGCGTGCGTGCGTGCGTGCGTGCGTGCGTGTCCCTGACAGGCAGGGGAAGAAGTGTCACTACTATAAATGGGAGCTGTGATATGCTCTGTGATCAATAATAATCTGCCATTAACATAACCCTCTTATTGTAATGGAAGCTCAGCATTCTGCCCGGTAATTAGGGAGAACCCATCTATCCTCCTCCCCCCCTGTCAATGCCACCGGAGGGGGGGGCATAATAACATTACCCATCCCACCTCCTTAGTTTTTTACGGTTTACTTAGCTTTTCTAGTTGGTACTTATGTTTCTGTTTAGTGTGTTTTGTTTATTATCAGGCATCAGTCGCCTTCCTGAACCTAAAACCGCTTCTTGACTTAAACCCTCTAGTGCAGTGGTTTTCAACCAGTGGTCCGAGGACCACCAGTGGTCCTTGAGGGAGTACCAGGGGGTCCCCAGCAAAATGAGTTAACATAGCTTCACAATCGTTTTTAACCACTTAGCTTTGGCTATTCAAAAATAGCAGATATACAAGCTCGTAGCGCGGCACCGAGTGCCGCGCTATGAGCTTGTAGATCTGCTATTTTTGAAAAACCTTGAAAAAGTGTGCGTATCTTTGAATATTTATATTTTTTTCAAGCGAAAATTAACTGATATCTTTGCTTCTGGGGGTCCCTGGCACAAAACATTTTCAACTGGGGGTCCGCGGCCAAATGTATATCAATTTAGTGGTCCTCGGCATGAAAAAGGTTGAAAACCACTGCTCTAGTGTAAGAGAACCACACTCGAGTTACAACTACTTTTGTAAAGTAAAAGCACATGCAGAATGTCCCATTTCATACGTTTTAGAATGTGTAAAACACGTTGTGAGCTTGTAGATCGGCTATTTTCAAATAGTCAAAGTAAAGGGCTGAAGTTGTTAAAATCTACAGAGAAACTAGTAACTAAAGCTGTCAAATAATTGTAGCGGAGTAAAAGTACAATATTGGCATATAAGTAAAAGTAAAAGATAAAAGTATAGAAAATTTGAAACTTGCACTTAAAGGACAACTTTGTTTTTTTACAACCAAGGTTTATATTTTAGCTTGTAATTAAAGTAAATAAAAGATGCGTGTTATTTTTTTTTCATTTACTGTTTTTTATAGTTTTAGCAATTTTCATGATATTTTTTACAGTGGGCGGGGGCATTCTGGCCGGTGGCTAAATATGTCTTTTTTTACACAATAAAAAAGGTCCTGTGGTCTCTATTGGCCAGATGTGAGTTATTGGGGGCTAGAAGAGCTACTGTAAATAATAATAAAGAAAACGGCAGGTTATTGTGTAAAAAAATACATATTTAGCCACCGGACAGAATGCCCCGCCCACTGTAAAAAAGACAGCGAAAATTGCTAAAACTATAGAAAGCAGTACATTTAAATGTTTTAACACTCATCTTTACTTTAATTACAATCTAAAACATAAACCTTGGTTGTAAAAAACTAAAGTTGTCCTTTAAGTACAGTACTTGAGTACACGTTCTTATATACTTTACACCAGTCTCTCTGCCGTAGCGAATGACTCAGAAAGCTGTAACACGCACGGCTACAGAATCGATATCTGTCAGGACGAGCTCCCCGGGCCCTTCATATACCCCGTCTCAATTTCAGCAAAAAAGATTCACTGTCTGTAGCATTAAAAGAAAGAAAGAAGGAACAGGACAAAAAAAAAAAGAGATTGGTTACAGCTGTGGTTTAGGTTCTGCAGTTCATAGTCTGGGGTGTATTCTGTGGCAGTAATGAGACAATGTAATGTTCAACCATACACACTACAGCCAAGACAAAAGCTGGAGAGAAGTTGGAGAGCCGTGTCATATTAGCAACACTCAGTGGTGGGAAAAAGTACTCTAGTAGTACTCTAGTACATTGGTTCTCAAAGTGGGGTCCGGGGACCCCCAGGGGTACTTGAGGGGGTTCCAGGGGGTCCCCAGCTAAATGATGGACAGGAACCAAATGGACCCTTATAGGTCTGTAACTCTGAGAGTGTACAAATGGAACCAAATGGACCCTAACGGGGTTAAATTAACATTGATTTTACAATGAATTGGGGTCCCAGAGGTATAAATGCCAATACATGGGGGTCCGTAGCCTAATGCATGTTAAACTGGGGGTCCTTGAAATTAAAATGGTTGAGAATCACTGCTAGAGAGCCATAAAAACCGTCTCTTATTGGGGTCCCTGGCTTATCTTTTCAAATGGGGGTCCGTGGGCTAAGAAGTGTCAATTTGGGGGTCCTTGACATGAAAAAGTTTGAGAACCACTGCAGTAGGGTGTTCATTTACGGGGGAAAAAACACACACAGTTAGAATATGGAGGTAAGAGTTTTTTGCCCGACAACAACAATGTTTTGTGTCTCTCCGACCCTTTGAAAATGAGATGTCACATCTCAAGGTCCTTATCTTCTTAATTACTTTTTTGAAAAGATATAATGAAGATCTGCAGCGGAAGAACTTTCTTTTCATGTTTTGTAAACTGGTATCGTAGATGTGTCCATAATGTGAATGACGCCTGTGTCGTTTCAAGTTTTCAAATGTATAAAAAAAACTTTTGAAAATAGCAGATCCACAAGCTCACAATGTGTCGCATCGCGACACATTGTGAGCTTGTAGATCGGCTATTTTCAAATGGACTGAAATGTATATACTGTAGGGCTGACGTGGGTAATGTATGTGATAGAGTTAGAATCTCGTTATCTTGATTGATCATAATTTGTCTAGTGCCCTAAACCTGCTTTAAATGTCAATTTAATATATTGGTGTCATATTGGCCTAAACTCTGTCATGTACTATTCTGCTATTTCTCTGTCTATGCAAGGTCAAACTAGCTACAGGCGTTCTGTGGCTATCAGTTGTTATGAGAACACTGTATCTCGGTGTTCTCCTCTGCGCTAACCATCTTTTAGCGCCACTGAAGTCACCGCTGACCAGTGACCGGTCAGTGCCGAGGCCAATGTGTTATTCGAGACATGTGGACGCTGTTTTTCCAAAGATAAACGGTCACTCCATCATCATCATCTTCATCATCTACCATCATCATCCTCCTCTGACGACGACGTAATCATCACTATCCACCAATGACAGGATTACACCTCAGACGGCTGGACGCTCGATGTATCTTCAATGATGTCATATGTTTATGTTACCGGACGCTGTTAAAGTCCAGGGCTTTCTCTGTTTAACGGCAGAGAGACGACGACCGATGATGCGTTAACACCTGTGATACTGTAACCTTCCCACTCTCTCTGTCTGAATACAAGATCTTTCATTACATCCAATGGCTGCCTGTGTTCTGAGTCTGTTTTTTTCCTTTGTCGCCTTTGAAAGTTACCGGTACTTATATACATACTGATGTGATGTTCTGCCATGCATAAGTATCTATATATATGGTTGATAAGGAAAAATAACAGCTCTATCAGTATGTTTTGTAATAATAATCAAAATCTACAAAGTAACTAACTAAAGTTTTGAAATAATTGTAGTGGAGTAAAAGTACAATATTTTCTTCTGAGATGTAGTGGAGTAGAATTAAAAGTACTGAACATTGGAAATACTCCAGTAAAGTAGGTTAAACATAACCTAAATATTTTACTTAAGTACAGTACTTGAGTAAATGTACTTAGTTGCTTTACAAACGTGTGCGTGTGTCTTCATGTATACGTCCTGAAAGACTCTCGCAAGTTGTATTTCATGATCGGCAAAAATTAGCAACAAAAGGAGCAATTCCTCATAAAATAAATGGTCATATTGTTAGTATAATAATGATGTTATTCAGGGACGTGCACAGATAGACTCTAGGTGGTGCTGGAGCACCTGCCCTTTGCCCTCTTGACCAGAAGTGCCCTTTTGAAAAACGTTTTTTTTTTTTTCAGTTTACAGCAGGGGTCTTCAACAGGGGGTCCGGGACCCCTAGGGGGTCCTCAGAGTTACTACAGGGGGTCCGCCAAATCTTTATGTGATATGACTTTTCTTTTTACCATAACCACTCGAAACCTAGCATCCCTTTTCTGAGGAGAACTTTAGCCAAAAATAGCAGATCTACAAGCCCACAACGCCTCGCGCTGCGAGGCGTTGTGGGCTTGTAGATCGGCTATTTTTGGCAAAGAGGTATAGGTGTAGAGGGAAAAAAGAGCAGACCAAGTAAACAAATAAAAGTATAATTTACTTGAGCACCTGCCCCTCAAAATGTCTGTGCACGCCACTGATGTTATCGTTCGTACGTGAGCAGAAGTTTGAATTAGCCTTTAGTGAATGAACCGTTGACATTGGAAGGGATATTTCACGAAGCCAAACCTCACAATGGAGCCTGTGTAAAGCCTTTAAAGTTTATGGCTATAATAAGCACCACGATATTTCACACTCACTATATCTGCTCAGTCCTCGCCGGAAAGTTATGGTTGTAGATATTAGGTTCCCTTCCCTTGCAGATTACATTTTGTTTGGCTGGAATTCATAAAGAAACTCTGTCAACATAATGGTCTATTAAAAGCTTCTTTTATGTGAGACCATAAAAGCAGGGAGAACAGACACTCAGCACATTATTACTTTAAGCAATAGAATGGTGCAAATTAGCACACTGGGTATCATTCAACCTTCCTTTAAAAAATAGACTTTGTTATAAACAATGTGTTCGCCTCATAGCATAATTGCCTGAGTAATAATATTTTTTTGGCCAAATTGACATTTCTGCCGAACTCTACTCTCCTAACAACTAAGTATGTTTACTCAAGTACTGTACTCAAGTACTCAAGTACAATGTTGAGGTATTTGTACTTGACTTGAGTATTTTCAATTGCCAATACTGTTACTTCTACTCTGCTACATTTCGGATCCAAATATTGTACTTTTACTCCACTTCAATTATTTGAAAACTTTAGTTATTAGTTACTTGTTTTTTGATTATTATTACAAAACATTAACTACTTCAGGCCTATATACATTTCGTCCATTTGAATACAGCCGATCTACAAGACCACGATGCGTCGCGATTGTGAGCTTGTTAGCCTCGATCTACAAGCTTTTATTTTTTATTTTTGCTCAAAAATAAAAGCCTGAACCAGCCTGTTGACGTTCCTGGAATAGGAAAGTGTTTCATTTCCCCAACCAACCAGAGTGCAGTGGGCGTCGCTCCAAATGTTGTGACGTCAGGGCTCTCAATGCTGCACATTGGGGGAGGAGGAGGGGCATGGGGCGGGGGCTCACGGACAGACCGGTGAACCAATGGGATCTCACAGACTTTTTCTCCGGAGATTTCCCCCCCCCCCCCCCTCCACAAACCATCAATATTCCAATATTTACAAGCAACTTGACAGAAAAAAAAAACAAAGTTGCTTATAATAAGCAGATATGGCAACACCGATCCCATCTCTCCTCTCCATCGGGGGCGGGGCAGGATATGATGGGATATGTGACAGGGAGGGAGCGGGGGCGGGCCCACCTTGTCGCCGGGCGGAATCATAATTAATCTTCATTGAGCCGCGGGGCTGTCTTCCTGACAGGCTAAATGATTGGGGCGGCAGAAGAGGGCGGGGCACCGTGTCCTCCAATGAGCCGTTGAAATGGCATTCAATGGAGTTTAACCCATTAAGACCTTTATACGTTTCTACAAACGTTTTCTGAAACACTCATGTTGCTATAACATCAGTGGTTCTGTCAAGGACCATCCAAATTGATGTATGTATTTGGCCGTGGACCCCCATCTCTAAATATTGAGTTCCAGGGACCCCCAGAAGCAAAGATTTGAGTTCAAAATATATATATTCTCAAAGATTTGCACACATTTTCATGATTTTTTCTCCCCGCCCATTAACCCGGTCTTGGTCCGCGAGGAGAGGCGTGGCTGTATGAGCTCAGCTGCTGCTCGTTGAGAATACCGGCTCTATAGTCTACGTCCCGAAGAGACACGGTGCAGATCAGTCCAGACTCATCTTTTAAGGATAGTTAAACGTCATCATCTCTGTCGGGTGGATAGATAGATAGATAGATAATTTTATTTCTGTGTCCATTTTACATTTATAACATGTTTTACAATGTATTCACGTAGTACATTCAATTACATCTCAGAATTATACCTCAGAGTTATACAGACTGTTCTGTCTTCTCTCCCAAGCTTGACAAATAAAATCTGCAACAACAAAAGCTCCTTTAACAAAACATATCTCAAATTTTTCATAGTCATCTAACTCAAGGAAATGTCCACAAATAGAAGACATCTTACTAACAAATACCTCTCTAATATCATCATACTTTGAGCAATAAAACAAAAAGTGTACCTCATTTTCAATTTCCCCAAGTTCACAAAACAGACAATATCTTTCTTCCTCTGGAGTGGCATTAAACCTGCCAGTCTCCAGAGCTAATGGTAGTGTTCCTGAACGTATTTGTGCACATAGAGATCGTTGTCTTTTGCTTAAATTATACTTCACATACGGTTCTACAATGTACCTGTCTTTTTTTTTTTTTTTTTATGATTTGTAGTTTATTTTTAATGTACCTGTCTTTTATGAGACAATAGGTTCGTAATTTGGGCTTATACCATCTATTACTACACCATTGCTCTTTATATCTGGAAAACATTGTACTTCTAATTTTGTGAACGTCACATATTAACTTATTTTGAAAAATAAAAAACAAATCATTTGAATAAAGTAAAGATCTCAATTCTTTTGTCCAAGAGTGACCAAATCTAAAATCCCAGATAAAAATCTTTTTTGTGAATCTCTGGTCAGACATCTTCACCAGCCTATTCCATAGCCGAACCATTTCACATTTGTGTCTGATGCTTGGAGGTTCCCATCCCATATCCCCGTTAATTGCCAACACTGGAGTCAATTTATGGACTCCCAAAAAGGCTCTAATAGCTCTATGATGCACAGTGTTACAACTTGTATGTTCCCGGAAACCCCAAACCCCAGAAGCGTAGTCAGACACCGGACATACCCCTGATTCATAGAGTTGTGTATAGGTGTTGAATCCTAAATTACCACAGTGTTTAACTTTGTTCATGACAGAGCCCAGTGCCCTGCCCGCTGACTGAGCTAGGACACCAACAGCATCATTAAATGTCATGTGCTCATCCAATGTCAATCCAAGATACTTATACTGGTCAGTATATGACAACCTTATTCACCCAAAATTAAACACAACTGAACTTCTCTGTATTGATTTTTGTCTGAAGTGTACTATTTGGGTTTTGTCCTGGTTTGCCTCCAGTCTCCATTTCCAGCACCATTCTGCAACAATGTTCAGCATTAACTGCAGATCGCTCTCATGTTCAGCAAGTAAGACTATGTCGTCCGCATACAACAATATGCCTAAACTTTGATCATCAACAGTGATTCCCAAGCCAGAATCCTTAATTTTAAGGGCTAAGTCATTCACATAAATTGAGAACAATGTTGGAGATAAAATGTCTCCTTGTTTCACCCCAAATTGTTGAGGGAACCATCCAGTTCTGTATTCATTAATCTGAACACAGGCAACAGGTGCTTGGTAAAGAGACTTGATGGCATTATAACATTTTCCATTGACACCAGATTTTAACAACCTATACTGTAGAAAATCTCTATTAATCCAATCAAACGCCTTCTTGAAATCGATAAAACAAGCAAAGGTGGATTTATTCTGCTTAATTCTTGTATGTGTAATAGTAGAGACTACATATATGTGATCAATACATGCTCTTCCTTTTCTAAAGCCATTT
>NC_139954.1:47036413-47208913 GCF_963454915.1 Gymnoscopelus microlampas | reverse complement strand
GCCGATGCCTTTGCCTGCGGCGGAGGCCGAGGCCTCGGTCACAGCGTCCGCGTCGTTCGGGCCGCTCTGTCCGTTCTGTCCGTTCTCTCCGTTCTGTCCGGACCCGTTCGCACCGACACCTTTCCCTTCTTGGCCGTCGCCGTTATTTGCGTTGCTGCCGCTCTCGGCCGATCCAGTACCCGGGCCTCCAATCTTCGCTTTGACACTTCCATCTCCGTTCTTCGCTGCGACACTTCCACCTCCGTTAATTCCATCTCCGTTCATTGCTGCGACACTTCCACCTCCGTTAATTCCATCTCCGTTCTTCGCTACGACACTTCCACCTCCGCCTAAAGTAACCGTGCTTTTACCGACACTGGAGGCTCCCATGGAGCCGCTGCTCCCCAGAGACAGCTGCATGACCGTGAGCCGCGAGTCCTCGCCTTCAATCAGTTTCCTGTAAGTTATGATCTCGACCTCCAAAGCCATCTTGACGTTCAGAAGTTCCTGGTATTCATGAAGAAGCTTGGCGGTCTTCTGCTTGGTGGTCTTCAGCTCCGTCTGAAGTGCCTCGATCCTTGCCTTTAGATTCTCCAATTCCGCCTTGTGCCTCTCCTGCGTCTCGCGGAGTTGAGCTTCCGAACCATCGTTCTTGGCCTGTAGATCTTCTAGGTCTTGTGCCTTGTTTTGGATTTCCTTCTTCATGTTGTTCATCTCCTCCCTCGCACTCCTCAGCTTGTCGATGTTTTTCGACGACTTGTTGCCCATATCTTCAAACTTACTGCCGTACCAGGAGTCCATTTCCTGCAGGTTCTTGGCTGCGATGTCCTCGTATTGAGTCTGGATCTGCTTGAGAGCGGCGGAGAGGTCGGGAAGCGCGAACGAGCTCTGGGCCGTGGCTACGGTGGCGTAGATCTGCTGCATCAGCTCCTCGATTTCCTCCTTCTGGATCCTCTTGAGGAATTCTATCTCCGCTTCCAGCTGCTCCAGCTGTTTCTCCATGGCGATGCGAGTGGAGGTGGCCCGATCCACGTCCGGACGCAGCGCCACCAGGTCCATCTCGGCCTGCTTCCTCTGCTCCAACGCCTCCTCGTACCTGCGTCTGATCTCCTCCAGCTGACCCGCCATGGCTTCCTTGGCCGCCACGGCCAAGTCTCGCTGGACCCTCGCCTGGTTGGCGATCCTCAGGAGCTCCTTCAGCTGGTCCTCGTACAGCCGGCGCATGCCTGTCGGCTTCACAAAGCGGTTCTGCAGGGCCTCGATCTCCGACTCCAGCAGCGTGTTACGCGTCTCCAGCGAGCGGACCTTCTCGATGTAGGCGGCCAGCCGGTCGTTGAGGACGATCATCTCCTGCCGCTCGCCGCTGCGCGTGCTGAGGAACTCGCGGTTCTCGGCGGCGGCAGCGTCCAAGTCGGCCGTCGGGGGGCAGGCGCCGTTCCCGAACCCGCCGAACGCCCCCGAGCTCACGGCGACGATGGGGAGTCTGCGGTTGCTGGAGGACGAGGCGGTGCGACTCATTCTTCCCGCCGCCGGCATGGCCTTTGCCGCCGCGGTGCCGTAGCTGGCGGAGCGGGCGCTCGTGCGAACGGGAGACGGACTGGACACCCGGACTTTGACCAAGGACGAGGTGCTGCCGTGGAAGTGGCGGCGGTAGGAGGAGATTCTCTCCGGGCTGCAGCTCATGATGAAATGTGATGAGACGTACGGTGCGTTCAGACGGCTGGCTGTGTGACACTGCCTGTATCTCCCTTCCAGCACATGTGTCCTTTATATAGCGCCATGCAGACCCTGGAGGAATGTGAAAGCCATGCATCATGGAGGCTCTGAGCCGTCAGACAGATATCTGACGAGAGCATGTGAGAAACAGCAGTTATTTATGAGCCACCAGTAGTTACCTTGATGACATCATGGGGGGGTTGAAGTACTAAAGTACTAAAATGATTGAACATAGACGATGTACAAGCTCACAACGCGTCGCATCGCGACTCGCTGTGAGCTTGTATATCTGCTATTTTCAAATAGTCTAGGTATAAAATAGGGCAAAAGTGGTTAATGTATGTTTTATAATATGATCATTTATGTAACTAGAAACTAAAGTTTTCAAATAATTGTAGAAGTAAAAGTATTGAAAATGGGAAATACTCCAGTAAAGTAAGAAAATCCTCAAAAGTTTAATTAAGTACAGTACTTGAATAAATGTACTTAGTTACTTTACACCCACTGGTACTCTAACTAAATAAAAACAATTCTCAAATAACTTCTGTTCCTTTTTATGTAATAATAATAATAATAATAATAATAATAATAATAATAATAATAATAATAATAATAATAATAATAATAATAATAATAATAATAATAACAATAATAATCACAATAATAATTTAAAAAAAACTATTTTTTAGTGAAAATAGTCGTTCTACAAGTCGTTCTTTTGTGACACTCTTGTATAATGAACTTTAGGGCATTCATTAAAAACAAATACATATAATGGTGGTTCTTGCCCGAAAAGAACAAATATATAAAAGTACTTTGTAGAGTAAAAGTACCTGAAAACTGTACGGTACTTGAGTAAATGTTTTCACCTTTCAGTGTCAGTAAGAGGAGCAGTGAGTTTAACATGCTAGGTGCCACCGCGGTGCGAATAACGTGATAAATCATGTGACCGCGTTCAACAGCCTCGCTCTAATGTGTTCACAGCCTATTGGCACGACCGCTGCAATAAAGCGCCAGCGTTTTGTCATCGGATGACATACAGTACATGTACTGTACAGCAGTGGTGGAAAAATTACTCAAATTAATTTTACTAAAATGAAGTAAAAGTACCAATACTGCAATATAGAAGTACTCTGTTACAAGTACAAGTCCAGAATTCTAAATTTACTTGAGTTAAAGTACAAAAGTATTGGCATCAAAATGTACTTAAAGTACCAAAAGTAAAAGTACTAAAATATCAGAAAATAAAGCTCGCAACGCGTTGTGAGCTTGTAGATCTCCTATTTTCTAATAGCCTAGGTATAAAATAGGGCTAAATGTAGATTTCATAATATATTAATTAATATCTGAAAAGTAACTGGTAACTAAAGTTTTCAAATAATTGTAGTGGAGTAAAAGTACAATATTTGCCTCTGAGATGTAGTGGATTAGAAGTTAAAGTATAGACAATTGGAAATACTCCAGTAAAGTAAAAGTACCTCACAATTGTACTTAAGTACAGTACTTGAGTAAATGTACTTAGTTACTTTACACCACTCAGTAATATACTGTAGGAGACCTGCTAACTGTGAGGATCATCCACTCCCAGCCCACCAGTTGGAGTATTGGACGTGGTTAGATACATGAAACAGTGGTGGAAAAAGTACTCACATTTTTTTTTTAATTAAAGGTATAGGATAAGTGATTTACTTTGGTTAAAATAAGTGTTAAATAGCTCTATATTCTGATAGTAATCCTTACTATAGAGTGTTTGTTCAGTAACAGTGTTAAATAGCTCTATATTCTGATAGTAATCATTGCTATAGAGTGTTTGTTCAGTAACAGTGTTAAATAGCTCTATATTCTGATAGTAATCATTGCTATAGAGTGTTTGTTCAGTAACAGTGTTAAATAGCTCTATATTCTGATAGTAATCATTGCTATAGAGTGTTTGTTCAGTAACAGTGTTAAATAGCTCTATATTCTGATAGTAATCATTGCTATAGAGTGTTTGTTCAGTAAAAGGAGTCTCCCAGATCGGCTATTTTCAAAGAGCCAAAGTCTGTAGGGCTGAAGTGGTTAATGTATGTTTTGTAATAATATTTAACATCTAAAAAGTAACTAGTAACTAAAGTAATATATCTGCCTCTGAGATGTAGTGGAGTAGAAGTGAAAGTACTGAAAATTTGAAATACCCCAGCAAAGTAAAAAAAATACAAGATGGATGAAGTTAGCAGTGAGATTACGCTGTGTAAATCAGATATAGTTACTACTTTAAATATTAAGATCATCACTATTACAGTATACCTGGGGTTATTGTCTAAGAAGACTTAAACATCACATTGATTATGATATGAGAAACCTCAGGGTGAGGTTGTGTTTCTATTATAGAAACTAATGTTCTTTTGGTGCAGGGGACATTTCAATACGAGACACACTTTCATGAGTAATTGATTATGTTAAGTTCTCCCACACAACTATCCTTCTCCGCTCTCTACGCTGGCTCCCCGTAGCGGCTCGCATCCAGTTTAAAACCCTGGTGCTAGCCTATACACAAATCCACGGAGCGCTGAATAACTAAGTTAAAAAAAAAACTTTCATCTGAAACACAATTTTATCCAATATAGAGTAGGGGGTCCCTGCTTCATCTCTCTCTCAGCTAGGGGGTTCTTGGCCTGAAAACGTTGAAGACCCCTGCTCTAATTCATGTTTCCACATACATCGTTGTAGCAGTGTTAGGATAGGAATAAGCAACCAGGTCTATGAAGACAAGCCCAAAAGAAGCGACTATTATTTAGGCCACATGAGCACTTCAAACCTATATATACGTCAACACAAGTGTGGTGATGCAACGCATTATGAGCTTATAGATCTGCTATTTAAAAAAATACATATTGGGGGGGAAAAATGCAAAATATGGAATATTTTTGAACGACAAAAATCTGGCACAAATTATAATTTCAGATGGGGGTCCGTGGACAAACACACAATAATTTGAGGGTCCTTGACATGAAAATGTTTGAGAATCACTGGTTTAAACAATAATCAAAAATGTGGAATCAAGCCCAAATAAACAACTACACTTTAGAAACAAGCCCCAAAAAAAAAAGCAACCCGCAAGACCAATATTTAGAAGCGTCAACGTTGGTAGAATGGAACATTGGTGTATTTTTCTTCATCAGGCTGTATTGAACAAACTGACTTTACCCACAGTAGGTTTATGAAGACAGATACAAACAGCTTTATGCAAAATAATATAAGGCCTAATATGCATTTTAATATCATGCAGTCTTTTTTCTAATAAACCTCAAGGCTGTCACAAGATTTGAGAATATATAATTTACATGAACCT
Source organism: Gymnoscopelus microlampas (assembly GCF_963454915.1). NCBI lineage: Eukaryota > Metazoa > Chordata > Actinopteri > Myctophiformes > Myctophidae > Gymnoscopelus > Gymnoscopelus microlampas. The sequence continues at coordinate 47,203,887 of NC_139954.1, read as the reverse complement.
TGTCAGACACAATTATTTCTACTTCATGATTTGCAGATGTTTTCAAATATTGGTCTAGTGAATAATATATGCTGGTTGGATGAAGCCTGATGTGTACATCGATTGAATATCAATTAAGCGTTTTGTTGGCCAGAAAGGAACGGAAGTGATTTTGACTAATCTTGTACTTTCACATGCATGGAATACATTTACACATCTTCTTTGTCGTGTCGGGTGGACATAATATGTCCAACAGTGTTACTTTTCAGGCTTCAAAAGTATAGCAAAAGCAGCAGATCTACAAGCTCAAAACGAGTCGCTTCGCAAAGATATCAATTAAGCATTATGTTGTGAATTTCACATCAATTCAACCCTAGTTTTGTTCATGACCAGTGGTGGAAAAAGTACTCATTCTCAGTACTCACTCACATGTCTTACTTGAGTAAAAGTATCAATACTGCAATGTAGAAATACTCTGCTACAAGTAAAAGTACGGAATTCAAAATCTACTTGGATAAAAGCATAAAGGTATGGGTATCAAAATGTACTTAAAGGTAGGGTAAGTGATTTTCTTTGGTTAAAATAAGTGTTAAATAGCTCTATATTCTGATAGTACTCATTGCTATAGAGTGTATGTTCAGTAAAAGGAGTCTCCTTGTCTCTCCAGCTCTTTATAAAACAGAAAATGCATTTTCGTTTCAGTTTCAGTTTCATTTCCAATTTTATCCAATCAGGATAGAGAACTCAATCAGGATATAGATTAAACAAGTGAAATTGGAAGCGATGACACTAAGAAATGAGCGTTAAAAAATGGAACTGGAACACCATAAAAAGGAAGTTTAAAAATGGGTACTTTTTCCTGATTGGCTGAGATTTTGACACCTACCGAAAAATGTATTTTCTGTTTATTAACTATTTATTATAAGAACTGGAGAGACGGGGAGACTCCTGTTACTGAACAAACACTCTATAGCAATGATTACTATCAGAATATAGTGCTTTAACCTTTTAACAAAATACTTTTTGTTTTAACCAAGAAATATCACTTACCCTACCTTTAAAGTACCAAAAGTAGAAAGTAGCCTATACTCATTATGCAGAATGTCCCTTTTCACAAGTTTTCAAATGTACTGTATAACAATCATTTGAAAATAGCATATCTACAAGCTCTGTGAACAAGCATTGTGAGCTTGTAGATCGGCTATTTTCAAATGGTCGAAATGTATATAGGACTGAAGTGGTTAATGTATGTTTTGTAATAATAAACAAAATCTACAAAGTAACTAGTAACTAGTAACTAAAGCTTTCACATAATTGTAGTGGAGTAAAAGTACAATATTTGCCTCTGAGATGTAGTGGAGTAGAAGTAAAAGTACTGAAAATTGGAAATACTCCAGTAAAGTAAAAAATACCTCAAAACTGCTATAAATAAAGTACTCGAGTACATGTACTTAATTACTTCCCACCACTGTTCATGAGCCATCAGAGCACGTTTCCGCTGCCGTCACAGAGACACCTGTAGCCTCTCGTCCCGGTCCATCACAGAACCGCCTGAACAGATGGGCGCCGCCACCTCGTTAATACCCACAATCCACAGGGGCGTCTGCTGCGGCATCATCCATTTGTAGATTAGGCTCCGCTCATGAATATGCATGAGCAGCGTTTCCGTGACAACGTGATGGGAGTCTGGAGGCACAGAGCCTGGTCCAGCATCCTGTAGCCTGGCCCCAGCGCCGCACATATCTGGTCTAGAGGGGCGGATTCAAAACCTCCGGCGAAAACAACCGCGGGCTCCCATTGGTTCACCGATCTGTGCGCCCGCCCCCACCCCTCCTCCTCCCCAATGTGCAGCCTTGAGGGCATTAGATATATAAAGGTATAGACGCCTCCTCCTCTGGCCTCCGGCTCTGAGGCATCTGTATCTCGGGCACCATTTTAGAGGAGGCAAGCTTCCGCGTGTGTCACAGAAGGGGGGGCGTTCGGTATAGGCCAATCAGAGGCAGCCGCGCAGCAACTAGTCAGCTAGACTCGCTGTGATTGGCCAGTGGTCAACGTGCTGTGATTGCCCAGTAGTCACTTTGACTACTGGCCAAAATGAGGTATATCGGCTTCTATATCTATGATTTAGAGCCCTGACGTCACAACATTTGGAGCGACGCCCACTGCACTCTGGTTGGTTGGGGAAATGAAAGGTTGACTCCCACTTCCTATGCCAGAAACGTCAACAGTATTGGTCCAGGCTTTATTTTTCAGCAAAAATAAAAGCCTGGAGATGGAGGCTAAGCATACTGTGACTCTAGATGAGGATCAGACCGTTGCGTTGACACTGGCACAGTGGTGGAAAAAAGTACTCACATTTATTACTTAAGTTAAAGTATGAATACTGCAACATAGAAATACTCCGTTACAAGTAAAAGACTTAAAGTACCAAAAGTAGAAAAGTACTCAGTATGCAGAATGTCCCATGTCAAGGTTTCAAACTGTATACATTTATTTTGAAAATGGCAGATCTCCAGGGAACCTCCCCCCTGTCGGGTGATAAGAAGCGGCCTGCTTGCTCCATGAGCTTCAGCTTGGGCTCTCCCTAGGCTGGCAGAGGGAGAGTAGCGCCCAGGATTACAGAGACAATTGGCACTGGGTGCAAAAATATGGGTTACAAAATCGTGGGATAACAATCATTGAAAAAAAAAAAAAAAGGCAGATCTACAAGCTCAAAATGCTTCGCTTCACGACGCATTGTGAGCTTGTAGATCTGCTATTTTCAAATGGCCAAAATGTAAAGGGCTGAAGTGGTTAATATATGTTTTGTAATAATAATCAAAATCTACAAAGTAACTAGCCACTAAAGTTCAAATAAGTTCAAATAATTGTAGTGGAGTAAAAATAACTATATTTGCCTCTGAGATGTAGTGGAGTCGAAGTAAAAGTATTGGAAATTGGAAATACTCCAGTAAAGTAAAAATCTCTGAAAATCGTACTTGAGTAAATGCACGTAGTTACTTTACACCACTAAAAACAACAATGTTTCGTACACAAAATCATAATGTCATTGGAGTGAGTAAAGCTGTTGTACACACAGATCACTGGCTTTATGGTTTATCATGGTGTCACTGACGCCCTGCAACAGAACAGAGGATAAAAACATATGTGCTTTGCCTCAAATGTCAGAGACTGCAGAAGCATGAAATGAACTCATAACGTCCACATTGCATCAGATCATTACCTAAAGAAGGTTTACAGCAGGGGTGAAGCAACTTTGATGATGTAGACGGCCACTATATTTCCAGACTCACTCCAGAGATGATTTTATGTCCACGTTGCATCACTATTTGTTGTATACTTGAGATTATTGTACAGGCTTTTTACTGTTCTACTTATTTTTAATACCTTGTTCTGTTTTTATTCTCTATGTATGTGAAGCACTTTGTGAGCCATCTCTGTGAGAAGTGCTATATAAATAAAATGGACTTACTTACTTACTAGAGCAGTGTTGCTATGCTCATTTGGGATGTGCTTGCACTGTATTTTCATGACGTGGCGCGCACGTCGCTTAACACCTACACTTCGGTCAAACAATGGACAATTGATATGCATCTAGGCTAATTCCTATGTTAATGTACCTGGTGTGAGTCGGGAGCCTTTGTAAACTTCGTTGAGGTGCGAATTTAAACTCGTTTTAAATCTATGCGTGTGCCTGCGCGTGCTCCTGGTCAAATTAGGTTCCTGCACGCCGTGCAAGGCCGTCCTATGAGCATTGCACCCTTGCTCCAGAGGGACACATTGCATATACTGTAGGGCCATTCTATGTCACACAAAAGTAGCAAAAATAGCTGCGACGCGTTTTGAGCTTGTAGATCTGCTATGTTTGCTATTTTTGAATTGGAATCCTGATTTGTTTTTTTGCAATGTTTTAATTGGAATCCTGAAAAGTAAAATGTGTATTTAATTTCAAATGCATTTAGTTATGTTAACTTTATGAAATTAAATACAAATACTTTGGACATAAAAAAGACAATAGAACTGTAATACTAGTCATAAAGCTACTAATATAGACTGAAGTCATTAAAGCGGGTCATGTTTGTATGTTTGGAATCATAACAGCTGAAATCAATAATATATCACTATTCTGATATTAACCATGCGGGCCGCATTAAGTGAAGGTGGGGGCCCGCATGTGGACCCCGGGCCGCCAGTTGTCCATGTATGGTTTGCAGTTTTTGATTGATTGAATTTTTTATTAGGCAAAAGAATGTAAAACAACACAGTTACATTTATAATGCTTTTGTCTAAAAGGTCCGGCCAAAAAAGTCCTTGCGGGCTTGTTTCCATTGGGGTCCTTGAATTAATTTCATAGACATATATAGTAGCAACCAAACAGTTCAAAAATCAACATAAGAATACAGAGGGGGAAAAAAAAATATATACCATTATGTACAAAAAAGGTCATGGGAAAATAATGAAATATATACAAAACAAAACATGATCAAAATAAAAATAAAAAGTGTGTACAAAAAAGGGGGAGGGAGGGGGGGTCGTCTGTCTACAGGGAAACTGGTACTAGCTCCTCTTTAGGCCTCCAGAAAGATGAGTTTTTAGGGCTGTTTTGAATGAGCCCAGCGAACTGCATTTTTTGAGGGATGGGGTTAGACTATTCCATTCCTTGGTGGCAGTGCTATAGAAGGAGAATTTGCCCATGTTTGTTTTATGTGTGGTCTGTGTTCGTCTCAAATCATAGCCTCTGATCAATGGTCCGTGAGAATTGGCACTTATTTCCTCTCAAACATACAAAATATACATTTTGCCTTAAAGGTAGGGTACGTGATATTTGTAGGTAAAGTTTTTTTTTTTTCTTCTATATTTTTATCCCACGATTTTTGTAACCCCTATTTTTTCACCCAGTGCCAATGCCTAAGCGTGTAATCCTGGGCACTACCTTCCCTCTGCCAACCTAGGGAGGCCAGGGCCGAGCTCATGCCTCCTTCAATGCATGAGAGCCAACTGACCTTCTTGTCACCTGACAGGGGGGAGTTTCCCTGGTTGGACGTAGCGGGTGGAAGGAACACTGTTGCAGCCAATTTGATGATTTTAATATTTGAATATGAAGGTATTTTGATATTGTGATGGTGCTGTGATTCTATACTGATTGACCTGGGCATAGGCGGGGACTCAGCCAATTTCAGGGTACAGCCTATTATTTGAGGATGTCACAGGTGCACAGCATTAGGGATTGGGAATCAGACCAGAGGGAAGCCACACAGTTTTTCAACCGTGCGTGTTTTTGTTTGTTTTCTGTTTGTTTTGAGTTATTTTCTGTTTATTTCCTTATCACAGTTAGTTGTTTTGTTACAGTTAAACACCCGGCTTTTGTTTTGCTAAATATCATCCTGCAATCTAAATAAACATCCTTAAATGCACTCAAGAGAAGACCTGATTTACTTTAAACACCACGCGTCTGGAAAAGCTTCACACCATCCCTCAGTGGCAATTATTTGTGGTTAGTTTCACTACAAACACGTTATTCCAACCAGTTCCCTTCCCCTCCATCAGGTAGGTAAAGGTTTTATGAAAAAGTAAAAGCTCTATAATATGTATCAGTGGCCATTTATCAGCTTTGTGTCGTCACTTACAATGTAACGTGTTTATCCTGTATGTTGATCCTGATTGGATAAAATTTGTTTCCCAACCTGAAAATGTGTTTTCTGTTTAATACAGAGATGGAGAGACATGGAGAATCCTGTTACCAGTGGTGGGAAAAGTACTCAGATATTTAGACTGCAATATAGAAATTACTTATATAAAAGTACAAAAAGTACAAAAAATTGTATCAAAATGTACTTACAGTACCAAAAGTAAAAGTACAAAAATGTTTGAAAATAGCAGATCTACAAGCTCACAACGCATCGCGACGCGTTGTGAGCTTGTAGATCGGCTATTTTCAAATAGCCTATGTATAAAATAGGGCTAAAGTGGTTAATGTATGTTTTATAATAATTGATAATTGCAAAGTAACCAGTTTTCAAATGAAGTTTTCAAATAATTGTAGTGGTGTAAAAGTACAATATTTGCCTCTAAGATGTAGTGGAGTAGAAGTAAAAGTACTGAAAATTGGAAATACTCCAGTAAAGTAAAAAAAATACCTCAAAATCGTACTTAAGTACAGTACTTGAGTACATGTACTTAGTTACTTTACACCACTGCCTGTTTTACTAAACACACACTTTATTATCAGACAACGTCACACCGATAAGAACCAGTATGCGGGCGCAGGCCGGCACCAAATGAACCCCACCGCCCATTAGATGCAATGTTAAAGTGGTCACAGCCTCACGTGTAAATATGCATCCCATCAAACTTTCAGATGCTGCTTTTCTCCCAGTGTGGAGGAAGAATGCTTAGGACTTTTACTGTGATCTCTCGCTCTTGTAATATATAATCCTATTTCTGTTGTGTGTAAACAATAATAGCAGTTGTCCCGTCTCAATGTTTGTAATAATTAATAATAATTGGTCTACAGCAATGATTACTATCATAATATAATAATATTTAACACTCATTTCAATACAAAATATCACTTACCCTACCTTTAAGCATGCAAGCCCTAATTCTTTACTCATTTATTTCTAGATTCTGAACATCTTTTGAAGAACATTTAACGGACATAAGTGAAAGTGAAAGTCAGATACGAACAAAAAAAGTACATCGAAAATCACTATAAAAATACGTGGTCTAGCGCATGGACCGTCCGCTCTGGTTTTTAGCAGCGGTGGACTTCGGGATGGATTTATGAAATGTTTCTACAGTACCACTCATCCTAGGATATAATAACGTCATATTAAGGCAAGAAAAACCTAGTCCGGAATTCTCATTTAATAGAGCGCCGAAGTCTGACGTCACTGTCACTAGAGGGCGCTGTTTGACGGGTTCGTGGCTTTATTTTTTGTGTTGAAATCCCCATTGGGGAATGTTAGATCACGTCATATAAGAACTGTGTTCCAAACATAAACACACCACCCTGGTGTTTTTGTCAGGGGGCGTGGCTCTGCATCGTTTATGATATTCATTCATATTTGATACAGCCTGTTTCTGGCAAAAATGGAATGAATTCTGCCTTAAAAGTCTTAAGAACGACTACTTCCGGGTCTGATATCACTGTCCCTACAGCAGCCGCGTTCATGGGAAATGTAGTCTTTGGGTTGTTTACTCGTTTCTAGTGTTTATATTGTGTTACTCTTTGGGTAAATGTGTACATTTACACCTTCAGTCGATGCTTCATATCCATATGAGTAAAATCGAGTAAAATGTAGATCTGCAATTGTTTTAAAAATGTGTGCGAATCTTTACTTTATTTTTTATTTTTTTAAGCGAACATTTTTAACTCAAATCTTTGTTTATGGGGGATTCTACAAATGTCTTCTAAATCCTAACAGTTTTTTTGTTTGTTTTTAACTTATGTGGCCATAATATCAGTGGTTCTCAAACTGTTTTCATATCAAGGACCACACATAATTATCATCATCATCTCAAAATATGTTGTTCAAGGGACCGCCAGAAGCAAAGATTTGAGTTAAACATGCTTGCTTTAAAAAATACAATACTCACAATGTTTTTAAAAAAAAATAGCAGATCTACAAGCTCATAGCACGGCACTTGGTGCCGCACTACAAGCTTGTATATCTGCTATTTTTGAATAGCCCAAAAAAATGACACAGATACGTTCCCGGTCTTAAAAGGATTAATTTAGCTGAATGCTCTGAAGTCGAGTAATAAGCTCCGTGAGGAGGATGCTGACGTCACAAAGACGGAGGAGATGACAATCAAGTCAAATAATTAAAAGATTAAAGTGAAAGCTGAGATAAAATCAAATAAGCTGATGTAATCTAAGGTGTAAGAAGACACACTAAACAACACGTAGGCTATGAAAAGATCACATGCATCACTAGAAGATGATGTAAGTTAAGACAGCTTTAAAAATCGGTACCTAGCCTAGGAGACACGGGGAGAACATGCAAACTCCACACAGAAAGGCCCTTTCGCCAACCCCACCTAGGGTATGGGCACTGATGACACGGAGGAGAGGACACACCCCCCAGCGCCCAAAGCGTCGAATAGCCAAACAAATCTTAAAATGCCACAGATGCGGAAACACGGTCTGCATGGATTCATTGGTTAACGTTTCAATTGAATTAGATTATTTTATAAGCATTGAAGATGCTTATAAATGTCCAGGAAGACTAAGCAGAGACAGCAAGAGCTAATCGACACGATCCTCAGCATAGACAGAGAATATGCCAGATCCCCCAGCCCAGAGCTATACGCCAGCAGAGCGAAAGCGCAAACAGAATTTGACCTACTCTCCACGAGCAAAGCAGAATATCTTCTCAAACAGTCTAGAGGTACTCATTACGAATATGGTGACAAAGCAAACCGTCTATTGGCTCTCCAACTTAAGCGCCAGTCAGCCTCAAATGTTATCTCTCAAGTATATGACTCCGACCACTCTCTCACCTCCGACCCCTCTAAGATCAATTCAGTATTTGCGTCCTTCTACTCTAACATCTATAAATCCGAACCACCTGTTGATAACACCAGAATGGACGCCTTTCTAAATAGTCTAGTCTTCCCCATTATAGATCCGATTTGTAAGACCAGCCTGGAGAGTCCCATACGATTAGAAGAGATCATCTCTTGCCTCACATCAATGCAAAATAACAAAGCACCAGGACCAGATGGTTTCCCGATAGACTTCTACAAGAAGTTCCCCCATCTTTTCGCCCCCCTATTACTAGACATGTTTAATCACTCACTGGAGCAAGGTTCCCTCCCCCCACTACTGAACCAGGCCACTATCTCACTCATACTTAAGAAAGACAAGAAACCAGAAGAGTGCGGCAGTTGGAGACCAATAAGCTTGATAAATTCAGACGTTAAGCTGCTCGCAAAAGTTCTAGCACTCCGCCTGGACCCCTGCCTCCCAGATATTATATCCGAAGACCAAACGGGCTTCGTCAGGGGAAGGCAGCTATCATCGAACATCAGTAGGCTTTTAAACATCATGCTCTCGCCTGACAACACGCAACCTGCTGAATTAGTTATCGCGCTCGACGTGGAAAAAGCCTTCGATCGCGTCGAGTGGGATTACCTGTTCTCGGTTTTAGGGAAATTTGGTTTCGGGCCTAAATTTGTCTCCTGGATACAACTCTTATACTCTGCCCCCACGGCCTGCGTAATCACTAACTCTCAGAAGTCTGATTTTTTCCCCTTAACGAGAGGAACACGCCAAGGTTGCCCTCTCTCTCCCCTGCTCTTTGCGTTAGCAATCGAACCGTTATCAATCGCCCTCAAGTCCTCGCCGCTCTTTAACGGCATCTATAGAGCTGGACGAGAACATCGAGTATCTCTCTATGCCGACGATCTCTTGCTCTTTGTTTCGGACCCATGCAACTCTGCAGAAAATATTTTACAAATTTTAACTTCCTTTGGCTCCTTCTCAGGTTATAAACTAAATATTAGCAAAAGTGAGTGTTCCCCCATAAATGAGGCAGCCAAGCTCATTACCCAAAGCGCCATACCATTCCGCCTGTCACCGAACGGCTTCCGCTACTTGGGTATCAATGTAGCTCACTCCCCCTCCCTACTAATCGAGTACAGCATCACAAAATTAGTCACGGAAATAAAGTCCGATCTGATTCGGTGGGCCTCTCTCCCCATTTCCCTAGCAGGCAGAATCAACTCTGTCAAAATGAACATCTTACCAAGGCTTTTGTTTCTTTTTCAATCCCTCCCGGTTTTCTTACCCAAATCATTTTTCCATTCACTAGATAAAACAATCTCAACATTTATCTGGGCGGGCAAGAGCCCAAGAGCACGTAGAGCCCTTCTCCAAAAGAGCAAAAGCGAGGGTGGTCTAGCGTTGCCAAATTTCCAACATTATTATTGGGCAGCTAACCTCCAGAGAATCCAGAACTGGCACAATTCCCCCAACCTCAACTGGTGCATAATGGAGAGCCATTCCGCATGCCCATCTTCGTTGATGGCGCTCGTCTGTGCCCCCCTTACCTCTCGTTGCCCTGACTACATAAAAAACCCAGTCGTACTCGCTACTCTCAAAATCTGGAACCAGTTCAGAAAACACTTCGGGCTCCAGACCGCCTCGCCGTACAGCCCGATTTCCAACAACCATTTGTTCAAACCCTCCAGCTCAGACTCAGCCTTCAACCTTTGGAGAGAGAGAGGTCTGACCCATTTCCTAGACCTCTACTCAGAGGGCTCATTTGCCTCATTTGAAGCTCTCCGCACCAAGTTCAATTTACCTCACTCCCACCTGTTCCGCTACCTCCAGGTTCGCGACTACGCCCGTACCCATTTTACACCCTTTCCCCAGTCTCCTACAAACTCCGTGATTAGTAAAATACTTTCTCTCACAAAAGTACAAGGCGGGATTTCGTCACTATACGATATTATATCTTCTCTGAAAGTGCTATCGCTCGCGGGGGTCAGAGGTAAATGGGAAACGGAGCTTGAGTCTGATCTGACAGATGCACAGTGGGAAGAGGCAGTCTTCAGGGTCAATAACACTTCATCATGTGCTCGCTTAAGCCTAATCCAGTTCAAAACTTTGCATAGGGTCCATTTCACAAAAGCCAAACTCAGTAACCTTTTCCCAGGAATGAGCGACGCCTGCGACAGGTGCGGCCTGTCACCTGCCAATCATACCCACATGTTCTTCTCCTGTCCCAGGCTGGCCGATTTCTGGTCCAACTTCTTCGTCACGCTAGGCAACGTGTTAAATATCAACCTCGATCCATGCCCCCTGATAGCCATCTTTGGGGTGCCCCACTCACTCGCTGGTATCTCCAGGAAGGAACTTGATGTTCTAGCCTTTGCCTCTCTCATCGCCCGTAGGCGTATCCTCCTGCATTGGAAAGGCCCAAATCCACCATCCACCACTTCCTGGCTCAAGGACCTAATGTCATTTCTAGCATCAGAAAAGGTTAAATACTCCCTACGTGGCTCATCTTCCACTTTTTATGATAGATGGCAACCACTGATTACATTCTTTAATACCCTCTGGTCCCTTGACCCAGACTGATTCCATAGAAAATAAATACTCCTCACTGAGGTGAGCACCTCTGACACTTCAGCAACCCCGCCTTAAAGTATCCTGGTTATAACCATGTGAGTGTGTGGGTATGTGTGGGCGTACGTGCTTATGCGTGCGCACACGCATACTTACTCATGTTTGGTTTGTATAAAACTCTGTCCTGTTTTGTTTTGTTTACTTTCGTTTTTTGTTTTTGTTTTGTTTAGTTCCTCGTTGCCCCTTGTCATTTCCCTGTCTTGTCAATGTCCTGTCATGTCCCATAAAAGTTAAAAAGAAACACGGTGATATGTTGATACCGTTACCTCTTTCTTCTCTCCCTGTACCACCTGTTTCACCAATAAAAGATATTAAAAAAAAAAAAAAAAGAAGATGCTAAAAAAAACATGATTAAGGACTACACTGAACTTGACCACTGAATGTTCATGTGGCTGAACGCTGCTAAACCTTTCTTTTATGCACCGTAATTTTAAGTATATATTTTTTATTAAGAAACATCTTATATTGCTGTTTCGTGGTATTTATTTTATGTGAAACTGTTTATGCTGCTGTCTTAGTCAGGAGCGGCTTGTAAAAGAGCAGTGGTGGAAAAAGTACTCAAATTCTTTACTTAAGTAAAAGTACCAATACTGCAATATAAAAATACTCTGTTACAAGTAAAAGTCCAGAATTAAAAAAATACTTGAGTAAAAGTACAAAAGTATTGGCATCAAAATGTACTTAAAGTACCAAAAGTAAAAGTACTAAATATTTGAAAATAGCCGATCTACAAGCTCACAACGCGTCGCGATGCGACGCGTTGTGAGCTTGTAGATCGGCTATTTTCAAATAGCCTAGGTTTAAAGTGGTTAATTTATGTTTCATTATATCATAATTTACATCTGAAAAGTAACTAAAGTTTTCAAATAATTGTAGTGGAGTAAAAGTACAATATTTGCCTCTGAGATGTAGTGGAGTAGAAGTAAAAGTATTGGAAATTGGAAATACTCAAGTAAAGTACAAATACCTCAAAATTGTACCTAAGTACAGTACTTAAGTAAATGTACTTAGTTACTTTCCACCACTGAATGAATGTTCCTGGTGAAATAAAAGGAGAAATTTAAAAGAAATATGAACGAGAAGATGTTTAATGTGACCTCCCAGAGGATTAGAGGAGGACGGATGGAATGAATGATAATCACAAGTGATAATATTGTTTAGACTGATGCTAGGTTCTTGGTTTACCTGTGATCCTATAGATTACTGAGGTGACTACACTGTCTCTATGCAATGGTGTAAAGTAACTACAGTAAGTGCATTTACTCTGTAGTACTGTACTTAAGTACACTTTTGAGGAATTGTAACTCTACTGGAGTATTTCACATTTCCAAATACTTTTACTTCTGCTCCACTACATCTCAGAGGCAAATATTGTACTTTTACTCCACTACTTTAGTTACTAGTTACTTTGTAGATTGTATTAGTATTACTACCATTCAGTGAGTATTTCTACCCTGCAGTATTGATACTTTTACTTAAGTAAAAGGTGCAAGTACTTTTTTCACGCACGCACGCACGCACGCACGCACGCACGCACGCACACACGCACACACACACACACACACACACACACACACACACACACACACACACACACACACACACATACACATACACATACACACACACACACACACACACACACACACAGACACACACACACACACACACACACACACACACCCCTTACTCTTTAGTGGACCCTCATCTCCTCTCCATTCTCCATTGTGTCAGGCTGTATGATCTAAATGAGTCCATCAGCATGTGGACGGACAGAGAATGGATTCTATGTCCAACATTCAGCCTTTGTCTGCCTGCATGGGCTCCTATCATAGACTGTAAAAATGAATGGACAAAGCAATGCCATCGGTTTCTACAGACCGTAAATTACGTCGATTGTTCAGCAATTTAAAATCTGCCATCTTTCTATATCGCGTCATTATGTGTCATAGCTGATGCAACCGGGAAATAATGCTATTGGTTAGGTAGCTTGTCAATCAAGAGACCAAATAAACAACTACACTTTAGAAACGAGACCAAACTAGAAAAAGTGCTCACAGGACAGGGCTCCGCCAGGTCAGGTAAGTTATTGTGGCCTCCTGGTGGCGCTATAACAGGCCAATGTGAAAAGGGTGGCATTTCTTCCTCAGCCTAATAGAAATGTGCGTGTGACGCACATTTCTGTTCATGATTTTATGCATTTTGTTCATAACGGACAAATCCTGCAAACTTTGGAAGCCAATCTTAGGCAATCAGGATGGAATATGGAAAATTGGATACATTTGTGTTGATCACATGACTATAGAGATACTGTGTACCGATTTGTGTGATGTTTGGACAAAATCTGTAGGAGCAGTATCAATAAATGTGTTTTGCACAAATCGGCCTCCTGGTGGCGCTATAACAGGCCAATCTGAAAAAAGGCCAGAGGTTCTGAATTGGCATCCAGGGAGTGTGTGTGCACAGTTTCGCAGCGGCCGGGCCAACGGTGCCGGAGATTAGCTGCTAACGGACGGACAGGACACACGGACGGACGGATATGGGGTAAAACCAAGGGCCAAGGCTTGGATATTTACGATGAGGCCAACACGGAAGCTTATGAATGGCCAGAGTGGCGCTGTTTTACCGTGCGCCGACCTGCGGTGTCAGAAAGAATTTATTTGAATGCAAGTGAATGGGTTTTTTGACAAACTTTAGACTAGATTTTCTATAATTCTATATGCTTCCAGTCGCTAGTTTAAAGTCTCCTTTCAATCATCATGATGTGCGTTTTGCTAAATTATGGTCCCATTTATTTTAAAATTGACGATAAAGTAGGCTATTCTCTACTAGGAGGGGCGGGATGATTTGATTGACAAGCTACACAACCAATAGCATTCATTACCCGCCCCCGCTCTTGATTGACAAGCTACCCAACCAATAATGGTCTGGTCTCATTCTGCAGGATATGACGCGATATTGATGGCGGACCTACAGTCTTGGAACAATCAGCTTCATTTTTTGTATGTTGAAAGCAGGGGAGTGGCTTTGTCCATCTCATTTATACAGTCTATGGGTAAAACATACTCTCTCTCGCCATGCCTTTCGGCCTGGCGGAGACAATAAGCAACTACACTTTAGAAACAAGACCAAATAAACAACTACACTTTAGAAACAAGACCAAATAAACAACTACACTTTAGAAACAAGACCAAATAAACAACTACACTTTAGAAACAAGACCAAATAAGCAACTACACTTTAGAAACAAGACCAAATAAACAACTACACTTTAGAAACAAGACCAAATAAACAACTACACTTTAGAAACAAGACCAAATAAACAACTACACTTTAGAAACAAGACCAAATAAACAACTACACTTTAGAAACAAGACCAAATACATTTTTTTTTAAATTAGCCGATTTTGAAATAGCCGATGTATACAGGTTTAAAGTTTGTAGCCTATATAGTGGCTTCTTTCGGGCTTGTTTTCATGGACCTGGTTGCTCATTTCTCTCGCAACAGTCTGGCGACAGTGCCTGCTGTCCTCCACTTTGTCAAATCAGCAGCGATAGAGGCCGATAAGGAGACACAATGACAGCATGGTGGCTGTGTGTGTGCGTGTGTGCGGGTGCGCGCGCGCGTGTGTGTGTGTGTGTGTGTGTGTGTGTGTGTGTGTGTGTGTGTGTGTGTACGTGTGTGTGTACGTGTGTGTGGGCGTGCGTGTGTGTCATGCTATCTAGAGAGATAAGCTCTATAGTGTGATAAGTCATGTTATAGAGATTCAATCTGCTTTCTGTGAATTGCATTACGTTAAGATTTAGCGAGGCTCCTTATCGCATGGATGTATGACTATCTTACTGCTCTGCTATGACACCCAGGAGAAACATTCCCCAGATACACTTCACTGTAAATCATTTGGAGTCCCTGGAACACATCTGTGTCATTTTTAGATTTCTTTGGCTATTCAAAAAATAACAGATCTTGCAAGCTCATAGATCTGCTATTTTTCAAAATGAGTGAAAATGTGCGCACATCTTTGAATATATATCCAGAGATTATATTATTTGATGTATATGTATATGTGTACATTAATAGTAATATCATTTTTAAGCAAACATTTGTCAAATCTTAGATTCTGGGGGTCCCTGGAACAACATATTCTGAGATGGGGGTCCACGGCCAAATACACAATAATTTTGGGGGTCCTTGACATGAAAAGGTTTGAGAACTTTAGAAATATATTATACATAGCAACATACTTTTTTTCAAAAAAGGATTTAGAAGTAGAATCCCCCAGAAGCAAATATTTGAATTACAAATGCTCGCTTTAAAAAATATTTATATACATATTAAAAGATTTGCACAAATAAAAAAAAAAGAGTTCATGATCTTAAAGGGTTAAAGTCACTGTGACGTCCGCCATGCTTCTCTAACAACCTGATTGTTCTCCGGTGTCACACTGCTCCCATGTGGTCACACAGCGTCATTACACCTCGACTCCCACAAAGACATATTTAACTGTGAGTTCAGTGAGTCTGAGAACTCCATCATGAGATGTGATTAAGGATATAAACGCCTGAATATATGCTCATATATCACCTGTGGTGGAAAAAGTTCTATTTTGTTTTTCTTTACTTAAGTAAAAGTGTCAATAATACTTTAATGTGGAAATACTTAGAAGTCCGGAATTCAACATTTACTTGAGTAAAGTAAAACAGTATTGGCATCAAAATGTACTTACAGTACCAAAAGTAGAAAGTAGCCTACTCATTATGCAGAATGTCCTGTTTCACAAGTATATATATATATATATATATATATATATATTTTTTTTTTCTTTCTTTTTTTTTCTTCTTTTTTTTCTCAAATCTTTTGAAAATAGCAGATCTACAAGCTCAGTTGTGAGCTTGTAGATCAGTTATTTTCATTTAGGTGAAGTTTAAATAGGGCTGAAGTGGTTAATGTATGTTTTGTAATAATAATCAAAATCTACAAAGTAACTAAAGTTTTCAAATAATTGTAGTTAAGTGGAGTAAAAGTATAATATTTGCCTCTGAGATGTAGTGGAGTAGAAGTAAAAGTATTGGAAATTGGAAATAATTGGAATAATAATAATTTAAAAAAGGTGAAAATACATCAAAATTGTACTTAAGTAGAGTACTTGAGTAAATGTACTTAGTTAGCTTACACCCCTGTACATCACACAATTTTGATTAAGAATTAAGGTCTATACTGTATGTAAAAGTTAAAAAAATAAATAAACACACAAACAAAAACACTCACTAAATCACTATAGGCCTACTAGTCTATGAAAGGTGGGTCAGGGGTCCTTGAGGGGGTTCCAGAGCAGAATGAGTTAATATAGCATTAAAATCAGTCTAACCACTTTAACCCATTAAGTTAATTAACCCATTTTTAGATTTGAGCTAAAAAGCATTATTTTACACTGGGCTATTCAAAAATAGCAGATATACAAGCTTTGAAAAATCGTGAAAATGTGTGCAAATATTTGAATATATATATTTTTAAAGCGAACATTTTTAACTCAAATCTTTGCTTCTGGGGGGGTCCCTGGAACAAAGTATTTTGATGGGGGTCCGCGGCCAAATACATATCATTTTGGGGGTCCTTGACATGAAAAAGATTGAGCACCACTGATATAGAAACATACGTTTTTCAGAAAACTGTTGAGATTTAGGAGACTTGTGGAATCGGCTTCAGGTCTCAATGGGTTAACCATATATATTCACCTCATTCTTGGCCCTCCTCCGGGCGGAGCCATATTGTCCTTTTCTGCTTCATTCAATATCTGTCCTCTCCCTCCCTAATAGACTACAGGTGTCCTCTCCCTCCCTAATAGGCTACAGGTGTCCTCTCCCTCCCTAATAGGCCCCCCCCCCCAAAAAAAAAAGAGATGAGGCTAAGATTTACCACTTAACATCAGCTATTTGAAAATAGCAGATCTACAACACGTGACATTGCGACGTGTTGTTGGCTTGTAGATCTGCTATAGAGGATATGCGTGTGACATCATCATCAAACCCGGAAGTTATGCAGGAATGCTATACTGAGTGTCAAAAAAGTACTTTCTGGCCTCGACAGCCCATGCATCCAAACAGAAAAGTCATATCTGATTGCATTAAACAACATTAAACAATGTTAAACTCATTTTGCATGTTGCTTTGCCACTCGATTTGCCACTCGATGTGCCATTCACTTTAAGCATGCGCATATCCTCTATTTTCAAAATATCTGGAGAGGGACATCGTCTGGAGTTCTCTGCTAACTGTCAGTGGCGGTAAAAGTACTCACATGTTTTACTTAAGTAAAAGTATCAATACTGCAATGTAGAAATACTCTGTCACAAGTAAAAGGCCGGAATTCAAAATGTACTTGAGTAAATGTACTGGTATAAAAAAGGTACTTAGAGTGCCAAAAGTAAAAGTACTCATTTTGCAGAATGTCCCTTTTCAGAAGTTCAAAATGTATACATTACATTACATTACATTACAGTCATTTAGCAGACGCTTTTATCCAAAGCGACTTACAATAAGTGCATTCAACATAGGTAGGGAACGAAAACTACTAATCACCAGAGGTTTTAAGTGCATTTTCTGCAAAAACAAGCAACCAAGAGTATACCTAGCGCTAAGGTAAAAGTGGAATATATCAGCTACCTATTTCCTTAAACAGATGAGACAAAATAGCAAAATCAAATGCTGAGCAGGAACAAATAATTGTATTGACTAAACAAGATCCAATAAACAATACAACAATAACAATAATAAGAGTTCATACAACTAGTTAGTTAGTAAGTGTTTCCTGAAGACAGTGGCGTGCACAGACATTTTGAGGGGCAGGTGCTCAAATAAATTATACTTTTTTTTGTTTACTTGGTCTGCTCTTTTTTCCCTCTACACCTACACCTCTTTGCCAAAAATAGCCAATCTGCAAGCTCACAACGCCTCGCAGCGCGAGGCGTTGTGAGCTTGTAGATCTGCTATTTTTGGCTAAAGTTCTCCTCAGAAAAGAGATGCTAGGTTTCGAGTGGTTATGGTAAAAAGAAAAATCATATTACATAAAGATTTGGCGGACCCCCTGTAGTAACTCTGAGGACCCCCTAGGGGTCCCGGAGCCCCTGTTGAAGACCCCTGCTGTAAACTGAAAAAAAAAACCTTTTTCTTTCTTTTTTTCAAAAGGGCACTTCTGGTCAAGAGGGCAAAAGGCAGGTGCTGTAGCACCACCTAGAGTCTATCTGTGCACGTCCCTGCCTGAAGAGGTGGGTTTTCAGCCTGCGGCGAAATATGGGCAGTGACTAAAACATATTTTGAAAATAGCCGTTCTACAAGCTCACAATGTGTCGCGATTGTGAGCTTGTAGATCGGTAGCTTGTAGCTTGTAAATGGCTTACATGTATATAGGGGCTGAAGTGGTTAATGTATGTTTTGTAATAATAATCAAAATCTATAAAGTAACGTAACTAAAGTTTAATCATTGTAGTGGAGTAAAAGTACTCCACTACAAAAGTGAGATGTAGTGGAGTAGAAGTAAAAGTACTGAAAATTGGAAATACTCCAGTAAAGTAAAAAAAATACCTCAAAATTACATAAGTACAGTACTACTTGAGTACATGTACTTAGTTACTTTACACCACTAGTTGTGCTGTATGTTCCTCCTGGCTGTTAGAGGTCATTATTATGACCCAGATACATTTGACCACAATGTAAACGTGTTATCCTTTTAGCACCATTGTATAATACTACCACTCTCTGTTGCTGACGAAGGCGGTCGCACTTTCCTCTCCTCCCGACCTCTATCTCCCCACCTCGCCTCTCTACACTGTAGCCACAAACAACCTCGGGTGAAAACATGGATAACATTATTAACTGGTCGTTAAACGCGATAGACAACATTTTCTCAACACGGCAATCTGGACCGGAGGAACCCATCTGCCCTGACGGGACCTATTTAGCCGGATACATGGGGGACTCCGATTACAAGTGGAGGGTTCTGTGTCTGGAAGTTCTCTCAGTGGAGGACATTGAAGATATTTATAATTTCGTTCTTATGATAACAGGTTTTTGTGCTGATTGGAGCTGGCACTGCACTTGTGTAGCGAAAAATTGGCAAGAAATCTGCCCAGGACGGACTAGAGCTGGGCAGAGCGCTGACTACTCAGACAGGTGTGACCACTGAACTGAAACGCGACATGAATAACATCAACGAGAGATTCCACAAACTGGAAACCAAGCTGGACACCATCACCGAACTGAAGCGCGACATGGATAACATCAACGATAGATTCCAGAAGCTGGACATCAAGCTGGACACCATCCTAGCACGAGGCAGTACAATGGAAATCATCGCTGAGAGAGTCACCGCTCTGCGGGGCGATATGAACATGATCAGTAACAAGATGGATGGGCCTGGATAAGGGAAGTAGATAAATTGTCTGCTTGGATGAGTATGGATTATTCGGATCGATTTGGACCCCCCCCCCCGGACTTTTCCCCCAGTGGCTACAATGTGGAGAAGCCCCCCCCACCCACCCACCCAAGGTCTCGCCCCCCCCCCCCCCCCCCCCCCCCATGTACACCTGGTGTTATGACTTTGGGTCGGAACCCAATCAAGGACGTCTCCCACAGCTTAACAACTCGCTGTGTTATCGCTCTGACGCCAGCCAACGCTCTGACACCAGCGAACGAGATAACTGACTGGGTGAAAACACCAAGGACAAATTCCAGGCCTCTACACACACACACACACACACACACACACACACACACACACACACACACACACACACACACACACACACACACACACACACACACACACACACACACACACACACACACACACACACACACACACACACACACACACACACACACACGTTAACATAACCTGCACACACTCGCCTTCTTACCCGCTCATTGTAATCTGTATGTATGTATCTGTGACCAATGACAAATAAACCTCATTCATTCATTCATTCATTCATTGTACTACGGTATTTGCAAACTGTTAATAAAGTATTCAATCAACCAATCAAAAAAAGAAACGGTCTCTAACTAGAAAAAGGTCTCCGCCAGGTCATGTACGTTATTGTGGCCTCCTGGTGGCGCAATAATAGGCCGATGTGAAAAGGGTGGCATTTATTCTTAGGCCTTTCACAGCTTTCGGACACCGCATTCATGATTTCGGTGCCGGAGATTAGCTGCTCGCGGACGGACAGGGTGCAAAACATACTCTCTCTCACAGAGACAATTAACACCACACTGTAGGACTGCTGCTGTGATGCCTAGAAACACCACTTGAGGGCAGCATGCATACACACAAGTGTGTGTGTCTCTCTCTCTCTCTCTCTCTCTCTCTCTCTCTCTCTCTCTCTCTCTCTCTCTCTCTCTCTCTCTCTCTCTCTCTCTCTCTCTCTCTCTCTCTCTCTCTCTCTCTCTCTCTCTCTCTCTCTCTCTCTCTCTCTCTCTCTCTCTCTCTCTCTCTCTCTCTCTCTCTCTCTCTCTCTCTCTCTCTCTCTCTCTCTCTCTCTCTCTCTCTCTCTCTCCCCCTCCCCCTTTAATTCCGGACTTTTACTTGTAACAGAGTAGGCTACTACTACGTTGCAGTATTGATACCTTTACTTAAGTCAAATATTTGAGTACTTTTTCCACCACTGCGCGCGCACACACACACACACACACACACACACACACACACACACACACACACACACACACACACACACACACACACACACACACACACACACAGCAAGCATTTTGTTTTGACCCAAAAAAAATCACTTTACACTGCCTTTGATGTTGATTTAGTGGAAGCCATTTGGTTCCATTTGTCTATGTGTCCTGGTTCCGTTTACGCCTAAACGCACAAAGAGAGTATAAGCTTCACCCATGTAATAAAATATTCATGCACAAAATGCTTCCCCAAAAATAAAAATAAAACGTGTGCATCTTCTCCCTTGCACAAACATGTCACCGTTACTCTAAAAGCATTTGTGTCGACTAAAACTATCTAGTCTTTTTATTAGGGATGTCCCTCCCCATATTATCGGCCCACATTAGCATAAAAATGTAATATTAGGAAATATCGGTATCAGTTTAAAAAAAAAAAGTTTTTCTTTTTTTTTTATAGGTTACAGGAGTTCTTACTGTATGGTGTGTGTGATATGAAATGTGAACTTACCATAATCACAGTAATCCTTTATCAAAGGACTTTAGCAGAGAAATGACTCCAGTCAGACCAGCAGAAGGGGACATAAAGCCACCTTCCGGGCCATTAACTCATTCAATCACTGCCCAAAGACGACTACAACTTTTTGTGTTTCCACTAGATGGCGCTCTTAGCCAACACATGAGTGACTATTCATCCACAGAAGCACGCAGAACCCGGAGATCACGTGATCCCGAGATGTACTGCTCCATCCACTTCCTGGTTAACGTATTTGGGAAATCGCCTGTATCATGCCCCCTGTGTTTTACTATGGATTTTTTGGTAAGACATGCTATTTTCAATGGCCTATAACAAGGCAACGGTGGGTTGCGATTTCTTTGCGGAAGCACAGTGAAGCCCTCCGTGATTAGCAACGAGGAGGGATCGATCATACTGGAGATAAATATTCTGTGACTAGCCTACTTGAAAATGTAAGAAAAATCGAAAACTCGCTGGCAGTGGATGATGTATTTATTATTTATTTATCTGGCTGTGAATGTGTTAACTCATTCACTGCCTGAATTATTTCTGGCCGCGTATGCCCACTGCCAAGATTTTTCATTGAAAAAAAAAAGTACTCAGGAGCCGAGATACAGAATTTTTAAGTTTTAAGTTAACAAGGAAGTGGATGGGAGTCTAGATCTTCGAAAAAGCATATCTCCTTTGTCTTTTGGGTAAAAAAAAAGAAAAAACATTTTTAAAAAAATTAAAAAAATGTAAAAGTCGTTTTAGTCGTTCTAGGCAGGGAATGTGTTAATAAGATCTGCATGCGTTTCCAGCACGTCCTCACTAGCCTCGTTTCCAGCGGTGAATGCTTGCCGCTGCCTGTGGATAACATGGCTGTTAGATCTCCACCTGACGGCCGTCCTTCTCTTCCTAAGATCTAAGAGCATGCCGCCATCCCAAAGGGTTACGGTTAGATCTAAAAGCGTGCTGCGTCCCAAAGGGCCGTTTCATGCTTAACTTAACCCCTTCATTCCGGGAACGCATCCGTCTCATGTTAAGATGTCTTTGGGCTATTAAAAAAAAACAGCAGATCTACAAGCTCGAGCTTGTAAATCCTATATATACATACATATATATATATATATATATATATATACATATATATATATATATATATATATATATATATATATATATATATATATATATATATATATATATATATATATATATATATACATATATATATATATATATATATATATACACACATATATATATATATATATATATACACATATATATATATATATATATATATATATATATATATATATATATATATACACATATATATATATATATATATATATATATATATACATATATATATATATATACATATACATATACATATACATATATATATATATATATATATATATATATATATATATATATATATATATATATATTCAAAGATTTGCAAAAAAATCCACGATTTAAAACAAAATATTGTAGATCTACAAGCTTTTAGATCTGCTATTTTGTTGCGTTCCCGGTCTCAATGGATTAAGGATGACAGACCGATACATAACTCATCACAAAGGATGGACATGATTTATACATCAGCAGTAACATGATTAATATATCACTAGTGACATGATTTATAGATTACAGCATTCCTGCCTATAAGCCCTACTGGTGCTGAAATCAAAGTGCAGGATTATGAACATGTGTTGAGAGTAAAGAGACGTTTCCCACAGTCTCAGGACGCTGAAGAAGACATTTTACAACACCATCACATCTCTACCAGCGTCTGTCTTCAAATAAACCAAAAGTTCCTTAAACATAAAGTCTTTGAAGTCTGTTGAAAAACAAGCCGCTCCCGACACCGACAGCAATAGACTCGGGTTATAAATGTATTTGAGCTCTCTGTGTTGTTTTGATGATCCCTGTCTTTCGTCGTGGATAAATCCAGGTTGTTTTTGCTAATAAGGAAAGATTGTCTCCTTTCAACATCTGAAAACACAGCTTTACTAAAAAAGGATGATCATGTTTATGTATATTTACTTTGTTTCATCTGACATTCACATCTGCAGTGGTGGAAATGTACTTTACTATATTTTACTTAAAGGGCAAGACCACTTTGGTAGAGGTTTGGGTTGTGTACCTTGCCATGATGCAACTCCAAAGGTGGACAAGAAATCATAAATAATTGCTCCATTGATTAGAAATTGATAACTCAAGATATGCTCCTCATTGACTTACATTGTACGGTAAAACAGCTCTCAAAGTCACTCTTTTAGCACATAAATGAACACAAACAAAGCTGATTCAGACAATATAGAACATCACCAAACGCAGCACATTTATTTTTTTTAAATAAAAATGTTAACTTCCTGTTGATTTTGCTATTTTATTAAGAAGAAACCTGGACTGGATTCGCGGATCCGGATCCGGATCCGGATCTTCAAATAGTAAAATCAGCAGGAAGTTAATATTTTTATTTAAAAAAAAACAGTACTGGGTTTGGTTAAGGATAATTCCTTTTAACAGGTCGTTCATGAAAGTCCTTGCGGTCTTGTTTCCAATGAGAACCTGTGAGCAATTAGGGGTTAAGAGTCTTGCTCAGGGACACATTTCATTTCATCGACACATATGCTGACCTGGCCTGGAATCGAACCTGGGGCAACCAGGGCCTCTGGCTCACTAACCACTCCGCTATGGCCGCCCCTGGTGATGTTCTATATTGTCTGAATCAGCTTTGTTCGTGTTCGTTTACGTGCTTAAAGAGTGACTTTGAGAGCTGTTTTACCGTACAATGTAAGTCAATGAGGAGCAAATTTTGAATTATCAATTTCTAATCAATGTAGCAATTATTTTTGATTTCTTGTCCACCTTTGGAGTTCCATCATGGCAAGGCAACTACACAACCCAAACCTCTACCACAGTGGTCTGGCCCTTTAAGTAAAAGTAGCAATACCACGTTATGTAATATACTCTGTCAGGCCTGTGTTCAAAATGTCACTTGAGTAAAAGTACAAACGTATTGGCGTCAAAATATACTTAAAGTACCAAAAGTAAAAGTACTAAAATGTTTGAAAATAGCAGATCTACTGATCTTGTGAGCTTGTAGATCGGCTATTTTCAAAGTGGTTAATGTATGTTTCATAATTTATATCTGCAAATTAACCAGTGAAAAAAATAATAGTAGTGGAGTAACTCTGGCCAGCAGGCGTATATGTACGTCGGTACTTTGAGGCGCGCAGACCCAGAGACAGCAATAACGACGCAACCTTCAGACCGGGAGGTGGGACAGACCTACAGCTACTAAAGAACCTCATCGCCCATGCATCCCCTCCTGGGAGCCAAAGCCTGACAAGGGATCAGGAAAATGTCAGCTTAACATGAACTTACGTGTTGTCTCATATAATGCCCGAGGGCTGCGTGTGGGACACGGAGAGGCGGACAAATCACGCCGTGTCATTGTTGATAAACTACTACTGAATTGTGACGTCCTATGTTTGCAAGAGACATTCCTGGCTAGGCAGGACCTGGAAGGACTCAGCTCTGTTCATGATGACTTTCATGGTGCTGGTGAGTCCACAACGGACCTCAGCACTAAAATAGTCCGGGGTAGAATACCAGGTGGAGTGGCAATCTTATGGAACAAAAAATATGATAATCTTGTAAATGTGGTTAGATTGGATGTTGATTGGGCCATCGGCATTGAGTTCAACTGCAGCGACAAGAAGTTCATAATTCTAAATGTCTATACACCCTATGAATGCACCATAAATGAAGATGAGTATCTTAATAGATTGGCATGTATCATGTCTTTCATCCAAGACAACACCTCCACCTGCATTTATGTAGTGGGTGATATGAATGCGGACATATCAGATGGCAAGGCATTATTTGGTAACCATCTTCTCCAGTTCTGCACTGAGTATGGCTTGATCCTCTCTAGTAAGGCACTTTTACCCTCTGATAGCTACACTTATATCAGCGAGGCTTGGCATACAACCTCATGGCTTGATCACTGTATAAGTACTGTAGATGCACATGACTCTTTACAGTCCATGCATATCAACTATGACTTGGCCACTACTGACCATATTCCTCTCTCCATGTTGATCAATACTGGTAATCTACCTGTGTTATCACCAGCAGAGGGCAGCAAGAGACCTAGGAAACTAGATTGGACCAAGGCTACCAAGCACCAGTTGGAAGTATATCAAAGCCAAACTAATGCTCTGCTAGATGAAGTCAAACTCCCTAAGGAGGCCATTCTGTGTCATGACTTAAATTGTAAAAACCCACAACATAGCATTGATCTGTGCACAATGTATGAACATATTGTGGAATCTCTTTTAACTGCCAGCAAGCCTCTACATAAGCACAGGTCAAATGGGGGCCTTGCCAGGCCAGGTTGGAATGAATATGTAGCAGAACTACATGCGGATGCCAGTAGGGCTTTTAAAGAATGGGCTGGATCAGGCAAAAATAAGTCTGGTCACCTGTTTGAACGGAAAAAACAGACCAATGCTAATTTTAAATATGCACTTCGTTTTATTAAGAGACAGGAAAATACAATGCGGGCCGATGCACTTGCTAAAAAATTACAAAATAATAGTGCCACTGATTTCTGGAAAGAAATCAGAACTATTAATAATTGTAAAACATCGTTACCGTCAAGTGTCGATGATGCAAGTGGCCCAGAGGACATATGCAATCTGTGGCAGAAAAGGTTCTATGAATTATTTAATTGTATCCCAAGTAAGCCCTTCCAAGTTGGCACAGTCGATAAAGATGAGGAGGTGGCTATCACCCCACAGGAAATACTTGAAGCTGTCCTGAAACTAGACAACAATAAGGCCTGTGGGTTGGATAACATTGCTGCTGAACACTTGAAAAATGCCAACAGGAAACTGCATATTTTACTTGCCATTTGTTTTACTGGGTTTTTGGTTCATGGTTCACTACCAACATCAATTTTATATGTTATTTTAGTGCCTGTCATTAAGGACAAGGTGGGTAAGCTGAATAGCTCTGAGAACTACAGGCCGATAGCTATAGCCAGCATTGTATCAAAAGTACTGGAAAGAGTTCTCCTCAGTAGGCTGGAGCAGTATTTACTGACAGCTGACAATCAGTTTGGGTTTAAACAGAAACATGGCACCGACATGTGTATCTTTGCACTCAAGGAGATATTGGACAAATACTCAAGTCAAAACACCACTGTATTTACTTGTTTTATCGATGCATCCAAAGCTTTTGACAGAGTCAGTCACTGTAAACTTTTTAACAAATTATGTCTGCGAGGGGCCCCCAGATATTTGATAAGGATTCTGGTTTACTGGTATTCACACCAGACTATGCTGGTTAAATGGGGTAACTCTATCTCCGCCCCATTCCATGTGACCAATGGGGTAAGACAAGGCAGCATTTTATCTCCATTCCTTTTTAATGTTTTTATGGATGATTTATCTGTACAATTGAATGCCTGTAAAACAGGGTGTATCATTGGTGACAGTATCATTAACCACCTCATGTTTGCAGATGACTTGGTGGTCCTATGTCCTAGTAGTGCTGGTCTCCAGCAGTTACTAAGAGTGTGCTCACAGTATGGCATTGATTTTGATATCAAGTACAACGCAAAAAAGAGCTTAACTCTGATCGTGAGAAGTAAGGAAGACAGTAAGCTGGTTTTTCCTGACTTCTATCTGTCTGGTATGACACTGAAAGAGTGCAAGGAGACCAAATATCTAGGTCATTTTATAACAAATGACCTATCTGATGACAGAGATATTTTTAGACAGCGTCGTAAACTATATGCTCAAGCCAACATGCTTGTTCGCAAATTCAATTTCTGCTCAGTTCCAGTGAAAATCTCACTTTTTAAAGCTTACTGTACTCCGCTATACACTGCCCACCTGTGGCGACGCTACAAAAAGGGCAGTCTGCAAAAAATGACAGTGGCCTATAACGACTGCATGAGGCTGCTGCTCAAAGCCCCAAGATGCTGTAGTGCCAGTCAAATGTTTGTAGAAATAAATGTACCCACTTGCCCTGCTGTATTACCAAACTTGATGTATAGATTTATGTACAGGTTAACAGACTCTGTGAACAGCATCATTGTATCACTCTCTAATCCTGCCAAGAGCTCTGTTAGGCTGTCATCTAAGCTATGGAGACACTGGCGCTCTAGCCTGTATGTGCACAGATAAGGCTGAAAGTCCTGCCTTGTTTGTATATGCCCTGTTGATTTATTGTTTTGTTTTTGTTTTGTTTTTATATGTTTTAAGTGTTCCTCACTATGGACCCCCCTGTGTGTGTCTTGAATAAAGATTGAATTGAATTGAAATAAAAGTACAATATTTGCCTCTGAGGTGTAGTGGAGTAGAAGTAAAAGTACTGAAAATTGGAAACACTCCAGCAAAGTAAAAATACCTCAAAACTGTAATTCAGTACTGTACTTGAGTAAATGTACTTAGTTACTTTACGCGACTGCATATCTGTCTTTTACCCTTCATCCTACTATAATCCTACTATAATAATCCTACTATAATTCTAGTAACCTCTGTGCGTGCGTTTGTAGTGGTGGTGGTGGTGAAGCTACCCGGTTCTCCCCACTGGCTGGACCAATTGCTCTGATTTTGCACACAGCCATTGACCATTACCATCTGAACTTAACTGTGAAGCCCGTTTTTCAATTTCATCAAATCTCAGCTTCTTATTAGCGTTTTTGTGTCAAACACTGTCGCCATGGTTACGGGGCTGCCCAGCTATGGGACGAACTGCCTCCCGGGTTGCCAGATCATGTGCGCATATCCCCCCCCGCATGCGTCGACCGGGTATGGTCTAGTGTATTTAATGTTTGTATTCTTTCTGTATGTAATGTTTCCTTTTGAGCTGTCTTCCTTATGTTATGGGACATTATAATGTAATGTATGTGTGTGTGTGTGTGTGTGTGTGTGTGTGTGTGTGTGTGTGTGTGTGTGTGTGTGTGTGTGTGTGTGTGTGTGTGTGTGTGTGTGTGTGTGTGTGTGTGTGTGTGTGTGTGTGTGTGTGTGTGTGTGTGTGTGTGTGTGTGTGTGTGTGTGTGTGTGTGTACTTCCAATACTTTTACTTCTACTCCACTATACATCTCAGAGGCAAATATTGTACTTTTACTCCACTACAATTATTTGAAATCTGTAGTTACTAGATACTTTGTAGATTTTGATTATTATTACAAAACATACATTAACCACTTCAGCCCTATTTAAACTTTGGCTATTTGAAAATAGCATGCGATGCATTGTGAGCTTGTAGATCTGCTATTTTCAAAAGATTTGTATTGATTTGAGAACTTGTGAAATGGGACAATCTGCATAATGAGTACTTTCTACTTTGGTACTTTAAGTACATTTTGATACCACTACTTTTGTACTTTTACTCAAGTAAAAGTACAAAAGTAAAACAGTTGAGTATGGGGTGGTGCAGACTGGTAGGGAGCCGGCGGGTAAGACTTAACTTAACCCATTAAGACCTGGAACTTTGTCATTTGTAGACTTGAGCTAAAAAGCATTATTTTACACTTTGGGCTATTCAAAAATAGCAGATATACAAGCTCATAGCGCGGCACCGAGTGCCGCGCTACGAGCTTGTAGATCTGCTATTTTTGTGATGTGTGCACATCTTTGAATATATATATATTTTAAAGCGAACATTTTTAACTCAAATCGTTGCTTCTGGGGGGTCCCTGGAACAAAATATTTTGATGGGGGTCCGCGGCCAAATACATATAATTTTGGGGGGTCCTTGACATGAAAAGGATTGAGCACCACTGATATAGAAACATTACTTTTTTTCAGAAAACTGTTGAGCTTTAGGAGACATGTAGAATCGGCTTCAGGTCTCAATGGGTTAAGGGATAGTGATTAGTGAGCAGCAGCAGTGCATGTGTTCTGCAGCAGATAAGGGACACGAGAGGAGCTACAGGGGTTATATAGGCCATGCAGGAACCAGTGTGGCCGCAGCCCCAAAATAAGCAACTGTACTTTATAGAAACAAGCCAACATGAACGCAACCCGCAACTACCAATATCTACAAGCAACTTTACAGGAGAAAAAAAAAAAAGCCTTTACTGTCATCTCGTTGTTGTCAGGCAGAAAACCTTGTATCTCAACAGTTCAACTTTTTATGGGTTTTTTTCTCTCTCATAAATTAACGTAGAAACGAAGAAAAGGAAGAAGAAAAGCTCCATCGTGTTGTGAGCTTGTAGATCGGCATTTTTTCCACTATCGTAAAACATGTTTAACATAAGAACACAAAAGGAAGGGTTTTGGACATACACGGTTTCCACCACTGAGTCTACTTCCCTCTCTTCCGTCTTCCTCAGGGACGTGCACAGATAGACTCTAGGTGGCGCTAGAGCAACCTGCCCTTTGCCCTCTTGACCAGAAGTGCCCCTTTTTCTAGTTTACATCAGGGGTCTTTAACAGGGGGTCCGGGACCCCTAGGGGGTCCTCAGAGTTACTACAGGGGGTCCGCCAAATCTTTATGTGATATGGTTTTTCTTTTTACCATAACCACTCGAAACCTAGCATCCCTTTTCTGAGGAGAGCTTTAGCCAAAAATAGCAGATCTACAAGCCCACAACGCCTCGCGCTGCGAGGCGTTGTGGGCTTGTAGATCGGCTATTTTTGGCAAAGAGGTTTAGGAGTAGAGGGGAAAAAAGAGCAGACCAAGTAAACAAAAAAAAAGTATAATTTACTTGAGCACCTGCCCCTCAAAATGTCTGTGCACGCCACTGGTCTTCCTCTTCCCCCTGTTTTATGTGTTTCTCCTCAGAGAGACACGGGCGCTAAAAATAAATAAGTACATCTTCAAACCAGCAGGAGGACAGGTTCATGTCCTGACAGTAGTTGTTTTATCTGTTGTTAAAGGGGAATTTTGGACCACGGTTTTCTTACCTTTTCTATGATGTTACGATATCCTAGCATGAATGGTGCAGTAGAAACATTTCATAACTCCATCCCGGGTCCACCACCACAGCTAAAAACATGCGTCAATAGGCCTTGCGCTAGATCGCATTTTTTCTTTTTTTTTTGTGACAGAACACTATGCAACGTGATTGTCTTGAATGCGCCCCATCTTAAGTCTCGCTAGACGAGGTTGAAATCTCGAGATTGTCTAGCGATACTTCCGGTAGGATATCATAACATCATAGAAAAGGTAAGAAAACCATGGTCCAAAATTCCCCTTTAAAGGACGACTTCACCACTTTTCAACATATCTTCATATAATAGGTCCTCACTAATGCTCATGATAAAATGGTAACATTTTTTCTAATCAGTCTGTGTCTCAGAGGAGGGCTGTAGACAGTTCAGAAACCCGTCTACCAGTGACATCATCGATGGGGAATCCAAGCTAATAGAAACTGCAGGCTTTGTATTCCTGGAAAGTTGCAATGCAATAATAGATCCCATTGTTCTCGCCTTAATAAAAATCGGAATAAAAAAAATTGAAATATTTTTGGGGAAAAAAATCCTGCCTAACGATGATGTCACTGGTAGACAGGTTTCTGGACTGTCCACAGCCCTCCTATGAGACACAGACCAAGTAGAAAAAAATGGTATCATTTTATCGTGAGCATTAGTGAGGACCTATTATATGAAGATGAAAAGTGGTGAAGTCGTCCTTTAAGTGTGGTTAAGGCCTGTGTAAAATAACCACAATGTATATTTACTCATGATATTCCCTTGATAGATTGATTGTATATGGGTGCAAAATGTAATCGAACCAGGGATGGTGTGATGGTTTACCACTGTGATGGTAAACCATCACAGTGATGACATAGTCCTGCATGTCAGCAGTACACCATCAAAGTGCTAAAAACCTCATGCTGACACAGAACACATCCCTTTCTCCTGTGAACTGTTGAACTTGGTATCAATCCAAAGACATGATTTCATGCATGATAACCCACTCTTGGCACAGCTACTACGGGCACATCTGTGGCCAACGCTGTGCCAATGCTGTTGTGAGAGGAGTTTATGCATGCTTACTGTGTCTGTCTGTCTGTCTGTCTGTCTGTCTGTCTGTCTGTCCGACGGACGGACGGACGGACCATCCGTCCGTCCGTCCATCACCAAAATGTCCCATTGAAACTAGGAAAGCATCCATGTCATTCTAGATTTTAGCTATACAGATGTGCCATTTCAAAACTTCAAATGTCCTGCCATCGCCAAGACAGTACATTTTCAGGGGATTCCCAGGGCAATAAGAGGGACAAAGAAGGGCATTTAAAATGCTGAATTATTTTGATGATCACTGCTTTTATGATGCTAATTAATTTGAGCAACTGGTCAAGGACCTCTTCAAATCACCTTTCGCCTCATAATGAGTCTGACAGCTTCTTCAACACACATTCTTTTGTTCTCATGTATATGGATGTCTGTTGAAGGGAAAAACGGGGGTGTGTAGTGACAACTTCTTTTCAGGGGCAAAACAGTGCATTTTTAAGGGCAGAACAGGGAGGAAAAATGCATTTTCAGGGCACTTTCAGGGAAAGAACAGTAACGTGTGAAGTTTTGAAGTGGCACATCTGTATACTGTGTATTAAAGCACATTGGTTGGCTAAGCAAGAACAGCAGATAGATATACAAGCTCATATAGTACATAGACAAGCAGACAGAGTGCATGTGTGCGTGTGTGCGTGTGTGTGTGTGCGTGTGTGCGTGTGTGCGTGTGTGTGTGTGTGTGTGTTTGTGTGTGTGTGTGTGTGTGTGTGTGTGTGTGTGGACGTGTGTTGAGCTTGTAGATCTGTTAGTTTTGCCATCTTTGAATTAGAATCCTGAAAACAGGTTTCCACCCGACAATAGAGACCATATACTGTGGTCCCCAGTGGTGGAAAAAGTACTCACATGTTCTACTTAAGTAAAAGTATCAATACTGCAATGTTAAAATATATGCGAAGTAACTCGTAGTAACTAAAAGTTTTCAAACAATTCCAGTGGAGTAAACGTACAACATTTGCCTTTTGTACTGGTCCCAGGCCTGTGGGCCGAGCTGATCGACTGAAGCACTCTCTCTGCCTCTGAGAGACTCAGTGGCTTAGCTCTCTCTCTCTCTCTCTCTGTCTCTCTGTCTCTCTCTCTCTCTCTCTCTCTCTCTCCCCCCCCCCCCCCCCCCCCCCCCCTTTAAGTTTGGATGAGTTTAATTCTTTCATGTTTCTTTATTACCGCGGGCAGGCAGAGCTTTGTTCTATTTTAACACAGCCATGACAGGCGCTTCATGTCTCACGTGTTCATTGTTACAATCTTACATCATTGCTTTTCCTTCGTTTAGCTCAATATTCTGTTGGGTTTTATTTCCGCTGCCTTTTTATGTGGCGACGAGCAAAACGTTATCTCCACCTTCCTGCTTTCTGAGCTCATTAATGTATCTCCAGCCAGCAGAGAGGATGAGACAGATCACACAGAATCTTTTCTTTTTTAAAGCACTCAGCGTCTCCAAAGTGGGTCGTTCGGGTCAGAACCGGTTTGAGTTTGACTTGAAAGCGGTTATTTTAAATGCATCTGTAATCCCTGTCAGTTTGTATCCGGAGCATTGATCACAGCTCAGAAATCAAACCTCTAATTGAAGGGTTGGAGGTGAACACGACCTCAACAAAAGCAGGAACCAAATCACCTGAGCTGAGCTCCCCAATGATTGATTGAGTGCTGAAACGTACATACATATATGTATGTATGTATGTATGTATGTATGTATGTATGTATGTATGTATGTATGTATGTATGTATGTATGTATGTATGTATGTATGTATATATATATATATATATATATATATATATATATATATATATATACGTGTATGTATGTATGTATGTATGTATGTATATATATATATATATATATATATATATATATATATATATATATATATATATATATATATATATGTATGTATATATATATATATATATATGTATGTATATATATGTATATATGTATGTATATATATGTATATATGTATGTATATATATATATATGTATGTATATATATATATATATATATATATATATATATACATACATACATACATACATACATACATACATACATACATACATACATACATACATACATACATACATACATACATACATACATACATACATACATACATACATACATACATACATATATATATATATATATATATATATATATATATATATATATATATACCTTTTACTCGACTACAATTATTTGAAAGCATTAGTTACTAGTTACTTTGTATATTTGGATTATAATTACAAAACATACATTAACCACTTCAGCCCTACATACATTTTGGCCATTTGAAAATACCCGATCTACAAGCTCACAATGCGTCGCCATTTAACGCATTGTGAGCTTGTAGATCTGCTATGTTCAAACAATGTATTCGTACATCTGACAACTTGTGAAATGGGACATTCTGCACAATGAGTACTTTTACTTTTGGTACTTGAAATACATTTTGATGCCAATACTTTTGTGCTCTTATTCAAGTACATTTTGATTTCCTACATTGCAGTATTTCTACATTGCAGTATTGTTACTTTTATTTAAGTAAAACATGTGAGTAGTTTTTCATAGACCTAGTTGCTTATTTCTCTCGCAAGATCACCGGACCCCCCCCCCCCCCCCTCCCCTGTGTAATTTGCATACCGGTGTTGCTCGCCATGTTTCTGATATTCACAGCCATCAAAAACACTGTCTAACCTCCATGACAGGCAGAATAAATATTAAGCATTAATTATGCATTCTTGCCTCGGGGCAAACTTCAGCCTTGTTTCATTTTATTTATTCATTTATTTATTTATTTTACAATTCGAGAGAGAACAGCCAAGGCTCAAAATGATCAATAAATCATTGACTAAAAGAGGGATTTTTGTGGTGGTTGGATAGTAGGATACAACAGCTGTGACACAGAAATGTGTGTGGGGAGGAAATAATTTAGCCTGGCATTGGCCAGACTGATATTTCAGTCCCACGTTCGTCCCCGGTATCAGTCTGGACTTCGGCCCATAGGGAGCGAGTAATCAGTGACTGATTCGGATGTGTGTCAAAAATAATATGATTGTTGGCAGAATCACGTAAAGTTTAGAGTATCTGGCGGTCCCGTTTCTCATTGTTCACAAGATCGGTGGTTGTTGCAATGACCCGCACTACAATACTTCACCATATGTTGCGCTATGACGAGTTAAACCAATAAAATGTAACAATGTGTTTGTTCCGTATACACATTGTAATTCTGGTGAAAGATGTGTTGTTTCAGAGCTGCATGGGGAACCAACATGGCAACCCAGAGCTGCATGGGGAACCAACATGGCAACCCAGAGCTGCATGGGGAACCGGAATGAAAACTGCAATCACAATCATCTCCTTTCCTAGAGAGCCTCCAAAAAATGTCATCCCAGCTGTTTCAGTATCAATGCCATGCTGCTTCTGACACGGAAAGACAAGATCCAACAGCAAAACACACAAAGAAGTTGCTTCAAAGCATTTTCTTTTTTTCTCACCACTCACCAAAGCATTATGACACTGCAATATGAACTGTCTGTGTGTTCGGACAACTGCATTCTGGGAGTTATAGCCTCTGCAGTTAATTTAGTCCATGAGCCAGAGCCCCAAAATTGAGCCAGATATTGAATATTCCCTTGTTAAAAACCTTTGACTCCAACATCTTAACAAAATTAAATAAGAATGTTGACTCTGGCTTTGTCCAATGTTCCAATGTTGATTCTGGAAAGTTATGCAAATTCAGGCAAATTTTTCTAATGCCCAATTTGCATATTTAAATATACAATTTCAGAAAACTTGTAATACGATAAATCATTGTCTTCATGTAAGTAATCAACTGGGGAAGTTTCATTATGATATATATTTTTTAAAATGTTGTAATTTTTTCACCTGTCATGTACGTATGGGGAAAATAACAAAATGTGTGATAAATATGAAAACGCTGCTCCTGTGGAAAGGTTATCATATGTATTTACTTATATTGACCCTTTAAACAATTTAATATATAGGTATGGTTTTGCCCACTCTTTCAATAATGAAATCTTGTCTGGCTCATGGACTAATTGGAGCGACCTGCGTCGCGGCCCCCATTTTAGAGAAGGCAAGCTACCCGACCAATCACAGCGCGTCTTTTCCGGGACGTGTTAGAATCTAGTTGTATAAAAAATATCCCGTTATAATGTTTATACAACTATTGTAGATTCTGCCAAGTCCCGGAAAAGACGCGCTGTGATTGGTCAGTATAGTCAGGAAGCGTGCCTTCTCCAAAATGGCGCCCGAGATACAGACGCCTAAAAAATAAAATTACATTTTAAAACTTGTGAAATGGGACGTTCTGCATAATGAGTACTTTCTACTTTTGATACTTTATGTACATTTTGATACCAATACTTTTGCACTTTTACTCAAGTACATTTTGAATTCCGGACTTTTCCCTGCAACAGAGTATTTCCACTTTGCATCTGTCAGAGAACACAGGAGACGTGACCACGGTCAAGGATGTCACTCATGATGACGTCATAACGCGTCTCACAGTACAGAGTGTAGATGTGTCAAAGACAAGACAACGGCCATCAGAGATTACGCAACTCTTTAGCTCGAGACCCAAAAAATACATATATGTCTCCCCCGGGACCCAAAGTAGTGGAAAGACTATGTGGCGGAGACTATGTTTTGTATCCGTAAACAGTATCTCCATAGAAACCTTAGATGCCTGATTGAGATCGGCATCTAAAATTTGCAGGAGTGGCTTGTTTTGAACAAAATGCCTCAAATCATGAACGCAGCGTCCGATTGCCGTGAAACTTTGCACACACATTCCCACTAGGCCGAGGAAGACATGCCACCCTTTTCACATTGTCCTGTTAGATAGCGCCACCAGCAGGCAGATCTTTGCAAAACACATTTCTTGATATTACTGCTACACATTTTGTCAGCCTCCCTGCCCGGCTTCACTCCCCCGAACACTTGCACCACGGTGGATTCGAACCCCCAGCCTCCTCGGTGGTGGGCAGACACTTTAGCACTGGCACTTCTTTGAAATAAGAAATAATAAGAAATTGCAGAACATCATGTCACATGACATTCAACAGAGACAATAGACACAGTGTGTAACACTCTGTAGTTAAATGAACACTAAAATAATCATACTCTGTACTGTTGCATCATCACGCCAGACTCTGGAGTCTTTCAGATGACATTTTGTTCCAGACATCGGTCTAGCAGCAGAAACACGCACGCGCACGCACACACACACACACACACACACACACACACACACACACACACACACACACACACACACACACACACACACACACACACACACACACACACACACACACACACACACACACACACACACACACACACACACACACACACACACACACACACACACACACACACACTTCAGCTGATGGCCAGACAGATGCAACAAAGTATTCCAGTATTATGAGTACTTTTACTTCTACTCCATTACATCTCAGAGACCAATATTGTACTTTTACTCCACTACAATTATTTGAAAACTTTAGTTATTAGTTACTTGGTAGATTTTGAGTAACCACTTCAACCCTAAAAACATTTCGGCCATTTGAAAATAGCCGATCTACAAGCTCACAATGTGGCGCGATGCAAGAACATGTGGAACATCATTGTGAGCTTGTAGATCTGCTATTTTCAAAGGATGTTTATACATTTTATAGTAAAGTTTGAATTCTGGACTTTTACTTAACAGAGTATTTCTAAATTGCAGTATTGCTACTTTTACTTGAGTAAAACCTTTGAGTCCTTTTTCCACCACTGTATATATCAATGATAACAAAGCGTCACACATGTTATCTTTCAGAAGAAGATCCATATAATGGCAGCAGGTACAGGTAGCAGTAATCTACAGCGTGTCGGCATGGAGAACTAGCCTGGTAAACCCTCCCTCCAGAAATCTCATTTCCATTTGATTTCTGGAGTGAGTCTGGCCTGATCCGCCTTTCTGCAATATTGGCTGTGGGCTGGAGTTGGGCGGGAGTAATACCGTTGACTGACAACCCCTTCAGCCAATGATCGTTTTTCCCCTTCAGCCAATCAGCAGTTCATTTTTACCACCTCCAGACTATGTGACGCAACGGGACTTTTGAGACGGCCATGCCCAAAATAGGTTGCCTTATTGGGATACATGCGTGTCACTCCCCGCCCCTGCCGGTTCTCTAAATTTATATTCAATTTATATTCATATTTATACTCTAATTTTATGATTAACTGACCACATATATGAAGTTAAACAACTAAATTCTATCCAAACGATATCTTAATAGTAAATTCCGTGCCTCAAAAAAGAAGTTTGAGACCGTTTTAACAATGGCTGCCGTTCGTCTTTTGTCGGAGGCACTCAGGCTGCACTCGGCTTCATTCGGCAATATTGCATAAAGGCGGATCAGGCCAGATTTCTGGAGCGAGGGTTTACCAGGCTAATGGAGAACAAGACACTGGAGACATCATAATACCAGCTTTATGACGGCTGAATCATTGTTTACACGGCCTTCATGTCAAGGACCCCCAAATTGATGTGTATTCGGCCACGGACCCCCATCGGAATGTTTTTTTTGTGTGTCAGGGACCCCCAGAAGATAAGAATTGTGTTCAACATTCTTAATACTTTCAAGTTTTCTTTTTAAAAAAAAGATAAAAAATAGCAGATGTACAAGCTTGCAGCACGGTATAAAGTGGCGTGCGCGTGTGTGAGCTTGTAGATCTGCTATTTTTGAATAGCCAGCGCATGCAATATGGTTAAAGTGGTTAAAATGATTGTGATGATGTATTAACACATTTAACCAGGGTGACGCTGGATTTAATGTCTTATTATTTGGGTCAATGAATAGTGTTTACTTTCACTAGATGCTTCATATCCATGTGAGTGAAATTGAAGGTTTTTTTGTTTATTTGTGGAACATAGTTCTTATTATGTCACGACTCTAGGTGGCAGTGCTGTCAGACTTCGGTTCTCTATAGCGGTCGTTCTCAAACGTTTTCGTGCCAAGGACCCCTACATTGACATGTATGTGGCCGCGGACCCCCACCTCAAAATGTGTTGTGCCAAGGACCCCGCACAGAAGCAAAGATTTGTGTTAAAAATAGCCAAAGTACAAGATATGGATGAAGTGGTTGAAATGATTGTGACGCTGTTTAACACATTTTGCTGGGTACATTTACTTGAGTAAAAGTACAAAAGTATTGGCATCAAAATGTACTCACAGTACTAAAAGTAAAAGTACTAAACTGTTTGAAAATAGCCGATCAACAAGCTCATATCGCGTCGCGATGCGACGCGATGTGAGCTTGTAGATCGGCTATTGTCAAATAGCCTAGGTATAATGTTTCTTAATATCATAATGTATGCCTGAAAAGTAACTGGCAACTAAAGTTTTCAAATAATTGTAGTGGAGTAAAAGTGCAATATTTGTCTCTGAGATGTAGTGGAGTAGAAGTAAAAGTATTTGACATTGGAAATACAAAGTACAAATACCTCAAAATTGTACTTAAGTAAAGTACTTAAGTAAATGTACTTAGTCACTTTACACCACCGCCTAATAGAGACCCTCTCCCCCCCGCCTCCCCTTCCCTTCAAAAGGTGGATAAATAAACGTTGTTCTCTCCGTAAAGAGACAAACCCTCTTAAAGGAGCATTTCACTCCATGTTAATATTTACCAGCTTAGTCTGTGTGTTTGACTGGGGTTTGACTGGACTGCTGCATTACTACAATGACCATAATGCTTTGGGGCACTGCCCTTCCTTGTGGGGAGGGCGTGGGGGTGTGGTCTACATTGTAGTCAGGTAATAAGGTGAGATAAAGAGACTATGAGTCAAATGACTCAAAGTCTCTGAGGATATGGATACAAATCTAAAAATACAGATAAAACACAACAAAAACACCAGGATCATGTTTATGGGTCCTAGACCTAGATAAAAAATAGGGGTTTGATGCAAAATCGGCGAAATGTCCCTTTAAGAACCTCTGATCCCCCCGCTCCATCTCCGGAGCCTCCATTCCTTTGACGGTCTAGTTGAGCCTCCGCTCCGCTAGGCTCCGCTCGGCTCCTCTGGGACTCAATAGAGATGATTTACAACAACACAGAGGTTTGCCTTTTACCTACTTTCTATTCTGGGACACATGAACAGTCGCTCTGTTCATTATCCCATTGAAACCCGGGGGAACGCACCGCCGTCATTTTTACATTTCTTTGGCTATTCAAAAATAGCAGATCTACAAGATCAGAGCTCATGAACTTGTAGATCTGCTATTTTTGAGGGAAAAAAATATTGTGACCCAGACAAACACACACACAGCCACACTTGCCACTAGAATGTGAAATAGCAGATGCACAAGCTCACAATGCGTCGATTGTCGATCGGCTATTTTCAAATGGCTGAAATGTATATAGTGCTGAAGTGGTTAGTGTATGTTTTGTAATAATAATCAAAATCTACAAAGTAACTAAAGTTTTAAAATAATATTAGTGGAGGAAAAGTACAATATTTGCCTCTGAGATGTAGTGGAGAGGAAGTAAAATGACAAAAAAATCACACACACACACACACACACACACACACACACACACACACAGGTCATTGTTAAATACATGTGCGTAGTGTGTAGGTACAGTGTTGAAACATTGATGTTTATACAATATCCCCTATACTCCAAATGTGTAGAGGGGGGTGTGGGGTCTGTGAGGGGGGGGGGGGGGGGGGGGGGTCTGTGAGGAGGGGGATGGGTCTCAGAAGACAGATTGTTATCTCAGTGTGTGCTGGTGGATGCGCGCGCATCCACGCCTCTAATTCCAAAAGCTTATACAATCACGTTAAACCCAGCGGTTCAACAAGAACAAATCACTGCATTTAGAGGTCAATACGAAATGAATAAAACGTTCTTATATAGGAGGCTGTGATAGGGTAAATATATATGGTAAAGCGGTGCGTTCCTTATACAGATATAGAACGTGGTAACTCATGGTATGTTGTTGGCACATTATTCCTTCTCGGTCGTCTTCAAAGTCCCATGAATCATTGAGGAAGTGGGGAGGCACTCAAACAGACTGTCCTCAAACGCACAAACCATTTGTCCTGTCTCGCAGTTAAATCATTCAGACCGGGAACGCGTCTGTGTGTCATTTTTAGATGTATTTGGGCTATTAAAAAATAGCTGATCCACAAGCTCATAGCGCGGCACTCAGTATTTTTTGAAAATGTGAAAAAAAATGTGCAAATCTTTGAATTTATGTATCTTTTTTAAAGCGAACTTTTTTAACTCAAATATTTCCTTCTGGTGATTTTACAAATGTCTTCTAAATCCTGACAGTTTTTTTTAAATAAATACTTATGTTGCTATAATATCAGTGGTTCTCAAACTTTGTCATGTCAAGGACCCCCAAAATTATATGTATTTGGCCGCGGACCCCGATCGGAAAATATTTTTTAGTTCAAGATTTGAGTTAAAAATGTATATATACATAGTTTCAAAGATTTGCACACATTTTCATGATTTCTTCCAAAAAACATTGCAGATCTACGTGCTATGAGCTTGTAGATCTGCTATTTTTGAATAGCCAAAGAAATCTTCAAAAAGACACACATGCGTTCCCTTCCCGGCCTTAAAGGGTTAAATCATTTATCCATCGATGATGTGCCTGATGCATAAGAGATGCTACAAACATCCAGGCAGCCAAACACACGCAACGCACAACGCAACGTTGAACTGATGCAGCAAAAAAACGATTCCATGTAGGTTTATCCTTATAGCCTATACTTAACTTACTTACTTACACTACAAACTGTATTCAAGTTCAAGTTCATTCTCATGTTCCTGTAACCACTTGAAACCCCACCAAGCTAAGCCCCGGGTGAATGAGCTTGTAGATCGGCTATTTTTGGCAGAGAGATGTTTGGAGTAGAACAGAAAAGAGCGCACCAAGTGTAGAAACTCATGCCCAGTTTACTAAGTAATAATGGAGGGTCTAAGTGGCTGAACATGAGGAACATACACAAAACATTAAACATTAAAATAATAACTATGTTCAAACAAACAACTTAAAGTCAGACGAGGCGCCAAAGTGGAGTAAATCCATCTGTGAAAAGAACGCACGTGACTGGCTTCGCCTTACCTTGTGAGCTTGTAGATCGGCTATGTTCAGAGTGCAACACCCCAGTGCAACCAGACATAAAATGTCTTGTCTTTTAGTTCTACAGGATCTCATCTTAACGTTTTAGTCTAGTTTTTATTTGTTGACAATATATTTAGTCTTAGTTTTAGTCATCATAGCTTAGTTTTTATTTAGTTTTTATTTAGTTTTCGTCAGTGAAAAAAAGGTAGTGACACACATTTTTCATCATAGTTTTAGTCGACGAAATCAACACTGCTGTGTAATGTTAATGGTCAATGTTAAATGTAAATCCATCCGTGAAAATAACGCATGTGACGGGCTGCACCTTACCTTGGGATCAGCGGAGTACCTCCGGACATTCTGAGCCGCTCCCG
Source organism: Gymnoscopelus microlampas (assembly GCF_963454915.1). Classification (NCBI taxonomy): domain Eukaryota; kingdom Metazoa; phylum Chordata; class Actinopteri; order Myctophiformes; family Myctophidae; genus Gymnoscopelus; species Gymnoscopelus microlampas. Next base: position 47,162,013 of record NC_139954.1, on the reverse strand, counting down.
CACTTTGATTCATGTTTCAGCACCTCGGACAGCTCCGGTTGTTGTTTAAGGACCTCGGACAGCTCCGGTTGTTGTTTAAGGACCTCGGACAGCTCCGGTTGTTGTTTAAGGACCTCGGACAGCTCCGGTGGTTGTTTAAGGACCACGGACAGCTTCGGTTGTTGTTTAAGGACCGCGGACAGCTCCGGTGGTTGTTTAAGGACCTCGGACAGCTCCGGTTGTTGTTTAAGGACCTCGGACAGCTCCGGCTGTTGTTTAAGGATCTCGGACAGCTCCGGGTGTTAATGAAAGGAGATAATGAATACCAGGGAGAGAGCGAGAGAGAGGCTGGAATTCATTTAACTATCTCCGGGAATCCATGCTCCTCCTCGTGTTGTTGGATCAACTGTTGTTCCTTCTTTGATGATGATGATGATGATGATGATGATGATGATGATGATGATGATGATGAAGAAGCAGTGTATCAGAGCGTTGTGTTCCACACACAGACATGCATGGTTTTGTCGTGCGTTTAAACGGCTCGCTCTGCTGCTGGTGCACCAGCTGTGCTGCGAGGCTGTCCTGTCCTGTCCATTCATCCGACAGTAAAGCCTCTGATGTTTTGCTCCAGGGGGGGTCCACAGGGGGGTCCCCACATGATTTCTTTGGGGGGGGGGGTCCCCATGATGACAGTAAAGTGACAATTTAAGGACTTCTAAGACCTTTTTAATACCTAAAAAACAAACAAAGTAAAAGACAATTAATGAATCAGAAGTAATCAACAAAACTGGTCAAACATTGGCCAGATTGTCAAATGATATAAGAAAGAGGTAAAAATGGTGAAAATATCGCAGATCTACAAGCTCATGACGCCTCGCATTGTGAGCTTGTACATCTGCTATTTTCACAATGTTTATCTGTGGAACAGAGTCAAACTAAATGTAATGGCTCAAGTCAATTATGATTATTTTGGGGGGTCCCCAGTTCAAATATGATTATTTTGGGGGGTTCCCTGTTCAAATATGATTATTTTGGGGGGTCCCCAGTTCAAATATGATTATTGTGGGGGGGTCCCCAGTTCAAATATGATTATTTTGGGGGGTCCCCAGTTCAAATATGATTATTTGGGGGGTCCCCAGTTCATTATTGTTTTTTTTGGGGGGGGCGGGGGGAACCAGTTCAAATATGATTATTTTGGGGGGTCCTGGCCTGAAAAGGTTGAGAACCACTGCCTTAACTGAGAGAGATGAAGCAGGGACCCCCCACTGCATATTGTATAACATTGTGTTGCAGATTAAACTTGTTCATAGATTTCATAGATAGCTGTCATCAGTGTTGTGGAAATTCATGTTTTTCTTAATATGTGTTTTCAGACATTTAACCACTTAAACCCTCAATTTAAACTTGACCTTTGGGTCTGTACTTGGTCTGCTCTTTTTTCCCTCTACACCAAACCTCTTAGCAAGATAGCAGATCTACAGGCGCACAATGAGCTTCTAGATTGTCTATGTCTATTATCAGAAAAGGGATGTTAGGGTTTAAGTGGTTAACGTAAAAAAGAAAAGTTCCTATCACAAAAAGATTTGGCGGGCCCCTCCCTTGTAGTAACCCTGAGGACCCCTAGGGGTCCCGGACCCCCAGTTTATGTGCCTAAACAAAGATATCATCACGTTTCCACACATCTAATTCTGACATGAATAAAGGAAGGAAAAAGTGCTGACATCCTGGTTTCATTAGATTCACTGTTGTGTAAAGTACACGCACGCACGCGCACACACACACACACACACACACACACACACACACACACACACACACACACACACACACACACACACACACACACACACACACACACACACACACACACACACACACACACACACACACACACACACAATATAATGACTTGACATTTAATTGTCTTCTATGGAGGTACCGTCATGTTTATAACTGGTACACATACATACATACAGTATGAAGAATAACCTATGCAATACATTAGAAAACAGATCTCCATGCCTGTCAACAACATCATTACAGAGAGAGAGAGAGAGAGAGAGAGAGAGAGAGAGAGAGAGAGAGAGAGAGAGAGAGAGAGAGAGAGAGAGAGAGAGAGAAAGAGAGGGGGGGGATAGAGTAAATGTACTCAGTTACTTTACACCACTGATCAAAAGGGAGTATGCACTGGGTGAGCAAGTCCTTACAATATATATATATATATATATATATATATATATATATATATATATATATATATATATATATATATATATATATATATATATATATATATATTATTGATTTCAGCTGTTCCAATGTATTTGTGTTTTATTTCACATAAGTATAACTAAATGCATTTGAAATGAAATACAAGTGTTACTTTTCAGGATTTGAATTCAAAAATAGCACAAAAAAAAAACTCCACCTCGAAACCGTGGCTCTTCCGACACCAACCTTCTCCTTGCCCCCACGACCAAGCTCTGCAGCATGGGCGACCGGGCCTTCTGCCCCACTGCCCCACGCCTGTGGAATGCCCTCCCCGACCATCTGAGAGCCTCACAGTCCACCAATGCTTCTGAAAATGTAACATACCTTTTTAGCAAAGCTTTTGACTTAGTATTTATTTGTCCTTATAGGTCTTTTACTCTGTGGGTAAACTTCTTTGCCATGTTTTACAATTTTTAAAAACATTTTCAAATAGTTCAAATAGCCAATCTACAGCAAGCTCACAACTTGTCCATGTAAATAGGCTAGTTGAAGTATTGAAAACATATTTTTTAAATGTAAAAAATGGCAAAGAAGTTTAGGGATAATGGGTAAGGCACCGGCAAAAATAAGGCCCTATGACTTAGTTATTTTGAATCTACTTTGTACCCTAAAATTATGCGAATATACGCAAAATTCGGACTCGCCCCGAATAATTAAAAGATGCTTTTTCACTTCGCTTTTTCGCTTTTTCACTCCATCGAAGCTTGCATTGACTTTATAAGGTTTTTAAAAAAACGTAGTATTCGCATGAAAAAATCGCCTCCGGTGTGTAAGGAGCTTAAGAAGTTGTTGCTGATGTTTTTTTTGTTTTGTCTTTGCTATTTTTATCCTGCTGTTTTAAAGCTTGTAGCACTTTGTGATTTGTTCTAAATAAATATATTATTATTATTATTATTATTATTATTATTATTATTATTATTAAATGTTTAAATGATTTTATTTTACTGTGGATCCCAACAACACAGGTCCGCCGTTGTCAATGGTATGAACTTTAGCATCACTAACTAAAAGACCTTCTCTTCTGTTGTCTTATCATAGGACGCTTTGAAGAGCATCACTAACTAAAAGACCTTCTCTTCAGTTGTCTTATCATAGGACGCTTTGAAGAGCATCACTAACTAAAAGACCTTCTCTTCTGTTGGCGAACACATCGCCGGATCGTCAGCGTTGCGAGGAAAGGACTTTGAGCCGTTTGATCTGCCAAAGGTCGCTGCTGAAAAGGTCAGCGGAAAAGGAAAGTGACGCGGGGGAAGAACGGGTCGACACGAACGAGGACGAACGCTTTGATGTGAACCGATGGCATCTCTGGATATATACTGTCCCTTCATGTTTCATCCCTCGTCACACAGGAGAAGGATGGGTTTAGTCTGATCCAGACCCTTCAGAATGACAGAGCCAGGTCATTATAGTGTTTAATGCATTAAGCCCGGGAAAGCATCTGTGTCATTTTAGGTTTCTTTGGCTATTCAAAAATATCCAAATAAATCTAAAATGAAAGATGCTTTTCCGGTGTCTTAATGGGTATAAAGGGATGCACGATTAATCTGTCATCATAAAGGTATTTCAAATACAAATATATTCCATTCATATTGTTTGAATAATGTGTGCATCGGTAGGCCTAGAATTCTGCATCTGCTCCCTGAATCACAGTTACTGTATATATAACAGTTGTAAAGGTATTATTACTGGAAACTTGAACTGCAAAATCTGAGCGAATAATGGCTAATCGGATACCGCCCAAAATTTCAATATCGTCAATTCCCAATGTTTCGTTAGTCTTTACTTGTATTTAATTTTGACTGAATGATTTCAATAGTTAGTTTTAATTCGTTTTAACAGGGTTTTTTTTTTTTTTCATTTAAAGAAATAATATTTTTGTATTATTTATTTATTTTGTGAAAAGGCTTAGGTCTTTATTCGTTTTAGTGTTTTATTGCATTGCATGGGCTGAGCAAACTGTGCATGTGGATCCTCCCACGATGTTGTGTGCACGTACCGTGCACTTCACTGTCCTGTGAAACATTCAATGCATTGGTATCTACAAGAATCTGCAGATCTACAAGCTCATAGCTTGTAGATCTGCTCATTTTGAATAGAAATCTAAAATCTAAAGCAATCTTAAAATGACACAGATGTGTTCCTGGTCCTGGATGGATGAATGTATACTAAAGCAGGTGAAATGTGCACAGGAGGACTTGTATCAAAGCCTCTCATTAGGTATGGTAACAGGTGCAGAGTGGTTCTGTCTGGGGACTCCGTCAAATAAGATAAGACGAGATAAGGCAGAGACACGTTCACAGTTTGAGAAGAACCTGTGATATAGTTTGATATCAAAAGGAGTTTCAAAACGTTTTCAATTTCAGCAGGACAAGAAATGCATGCAACCTACCAGCGTTGAACTCAAAGCTCACACTGACTGCCTGTAACATATATACACATGCTACCAAATGGGCTTCTTTCAATATATTGTAATCCCATCCTTTTGTTTCACACAAGGCAATAACGCCCATCTTTCAACTCTTCCTGTCCCACCCATACAGAGAACTGCATATAGACAAAAGACTACATTTAACTGCAAATGCCACAAGGGTGCCAGTGAGTCTAAAGCAGGGTAGGGCCCAAGCAGAAAAACAATCTTATATCATATTAGTTCATTTTAAATGTTTACATGATCAAATATCTTTGACGGTTCACAGAGGAGCGTGATTAGGTATGGTAACAGGTGCAGAGTGGTTCACATGAGGAGCGTGATTAGGTATGGTAACAGGTGCAGAGTGGTTCACATGAGGAGCGTGATTAGGTATGGTAACAGGTGCAGAGTGGTTCACAGAGGAGCGTGAGCCACGCAACTTACTACATGGCTGAGCAGCCTGGCCGTGGGCCAAGGCCTGTGCACGAGAAACCTCCCACCAGTGGTGGAAAAAGCAATCACGTTTTTCACTTGAGTAAAAGCATCAATACTGCAATGTGGAAATACTCTGTTACAAGTAAAATTCCGGATTTCAAATTTTCACTTGAGTAAAATTACAAAATAATTGAAGTACCAACGAACTTCTCAAGTACTCAAGTAGCAGTACTTGAGTGCATGTACTTAGTTACTTTCCACCACTACATAGCGTGCACATACAGTCCTGTGGCCCCTGCATTGCACTGCCCTTTGCCCACGTGTAAATAGCAGATGTACAAGCTCGCAACGCGGCACTAAGTGACTCGCTGCGATGCTTGTACCTCTGATATTTTTTAACAGCCAACACTGAAATCTAAAATGACACACAGCTGCTCTCATGGTTTTAATGGGTTAACCACATGAACCCTATAGCCTCCCTATATTCTGGCCCAGCGTTGCCAAGTCTGTTTATAAGCGACTTTTGGGCTTGTTTCTTCCGGTGAAAGTTGTTTATTTGAGCTTGTTTCCGATAAACCTTTCATGTCAAGGACCCTCATATTAATATGTATTTGTCCGAGGACCCCCATATGAAAATATGTTGTGGCAGGGACAAGTTTTGTGTATTTAAAATGTTTTTCAAATGTTTTCACTTAGGGTTTAGGTTAATGTTCCTTGCACCATCCGTAAAGTGAAGCCTGATTTATATTTAGTTGCACGCTGGTGTTGTGTGCCGTAGCAGATCTACAAGCTCACAACAAGGTCGATAATAAAGTAGATTTTCTCCTGATTTGTATCTCTGAAAAAAAGACATTTTTAGTGTAGAAATCTTGGGAATATTATCTTGCTGTGACGATCGGGTCCAGTATTTAGTTCAGTGACCATGGAGCTAAAGAATGGTTCAGAAGCTGTGTTCACGTTCACTCTTCCATTGGAATCAATACACACTCCAACCTCTTTGACACTCTAATGAGCTGGTCTCATCTTATAATACCTGGGCATTTGGCTATATATTCCAAGCTCTCATTTAACCCATTGAGACCTGAAGCCGATTCTACATGTCTCCTAAATCCCAACAGTTTTCTGAAAAACTTATATTTCTATATCAGTGGTTCTCAAACTTTTTCATGTCAAGGACCCCCAAAATGATATGTATTTGGCCGCGGACCCCCATCAAAATATTTTGTTCCAGGGACCCCCCCAGAAGCAAAGATTTGAGTTTAAAATGTTCGCTTTAAAAATAATATATATGTTCAAAGAAGAAAATTTGAACGCATTTTCACGATTTTTCAAAAATAGCAGATCTACAAGCTCGTAGCGCGGCACTCGGTGCCGCGTTACGAGCTTGTATATCTGCTATTTTTGAATAGCCCAAAGTGTAAAATAATGCTTTTTAGCTCAAATCTAAAAATGACACAGTTCTAGGTCTAAAAGGGTTAAGGTTCATGTGGAGAACCAAAAAACTAAGAGGACCGATTGGTTTCCTCTTTAGAAACAGGTCCTGTTTTGATTTTACCAGCAGAGAAACTGTTATTCAATATGTCATAATGTCTGTATTTGACTATGGGGATACACTGTATATGCATGCTTCACTCTCCACACTGAAGCCTCTTGAAGCAGTCTACCACAGTGCCCTACTACGGCCTACATTTTATCACTGGTGATGATTATCTCACCCATCACTGTGTTTTATATGATAAAGTGGGTTGGCCATCTCTCGCAGTACATAGAGAGCAACAATGTATGTAATGTATTTATAAGGCCTTGTGTGGTAAACTTCCTTTATACCTTTCAGTGATGTTGCTAGGTTTTCAATGTAATGGGTCCTGGGATGCAAGGGTGGTCTTTTAGATGGGTCCCAGGGACATTTTATGGGTCCCCAATTACACGTCCCCCCCCCTATCGTTTTCTTTGATCTCCAATCTCCATATCTTCTATGCGTGTGTGACTGTGTACATTATATCCTGATGCAGTGGATCTCAACCTTTTCAGGCAGCGGCCCCCCAAAATAATCATATTTTAACTGGGGACCCCCCACCCTGAGGAATTAGGAGTTGAGGCACTTAATTTAGTTTGATTCAGTTCCACAGATACATATTGTGAAAATAGCAGATCTAGATCAGTGCGACCCGTTCCTGCTTTTCAAGACCGATACCGATATATATACATATATTAAAAAATCATAAATATTTTTTTCCAAATGTATATGATTCTGTAGTATTAGCACACCTTATGGTAAGAAATACTAGTAGTGGGCAACAGGTGGATTTAACATGCCTTTGACCAATAGAATACATTTAATCATAGAACCTTTTAATCATTATTATTATTTTATTTTGTATTATTTATGAATGTAGAATTTATTTTTACTATTTATTGTGTAGACTGAAAACACTGGCTTACAGTGGAAGTATTGGCAAATAAAGAAATAGGAATTCAAGAAATAATGAAGACAAATACTGACAATGCCTATGCACATTGGCTTGCAGTTATTGCACATAGTCAACATGCAATAATACTATTAGGCTTGTCATTGAGAAAGGAAAATAAAGTTGTCTTTTTGAGGAGAAGTGGAACCTTATAAGTCACTTTAAGTTTAGCATGAGGGAGAGGGTCTACCCTCTTCAGGGAATTAATTGTTATGATATCTCTAAGCTACAGAAAACATCCAGTTGCCTATTAAACATACACAAGACACAGACGATAGACAACCGGTTACTTACAGCTGCCATTAATTAGTGCTTTTGTTTGCCTTTGTGGTCAAATCAGGGTCAAATGCATAGGATCAACGAGCCATCGTTAACCTGCTAATGTTACACAGCTGATTGGCAACATGCGTTAATCCACCACTCACTCTGATCTCCAAGCAAGTGGGAGAACACTCTAAAATCGGGGATTTTACTTTGGCTGGTCAATTTAAGATGACAACAGCAACAAAGATTAGTAGTAGACCTGTATGTATGATGATCAGTTATTATTCCAGACAGTGGTCTATCCAAGACGTTTTAACACGTTTAAGAGCAGGTCCTCATGCCGTCTCTCTCTCTCTCTCTGTGTGTGTAGCGTAGACTAACAGCGAGGGGCTGTGCTGCTGCTTCTGCCACACAACGCCGTTTAACCGAGTTATACTTCTCCAGTACAACGGTGTCTAACCGGAGAGTTATACTTCTCCACCAACGGTGCCTAACCGAGAGAGTCCATGTAGATCACAGCTGACAAATATTATATATAATCGGAGCTAATCGGAGCTGCGTCCCATGGACGCACTAGAGTTGTCATGAATGCGTCCTTTCGCAATATGGTGCGTCAGCGACGCAGGACGCAGGCCTACGAGCATCTCTGCCTTTATATCTTCGCTTTTAGAACCAGAGGTTACTGGACATTCAACACGTTCACAAACACACATTAGATATACCAGTCCACGTACAGTAAGAGCAGTGGACAAGGAAAAACTGCTTTCATGTATTATGCTCCACACAAATGGAACAAACGTCAGGATTCTCTGAAACTGGTGCGATTGGTCTCAATAGAGACATTCAGGGTGCTTCTTGAGGACACACTACATAGTGACTGCACCTGTTTCATGTAACACAATGTTTATTTGCATCTGTGACGATTATAATGTGATTCAAATGTGTGTTATTGTTTCTCATTATGTATGTGTTTTATATGTTTTATATGTTGTTATCAGGGCGTCCTTGAAAAAGAGAGCTTTGCTCTCAATGGGCTTCCCTGAATGAATAAAGGAAAAAGAAAAAAGAACCTGCTTCCGCTCTCCTCAAGAGGCATCCGCCCACTTCACGTGGATACGGAGATGTTGAGTCTTGCTATTTTTGTCTTGGGTGTAACTGAGGCTTCAATCCGGCGGGAAGGCAACCATTATTGGCTATTAGAAAAATAGCAGATATACAAGCTCATAGCGTGGCACCGAGTGCCGCACTATGAGCTCGTAGATCTGCTATTTTTGAAAAGTCGTGAAAATGTCTGCAAATCTTTGAATATATATATTTTTAAAGCAAACAATTGTAACTCAAATCTTTTCTGGCCCTGACTGCTGGTTGGCTAAATTCAGTGCTGTGACGTCACACGGGCCCTGACTGCTGATTGGCTAAATTCAGTGCTGTGACGTCCCAGATAGCAAAATATGGGTGAATCAACGTTGAAAAATAGGCGGCCATAACGGTTGAATCAACGTTCGATCTCAACGTTGAAACTGTACTGAAATCGCAACCCTAATCTTTGTTGATTCAACGTTTGTGTTTCAACCACTAACTAACACTATATCAACGTTGATTCAACCATCATCCAAATGGTATTCTGCACGCTGATTTTATGTTGAATCAACGTTATGAATCAATATTGATTCAACCATCATCTAAATGGTATTCTGCATGCTGATTTTAGTTGATTTTATGTTGAATCAACGTTATGAATCAATATTGATTCAACCATCATCTAAATGGTAATCTGCATGCACATTTTAGTTGATTTAATGTTGAATCAACATTAGGAATCAACATTGATTCAACCATCATCTAAATGGTAATCTGCATGCACATTTTAGTTGATTTTATGTTGAATCAACATCAGGAATCGAACACTGATTTAATTTATAAATTGATTATACTGAATCATGTTAGGAATCAATATTGATCCTGATCATCCAACAACCTAATGGTAATCTGCATGTACATTTTAAATTATGTGTATGCTGATATACTGTAAGGCTACATCTTGTTCAAAATTACCTTACATTTCCCAAAATGTGAAAATATAAAAATAAAGACAGACAATATGATTTGAATCTTCACATTTATTGAACCAAGGCATTTAGACCTGCTTTGAACTGCTTTAAGCATTGTTTTTATGATTTAACAGATGAAATATATAACATATAGAAGATTGTAGATCTGCTATTTATGAAAGAAATCGTGAAAATGTCTGCAAGCATTTGGATATTTTGTAAGTGAATATATGCCACATGAGCACTTTACACCTATATAAAAATGCTATTTGAAAATAATTGATCTGCAAATTTAAATTACAAACCAAACCACCATTATTTACAAGCGATTCCACAAAAACAATACCCAACATGGCTTATAATGACCAAACGTGTACTAACTTTGCAGACTAAACCAACGGTCTGACAAAACACACTGACAAGTGCTCTAGTAATACAAATGGCGTAATTAATAAAGCCTAACGGGCCATCCACACCAAGCACTATATGTACACATTTTTAATTTATTTTATAGAATTTAGAGTAGCCAATGATTGTGAACCTCTTTTCGTCCACAAAGTCATTATGCTAATTAATTCCTCACACATTTCTGTGTTGCTACTGCAATTGTAGCCTAGTAGCCCCTCCATCCTTCTCCTCCTGTTCAACACAACTAAAGACGAACAGTATCTGTGTTGATGATGACAATATGAGTGATTTGCTGGAACTCTGGAAGACATGAGCAACTGCCCACTGAAATGATCATGTCTGCACTGTATTTAAACTAAATAATTCTACAACGATAGGATTGACAAAAGTGATATGCTTAGTGTGGACAGCCCCATTACAGTTTGAAAGAGTACATTATTTCACACATGAACAAGTGAACACTTGTCAATTTCAAAAAAGTGCCTTACTTTTACTTAATGGTATTACATTCAAAGTCTTAATAATTTGCAGCTCTAAAGTACTTAAAATGAATAAAAGTGGCTTCATTTAGAACTCCTATCACTTTACAACATTTTCTCATGCATGAGAAAAATAAAATGCATGCATTTTAGTCTACTGTCACAAAGGAGGGCTGAGGACAACCTGCCTACCAGTTATCCACTATACAATCTTTCTAAAATGACAGGAGGTTTTTAAGACTTTGCAGTTTGGGGGGTAGTTTTTTCCTTTCCCAAGCCAAGCATCACTCTTTGAATAAAGTTCAATATGTTCTTCATATCATTAGGGTACTTCAAATTGAGTGCATACGTCAGGCTAGACAGCAGGCACGGTGCTTGAGGGAGGTTATGGAAATTATCCATCACAATACCTCCTTCAAGGATGATGGCTGTTGACACTGGCTGAAGGTCGACACCATCTGAGGGAGGTGAATCTTCACTGCTCACAGTCAGCAATCCGACCGATACCTCTGACCAGGCGTCTTCACTTTCGCTGTCACAATCCTGTACAGAACCAAACAAAAACAACATTACAACAGGGAAATGTAGACACTTCACACACATCTGCATTGAGAAGTTTTATCAACATTGGTTGGCCTACTGTTTTTGACAGTATATTACTCATGGTAAACAGCACAGTAAAATATGTATCTGAAAACATTTTAGGCTAGAAATAAGCAACTTGGTAACAAACATTCTGCATAGTGGCCATCTCTCTCTCCCTTGAGCAACGTGTGAGTGCAGGCTACAAACACTTACACTGCACACCATGTGAGTGAGATTCCACCGTGCTATAACCTGAAGGGATTGAACCTTCTGATTGGTTTGCAAGGCCGTTTCAGACTGAAACTTCAAAATAAAATTAACGAAAATGTAATTTCACTGGACCTTTAAGGTGTAACTATGAGAACTTACCAAGACAGTGGTGTAGAAACTGCTGTGGTCATCTCCAAGCAGAAGAAGGAGGCCTCGGAGAACAAGCCTACCCAGCGCGGTCACGTCGGGTTTCTACAAGTGGATAATGAACAAATAAAGTTCAAGATCTGACCATCACAAGTTACAGTACAGTTACAGCATGAAACACCACAATATATGTTTGATGAACAGTTGCAGAGAACAGTTGCTGATTGGAGATGTGATTTAAAAATAGTACAATCCACAGCATTTAGTTATCAACAACGATCAATAGTTAGCAATACTTTAACACTCTGTAATACAGCCGGGAAGCATAAGTACTATTTGGGGTAATAGGTTGTACATAAACTTAGTCATGATAATTACAAATATAAGAAGCATGTTGTAGACTTACCCATCAATTTGCTGCACAATTCCGGATAATTTATCTCTAATGGCACCTTTCTTGGACTTTAAGATAGTGACCAATTGTGGTGTATAGCGATCCAGAGCATCAAAGAAGTCTGTCTCTAGGTGTGTGGTGGCGATCCTGTTAAACTCAGCATAAGCCTACAACACAGCAAACCACAGAACAAAATACAGTGACTAAATACATTTGAAAAAGTGTGTAAATTAGGAAAACATTTGGTTAATTGTCATACAAATAATTATGATCAACAATGTAACCGTTTTGGCATTAAACATTGGACGAATTACATTTCGGTTCCGACTTTTAGGCTTTGTAAACAAAAAAGAAATGACTGACAATGACCGGGGCCAATAATACCATTATGTACTATGGCCAGAACAGGCCAGGCATTTAAAAATGTTGAAAAATAGTGAGAGTAGCCGACCTACATGTTCACAACACATCACTTTGCGAGATGTTGCGAGCTTGTAGATCTGCTATTTTCACTATTCTTCAATAGATAAATGTATACAGATGAACGCTTTTTCTCATAACTGTGATCAGACAATTACCTATATTAAAATTGGCTTACAGGAGATCCCCCATGCCACGCTCATGTCACCATGAGTCAGCCATAACAGGGGGTGCAGTATGTTAGTCCGACAGCGCATTCCTCCGACAGCGCAGCGCTCCGACGTTTCCAATACTAAACCCGAACCAAACCCTAACCCTAACCCTAACCGCACGCGGATGCCACATAGTCGGAGAAAAGGTCTGTCGGATTAACGCATGCCTCCCCATAACAGGGCAGGGGTCTTCAACAGGGGGTCTGGGACTCCTAGGGGGTCTTCAGAGTTGCTACAGGGGGTCGGCCAAATCTCTGTGATAAGATCATTGTTTCTTTATACAAACCACTCGAACAATAGCATCCCTATTCTACGGACAACTTTAGCCGAAAATGGCCGATCTACAAGCTCACAACGCCTCGCAGCGCGAGGCGTTGCGAGCTTGTAGATCGGCTATTTTCGGCAAAGAGGGGAAAAAGAGCAGACCAAGTACAGAGTGAAAGTTTACTAAGTATTGACGGTTTAAGTCGTTAAATGTCTGACAACACACATTAACATGAATCCAACATCTATGAAAAGCTTTAATCTGCAACACAATTTTATGTAATATATAGTGGGGGTCCCTTCTTCATCTCTTTCTCAGTTAGGGGGTCCTTGGCCTGAAAAGGTTGAAGACCCCTGATATAAGGAGTTCCAAATGCAGCTACGCCCAATTATGGAGTGTCTAACCTCAATGTGTCATCATGGAATCAGCAAACAAATTAGTCAGCTCCATATATACACCTCTTGTGTAATGGTCTCCATCACCTTACATCCTGGGTTCCAAACTGCATACAGCACCAGACATTCCTCTAAAGCATATTTTCATATGTCGCCCTGATAGTTCAATTGGACAGTTAATTCCCAACTAAACTTATGTTGCTCTGTTATTCGTGGGTAAAAAGGTGCTAACCTGTTCCCGGATGTCCTTGTAGACAGATGAAGATGGGCACAGTGCGTGTTGGCAGGAAGGTAGCTGAGGGGATTCTGGTCAGGGCCCAGGCTGACTCAAACTGCATGTGTTGTGCACCTATACAAACACAGAGGAGTGATTTTACACCAATGTCACATGGTCAGAATACAAGTTTTATCTGAACACCAAGTGCTCAGTCACAGGCTGACCCGGTCAGAGAATGCTTTTCATGTCAGCTGATAGAAAACCACCCAGATATCATTATGTGAAACCCCAAAGTTGTGCCGAGGGTAACCGCCTTGGGGTCTAAGCGCTCTGCCCTTCAGAATCTCTATGACCAGAGGACAGTGAAGAAAGCAGGAAAGAATCCAAGAGACCCAACTCATAACCTCAGCACCTGCTAAGAAACATAGTTACAGTTCATTATTGTTTATTTAACCATTATGTTAAATGAAACCCCCACCTGAAGTGTGCAGTTCTTCCTCTTGAGGAATCCCACAAATCAAATTCTCCACACCAGGTGGAGAGATTAGGAGATCGAAGAATTGGGTCTACACAGAAGAGAACATAACATTATATAAACTGTTGTAACAATTGTAAAATGAGAAAATTAAAATAAAATCACTTATGAGTCTACTTATAAGAGTGTATGCAAGCAGTAGGGTATTGTAGATAAGCTCTTTGATAAACACACCATTGTGTGACAACAGTTTGAGAAAAAAGGAGTGGACCAAGTAGAACCCTGTGGACTCCTGTCTACAAAGTATATATTGTAGGGTCTAGGTGGTTAAACATAAACTTGTAGTGCATTGCAGAGTATCAGTCAAATAGAGTATCATTCAAATAGGCAAAACTGCAATAGCAAAATAATGTATTACCATGCCAGGATTGTCTACAAGCCTAGGGAACTATACGCCAATATTTCCGGTAGGCCTTTAGTTCCATTGCTGCGAATCCACTTGCCTCCATGTAGAGATGTTTGATTCATGTAGTCCTCAACCTGGGACACTGGACACCTACTGACCTTCATCCATTCAACCATTTCAATAAGTTTTTCAGGAGGCACATCAGATTCTGTTGAATGATAAGTACAGATTCATTATAGCTGATTTCAAGTATTTGAGGTTCTGGCCTACTTGGAGTGTGTGAAAAGTCGCCAATCGGTCCAGCGGTGCCTGAGACTAGTTTTTAGAAGATGATGGACAGAAGAGTCATGGGACCGCAAATATAATCCCTTGCATCTGTCCAATCTAGCCTGGTGGGGATAATTAACATTGGTTATTAGTATTACCTGGTGTACTAGGGACGGTCTGTTCCTCTGGTTCTTGGTGGTGTGGTCGTTTCAGCCTTCTCATGCGCTTCCTGGTGTTCCTCAATCGCTCCTCCAGGAAGTCTGTAGCAGGTTTTTTTCCCCGGCCAGGTGTGTACCAAGCTGCCTGTAAAAGAGACAATTAGGTTCAGCTTAAATTTGCCTGGCGTAAACCATGAAGATGGTTACATGGGATTTTAAGGAGCAATCCAAAAATGTGCGTGTGACTGTGCACTAGGAAAAACTTTGAGCACATTTCTTTTAGGTGTGTGTGTGTGTATGGAGTGTTCTCCTTTTTGTGTTGATTGATTGATGACTTACATAGCCACTGCCAACTGTAGTACCATCCAAATTAAGGCAAGGGCTTTCTTGGTGACGGCCTGTTAAATAGATGGTAGAAGTTTGTCAAAGAACGATGAAATGAGACAGTAATCATTGTTACAAATATATGACGATTCAAATCCCTGAATTGAACACTGAATGGTTATGCGCTTTTTAAGTGCATTCGATTCTGTGTCATTTTTAGATTTGACCTAAAAAGCATTATTTTACACTTTGGCTACTCAAAAACAGCAGATATACAAGCTCATAGCGTGGCACCGAGTGCTGCGCTACGAGCTTGTAGATCTGTTATTTTAGAAAAATCTTGAAAATGTGTGCAAATCTTTGAATTTTTAACGAACATTTGTAACTCAAATCTTTGTTTCTGGGGGTCCCTAGAACAAAATATTTTGAGATGAGGGTCTGTGGCCAAATACATATACATTTTGGGGTCCTTGACATGAAAAAGTTTGAGAACCACTGACATAATAACACAAGTTAAAAACAAATAAATTTAGAAGACATTTTGTAGAATCGGCCTCAGGTCTTAATGGGTTAATTGAAGGTGTGTGATAACCAGTTCTTCTGATGAACTTGGCAAAGTGTTTCACAATGCATACTGATTAATGAACTCATGTTATACAAATGAAATCAGTGGTTCTCAAACATGTTCATGTCAAGGACCCCCTAATTAGTATGTACTTGGCTAAGGACTCAAGATTTACAAAAGTGTTTCAAAAATATTCCACAAATGTTGTTTATACTGTTTTTTAATAGCTGATCTACACCCTCACAACGCATCACCATGCACTGTGAGCTTGTGGATCTGCCATTTTCAAATAGGCAATTTATAGGGTTTAAGTGGTTAAACTGAGTTTCATGCTATATAATCTCATTTAGCTGGGAACCACATGGAAACCCCCCAATGACCCCTGAGGGTCCCTGGAGCCCACTTTGATGATAAACATTACCTGCTTTTGTTAGCTACTGTCTGCAAAACAAAACTTAAGTTAAAAAACGGATTACCAAATTTGTCTGCACACTAAAATCCTCAATGTTAATTTATTCTCCTTAAGGATACATTGGTACCATTTGTACTCTCTGTCTCTTAATTAAATTATTTTACTTTTTACTGTAGGTTAAAAACAAGATTCATATATAAAATAATAATTACAGTCAAAACAAATGTGGCCTCACCAAAGGGATATGTGGCCAACAGCTCTCTTTTAAGAGCTAATGTTATAACAAGTTGAATCATATTTTAACGTTTTAGGATGCCTGGTCGCATTGTAACATCATACATTTATATTAAATGGTGTAAACACATTGCTTTCTATGTAAACGCGGTTGATAAACCGTTAGTCCTGAAACATGATCATATCATGACGTTTTCTACATTTACAACCCATACATAAACGTTCAGATTTCAAATATAAAGCACTTAGCCCAGGGCCAAGGATGTTACAATTTGAATCGGGAGGGTCTAAGTATCCGTACCTCCTGTATTGTTCAATAAAAGTAATTTTAATCCGATCGGTGGCCATTTTCTCCGAGTTTTCTGTATGCTTTAAACTACGCGACCGTCGGTTGGGAGGTGTATTACATTATACACATGCATTACAACTATGAGAAAATGGCCACCGATCGGATTAAAATATCTTTTATTCAACAATACGGAAGATGCGGGTACTTAGACACACCCGATTAAAATTGTAACATTCGTGGCCGTGGGGTAAGCACTTTATAGTTGAAGTATGAATATTTATGTTGATGTACGGGTTGAAAGTGCAAAAAACAGGTTGAAATTCCGGCTATGAGGCTCGTGAAAGGACGAGCGTCGTGTGAACCATGGCTACAACTCGGTCGTGCACGGTTACATGAACGTGTTAGTTCATGTAATGTAACCGTGTACGACCGTGTTTGGATAACATTTTAATTCCATAAACTAATTAAACTTACCTGTTATCTAGTACAGTAAACACGAAAGCACCCCGGTTTGAAAAAGAAATCTCTCAGCCAACAGCCGTTTCCTCTGCCTTCCGGTGTGATTTCAAAACTAACAAGCTCCGCCTTCAGTGTTGCCATATCCGCTTATTATAAGCGACTTTGGGCTTCTTTTTCTGTGAAGTTTTTTGGGCTTGCTTCCTTACTGTCGTTTAAACCAGTGGTGGTTCTCAAACATTTTCATGTCAAGGACCCCCAGATTAATATGTAGGCTATTATCCAATCAACGGACCCCCATCTGAACACATGTTATGCCAGGGGGGACCCCCAAAACAAGATTCGTATTAAAATGTTTCAAAAATATTCCTAATTTTTCACATTTTCTTCCAGATAAGAGTTTTGTTTTAAAATAGCAGATCTACAAGCTCACAGCGCGTCGCATCGCAACCCGTTGTGAGCTTGTAGATTGGCTATTTTCAATTAGTCATAGTTGCTTCTTTTGGGCTAATTTCCATAGACCTGGTTGCTTATTTCTATCGCAAAATCTGGCAACACTGTCCGCCTTGTGCATGAAGGATGTCTGCGGTTCTCAACCTGTGGGTCGAGACCCTGACAATTTAAGTAATAATTTTAATACCTTAGAAAATAAATGAAAACAAATCAAAGAAAAAGACTGTACTACAAGTAATCAACAAACTATACTATAAACTGGTCAAACATTGGCCAAATTGTCAAATAATATAAGAAAGAGAGAAAAAAAGAAAATAGCCGATCTGCAATAAGAAGTTATAGATTTTTGAAATAGTTCAAAGTTTAGCTTTTCTCACATTTTTCTAAAATATTTTGTTTTAATTAAAAAACATGTTTTCAGACTCAGAAGAGGACGCTGAATTGAATGGGCTAGGTTTTGATTTTGTATGACCCTTAAAAAGTGGCTTAAACAAGCGTTAAAGTTTCATAAACTTGAAGCTTTTTTCACAAACATATTATTATTATCATTATTTTATTTTGACCCTTCAACCCTCTTATTTAGATGATTTAGAGTTGAATGGTAGGTTAAACAATAGTCTAGAATTGTTTAATAAGAAGTTAAAGATTTTTGAAATAGTTCAAAGTCTAGCTTTTCTCACATTTTTTTAAAATATTTTATTTTTAAATTAAAAAAAACTTTTTCAGACTTAGAAAAGGACGCTGAATCGAATGGGATAGGTCTCGATTTTCTATGACCTTGGGAAATACAAAAGCTCACCAAAAAGATTGGACGTTGACTTTTGAATAAAAAACAGATTTTGTTGAGCACAAAATCTGGAACTAATCGCTCCAGATATTTTTTAAAAATCTAAAACTTCTCTCCATCCATATTGAGAGTAAGCCAGATTTTTTGGCACCAGCCTTGATTTTTTTAGACACTGATAAAGCTCAAAGTTCAGCGAAAAGACTGCAAAGGTCAACCCTCGTTACATTTTTAGAAATTGTATTTTTCTTCGATACTCTGGCTTTAGACTAATGTGATGACGCTGATTCCAAATATGTAAGTTATATTTTTCTCGGAAAACAGGAAGTGCCTCAAAAGGCCACTTTCTGGTTGGTTTTAGGGTGTTCCAGGCCCGTGATAACCCCGATATATTTTTTTTCCTAATCTACATGTAAAATAATGCTAAAATTTGAAATCATCAAACCCTCATATCAAATCATGATTTAATTATCCCTTAATTGGCTATGGTTACGGCTTCGCTATCTCGCTCAATATCTCGAATACGATAAGGACTTAGGGTCCACCTTTTGGATATGTTGTAGAGCTGGCTGAGACGCACGTGTGGATGTCTTGTTTGTCCCAGTACGGCACATTTTTTTTTCTGACTTTGTCCTTTGGTATGGTCTTAAGGTTTAAGACTCTATGTGCCTTCCGATAGTGTAGGAGGTCAACTTAGGAGTGTCGTACCGGGACAAACAAGACATCCACGTGTGCGTCTTGGCAAGCTGTACAACATATCCGAAAGGCGGATTCGAAAAACGTATCGTATCGAGATATATTGCTTTATTGCGCATATAATAACTTGACATTGGACCCTAGCCAATTAAGGAGAACGGTAAGGCCGTGTGTTAGGGGAGTTATATGTTCGCGTTCGGGGCGACGCGCTGACCCAGAATTTGGTGTCCAATTTAGTTTTTACTCCTTTCAAACAGTTTTTCACTATTGTCTCGGCCCCTAGGGTGCGCCGAAACAATCGGACAATGGATTATCCATCAGCTCTTCAGTCATTTTGGGGCATAAACAAGAAGATGAAGGATACAATTAATAATGATGATAATAACTGATAATGATGATGATGTTCAAGTTTCTGTAATGATTTTTTTCCCATGATGCATTGCAAAATACAGTTAAACATTGTAAAATGACAGAACAGTAAATTACTGTACATTTTTTCTGTAGAAATTACAGAAATTTGTTACAGTGTATACTTTGCACAGTATTGTACCATATTACAATTAATACAGATCCCTATAATGATCCCCCTCATTATATGAATATAGGTCAAATATAGTGATAAAATATAGGTTACGTACCTTGTGTTTTCATGTGAGAAGTGACAAAAAGAAGGTATCAGAATGATTCACAAGTGGGAAAATGAATAAAGCAACCTCTGGGTTAAAAATAACCCAGGCAGGCAATTGAAGCCCTAATAACCCCTTTGACCCATCAGTTTACAGTACCCAAATAACCCATAATTATGACCCAGCCAAATCAACCCAGCAATGTGTTTATAGAAATAACCCAGCATTTTTAAGAGTGTACTAAACACAGTGCAATTAAATGTTACTGATTCTGGGCAAGTAAACAAAGATGTCTTTACTTAATAACAATAAGTAAATTGTATTTTTTAGTACACGTTACTTGATTAAACCTAGTATTGTAACAAATGAGTAAAGCTAACTTATATTTATTTAAGTATAGATAGCTATTGGATTTTACAGTGTAGATTCAACATTGAATCAATGTTGGTATTTCAATAATTAAATGGGAGGAGGGGGGAGGGGGAGGAGGGGGTTGCCCCCCCTCCCCCCAACAAGAAAAAAAGAAAAGAAAACGGCAAACTGCATGGATAAAACGTTGAATCAATGTTGTCATTTCAATCATTAAATGGGGGGAGGGGGGGTGTGAGGAGGGGTGTGCCTCCCCCCCTCCCCCCATCAAGAAAAAAGAAAAGAAAAAGGCAAACAGCATAGATTCAATGCTGATTCAATGTTGGCATTTCAATCATTGAATTTGCACCATAGATTCAACGCTGATTCAATGTTGGCATTTCAATCATTGAATTTGCACCATAGATAAAACGCTGATTCAATGTTGGCATTTCAATCATTGAATTTGCACCATAGATTAAACGCTGATTCAATGTTGGCATTTCAATCATTGAATTTGCACCATAGATAAAATGCTGATTCAATGTTGGCATCACAATCATTGAATTTGCACCATAGATTAAACGCTGATTCAATGTTGGCATTTCAATCATTGAATTTTGCACTGCAATACAACAGTGATTCAATGTTGAAAAACCATCAGTCTTCAATCGTAACCAAAAATCAACCCTAACCACTATAATTCAACGTTGAATAACCATATTTTGCTATCTGGGGTCACACTGGACCTGACTGCTGATTTGCTAGATTAAGTTCTGTGACATCACACTGGCCCTGACTGCTGATTGGCTGCCAGGCTGCAGCACTAATCCCTCACATTCTCTGTGTAATCTTTGGCCTGCATGAGGAGAGAGAGAGAGAGAGAGAGAGAGAGAGAGAGAGAGAGAGAGAGAGAGAGAGAGAGAGAGAGACCATGAGGTTACATAAGAGGATTTATTTTCTTTATTCCTTTTCTCCCTCCTCTCATTTAAAAGCCAAATAAACATCATATGTTATGATTTTCATATCTTTTTTTAAGTGAGATGCTTGATAACCGATTTAATCTACTGTATATCGTAGTTTTATAGTTTTATCTAGCTGACTATACAGTGTATATGAGAGAGAGAGAGAGAGAGAGAGAGAGAGAGAGAGAGAGAGAGAGAGAGAGAGAGCGAGAGAGAGATCCATAACATGTCCATATACTTGTAATCCGGGCACACAAACAACGCCACACTATATATAGAAGACCCATTTCTTTTTTGCTTTCCAGCTATACAGTTAATTTACTTTTTTTGTACAAATGGAACCAAACAGTTTGGTTCCCAAACATTCTGGGATGGGGGTCAAACAGGGCGACCAGATCCAAACTGTTCATTCGAGGGACGGGACAATGTGGGACGGGCGGGGGGCCCTGCATGGGCCTAATACTGCTTATCATTTTGTTATGAACCTGCTGTGAGCTATAGGGGATATTTCACATGTTATTTTAACAGGCTTAAAAACAAAAGTCTTGCTGGAAAAGAGACATTGAGAGAGATTTACAAGTTATTGTCTTAGGAATGAGACAAAAAAATAATAATCCATGAATTTAAGTCTCCATGGGGTGACTAAAAAAGGTTTTTTTTTAGTGTCCCTTTAAGTAAAAAAAAAAACGAAAGTATACTATATACTTTTTCCACCACGACAGCAGATCTTTAACTCATTATGGGGAGAACATGCAAACTCCACGCACAAAGGCCCTTTCACCAACCACACCTATGGACACTAATGACACGGAGGAGAGGGACACACCCCCAGCGCCCACAGCATCCCCGGCGGGAATCGAACCCCAGGACCTTCTAGCTGTGAGGCGACAACACTACCGACTGCACCACCGTGCCCCCATTACCAGTTAGAATATCACTGAGGAGTTCACTGTATATGGAAGGAGGGATTTACTTTTGAATTAAGTAGGCAAAACCCTCCGTTTTATTATAATTCAATTATAAAGTAACTATTGCATTAAATACCATAAGATATTGTATGCGTTATAGAGCAACATGATCATTTATGATGACTGCATTATGTCTCAGGTTACATCATACAATCTCAACCCAGTATTCTTTTTTCTTTTCATTCTATGGGGTACGGAGCCACCTTGAACCCCACCTTGAGAGAGAGAGAGAGAGAGAGAGAGAGAGAGAGAGAGAGAGAGAGAGAGAGAGAGAGAGAGAGAGAGAGAGAGAGAGAGAGAGAGAGAGTTATAGATGAGTTGAGGGGTGATCCAGTGCATTGGGGAGTGACCACTCACTGGGGAGATCTTCACCAAGTCTGACAGGAAAATGATTAATGCACCGCTCTATTTAAGAGAGAGAGAGAGAGAGAGAGAGAGAGAGAGAGAGAGAGAGAGAGAGAGAGAGGGGGGGGGGGGTCCATAGACATCAGTGATTAATGTAGAAGTGTGTCAGTGACTCTATGAACCACAGAGGAACAGTATAATATGTTAATGGTGTTTGATCTCTTATCTGACTCAGTACTACAACGACATGAAGTCCAGCTGAGGAGACTGAGATAATGTACTTTTTACACATGGATAACAAACACATTCCGAGCAGGGATACAGTCGAAATAGGGATATGGTATAAAATACCATGGAAAAAGTACTCAATTTTTTTTACTTAAGTACAAGTATCAGTACTGCAATGTAGAAGTACTCTGTTACAATTAAAAGTCCGGACTTCAACATTCATTTTAATTGAGTTAAAGTACAAAAGCATTGGTATGAAAATGTACTTAAAGTACCATAACTATAAAGTACTTATTATGCAGAATGTCCCATTACACAAGTTTTCCAATGTATAAACAATCATTTGAAAATAGCCGATCTACAAGCTCACAATGTGTCGCGATGCGTCAAATTGTGAGCTTGTAGATCTGCTATTTTCAAATGGCAGAGAGATAGGTATATAAGGCTGAAGTGGTTAATGTATGTTTTGTAATAATAATCCAAATCTACAAAGTAACAAGTAACTAAAGTTTTCAAATAATTGTAGTGGAGTAAAAGTACAGTATTTGCCTCTGAGATGTATAGCGGAGTAGAAGTAAAAGTACTGAACATTGGAAATACTCTGGTAAAGTACTTTACAACACTGCGAAGTAGGGTATTAATTTACAGGGGGGAAAAAAGTATGGAGATAAGGGCTTTCTGCCTGACAACAACGAAAGACAAAAACAGAAAAAAGTATAACAATTGAAATTTGTTCAAGTGTCCCATGGTTAATTACCGGGACGATCCACCAGGGGGAGAAAGACCTTTGAGAGAGACTGCCTTCACCTCTGATCTAATTCCCTTCATAAAGTCAGATAAATGGCTAATTAGTTTTTACCACTGCAATAATCCTTCTATGTCAATGTCTACACAATGTCACAATGGAGGATATGCACACATTAGGCTGAGTCTGAAACTCTGTGTGTGTGTGTGTGAGAGAGAGAGAGAGAGAGAGAGAGAGAGAGAGAGAGAGAGAGAGAGAGAGAGAGAGAGAGAGAGAGAGAGAGAGAGAGTGCATCCACGTGTGTGTTCTCGATAGTTTAATCGGAGCCATTAATGTGTGGGGGAGGGGGGTGGGGGGGATTATTGGCCAACAAGGCCAACCCTGCAATCTGCATAATTTAATAACCATTAATGACTCGGAGCATAAATAATGGCTTCTGAACCGCTGTACATCCAACCTATAACGCTCTGGACCGCTGTACATCCAACATATAACACTCTGTACATCCAACATATACAGTGGGGCAAAAAAGCATTTAGTCAGCCACCATTGTGCAAGTTCTCCCACTTAAAAAGATGAGAGAGGCCTGTAATTTTCATCATAGTTATACCTCAACTATGAGAGACAAAATGAGGGGGAAAAATCCAGAAAGATCACATTGTCTGATTTTTAAAGAATTTATTTGCAAATTATAAGGAAAATAAGTATTTGGTCAATAACAAAAGTTCATCTCAATACTTTGTTATATACCCTTTTTTGGCAATGACAGAGGTCAAACGTTTTCTGTAAGTCTTCACAAGGTTACCACGCACTGTTGCTGGTATGTTGGCCCATTCCTCCATGCAGATCTCCTCTAGAGCAGTGATGTTTCGGGGGGGAGGCATGCGTTAATCCGACAGACCTTTTCTCCGACTATGTGGCATCCGCGTGCGGTTAGGGTTAGGGTGCGGGTTTGGTTCGGATTTAGTATTGGAAACGTCGGAGCGCTGCGCTGTCGGAGGAATGCGCTGTCGGACTAACGTACTGCACCCGTTTCGGGGCTGCCGCTGGGCAACACAGACTTTCAAATCCCTCCAAAGATTTTCTATGGGGTTGAGATCTGGAGACTGGCTAGGCCACTCCAGGACCTTGAAATGCTTCTTACGAAGCCACTCCTTCGTTGCCTGGGCGGTGTGTTTGGGATCATTGTCATGCTGAAAGACCCAGCCACGTTTCATCTTCAATGCCCTTGCTGATGGAAGGAGGTTTTCACTCAAAATCTCACGATACATGGCCCCATTCATTATTCCCTTTACACGGATCAGTCGTCCTGGTCCCTTTGCAGAAAAACAGCCCCAAAGCATTATGTTCCACCCTCCATGCTTCACAGTAGGTATGGTGTTCTTTGGTTGCATTCTTTCTCCTCCAAACACGAGAAGTTGAGTTTCTACCAAAAAGTTCTATTTTGGTTTCATCTGACCATATGACATTCTCCCAATCCTCTTCTGGATCATCCAAATGCTCTCTAGCAAACCTCAGATGGGCCTGGACATGTACTGGCTTAAGCAGGGGGACACGTCTGGCACTACAGGATTTGAGTCCATGGCGGCGTAGTGAGTTACTGATGGTAGCCTTTGTTACTTTGGTCCCAGCTCTCTGCAGGTCATTCACTAGGTTCCCCCCGTGTGGTTCTGGGATTTTTGCTCACCGTTCTTAAAAAAAAAAAAAAAAATTGACCCCACGGGGTGAGATCTTGCGTGGAGGAATGGGCCGACATACCAGCAACAGTGTGTGGTAACCTTGTGAAGACTTACAGAAAACGTTTGACCTCTGTCATTGCCAACAAAGGGTATATAACAAAGTATTGAGATGAACTTTTGTTATTGACCAAATACTTATTTTCCTTATAATTTGCAAATAAATTCTTTAAAAATCAGACAATGTGATTTTCTGGATTTTTCCCCCTCATTTTGTCTCTCATAGTTGAGGTATAACTATGATGAAAAATACAGGCCTCTCTCATCTTTTAAAGTGGGAGAACTTGCACAATGGTGGCTGACTAAATACTTTTTTGCCCCACTGTAACGCTCTGGACCACTGTACATCCAACATATAACACTCTGTACATCCAACATATAACACTCTGTACATCCAACATAATAACTTTGTTCGCCCGATAAATAATGACGTAGTTACCTCGTTCTGTTTCATAACAGATGGATTAAGTACAATATTTGCCTCTGAGATGTAGTAGAATAGATGTAAAAAAAAAGAAGAGCAAATTGGAAATAATCCAGTAAAGCAAAAAAAATACCTCAACATTTTACTTGAGTAAATGTACCTGGTTAATTTACACCTCTGTTGAAAGACCTCGCGCCCCATCACCGTAGGTCACTGTATGCAGGGGTGCATTGCTCATGGGACGGCCTTGCACGCCGTGCAAGAACCTATTTGACCAGGAGCACGGCGCAGGCACACGCATAGATTTAAAACCTACTTTAAATTCACACCCCAACAAAGTTTACAAAGGCCCCCGACTCACACCTAGTGAATTAACATAGGAATGAGCCTAGATCAGGGACGTGCACAGTATAGACTCTAGGTGGTGCTACAGCACCTGCCCTTTGCCCTCTTGACCAGAAGTGCCCTTTTGAAAAAAAGAAAGAAAAAGGTTTTTTTTTTTTCAGTTTACAGCAGGGGTCTTCAACAGGGGGTCCGGGACCCCTAGGGGGTCCTCAGAGTTACTACAGGGGGTCCGCCAAATCTTTATGTGATATGATTTTTCTTTTTACCATAACCACTCGAAACCTAGCATCCCTTTTCTGAGGAGAACTTTAGCCAAAAATAGCAGATCTACGAGCTCACAACGCCTCGCGCTGCGAGGCGCTGTGAGCTTGTAGATCGGCTATTTTTGGCAAAGAGGTATAGGTGTAGAGGGAAAAAAAGAGCAGACCAAGTAAACAAAAAAAAGTATAATTTACTTGAGCACCTGCCCCTCAAAATGTCTGTGCACGCCACTGGCCTAGATGCATATCAATTGTCCATTGTGTGACCTGTAGTGTAGGTGTTAAGCCACGTGCGCGTCACGTCATTGAAATAGAGTGCAAACCACGTTCCAATTCAGCAACGCAACCAAGGGCCCAGCTTGAACGTTTTACATTGAGGCTAATACGGAAGAGACAGTTCATATGAATGGCCTGTTAGTTTCGCTGTTTTACCCCTGCTGGTGTCAGAAAGAATTTATCTGTCACTAGTTTAAAGTCTTCTTTCAATCATCATGATGTGCGTTTTGGTAAACTATGGTCCCATTTATTTTAACATCGACGACAAAGTAGGTTATGCTCTAGGAGGGGCGGGATGATTTGATTGACAAGCTACGCAACCAATAGCATTCAATCCCCGCCCCCCGCTCTTGATTGACAAGCTACCCAACCAATAATGGTCTGGTGGCATTCTGCAGGATATGACCAAAAGCCCCCAGAGTTGCTGAGAGAAACATTGAAGCCGCCAAAGCCAAAGCTGGAAACTGCAGGCGGGGCGAAATACATGCACGAGCAAAACATACTGAGAGATATTTATATATATATAAATATAAATATGTAAACACATTATACATAAATATATATATATTTACATATAAATATGCATCTCGAGTGTATTTAATAAATATCTCGCGTTCATTCCTTGACACACGGGCTGCCGTACGACGCAAAAAGGACACTAGTGCGCATGCTCATAACTCTGTGTGTGTCCAAAAACGACTCAATAATTCTACTTCCGGCAGGCTTCCGGGCGCTTCAAAACGCCACTGAGCACATTCATTGAAATGATAGGTGGGGGGCGGGGCAATCCGCCCTCTAGTAATATTATACCTCTATGGATATGATGCGATATTTAAAGATGGCGGATTTGAAATTGCTGAACAATAATCGGCTCCATTTACGGTCTATATAGAAACCAATGGTGTCACGCTGTCCATTCTTTTTTATACAGACCACGATTGCGAACACGAGGCTGATATCACTTGAAGCTCCCCTGTCCTTGGAGACTCCAGTGAGGACTATGGACTGGCTGTCCTCATTTCAATCAGTTGCACTTTACTCACCCATGATGCAGGCTTCTTCTGCCGGAGCTGGAGTTCAGGGACAGCTCTGCATTATTGATGGCCCTCTCTGCTGCTTGATCAGCGCCCATACCCCCCCCCCCCCCCCCCTCACTGCATGAAGTGATGCAAGCGGACGTGCGGCTTGATTCCCATCGACACGTGTTGAGCTCTCAGAGTCTCTGCAGTCTGCAAGCACCGTGTTGTCCATGCTCTGCTGTTAACCTGTTAAAGACCGCAAGGAACGCATCTGTGTCATTTTTAAGATGTATTTGAGCTATCAAAAAAAATAGCAGATCTACAAGCTCATAGCGCGGCACTCGGTGCCGCGCTATGAGCTTGTATATCTGCTATTTTTTTTAAAAAGTGTAACAAAATATCAAAATCTTTGAATTTACACATAGACGTTTTTAAACTCAAATCTTTGCTTCTGCATAAAGCTAAGATCTACAAGATCAAATCTAACATGACACAGTATGGGTTCCCGGATTGAATGTGTTAAAACACTGGAGAGGAGAAGAGAGGCCAGAGTAGATCTACAAGCACACCAACAGGGCCGTGCAGATCTAGACAGTGTGTGCAGTAAGGAGCTACTTAAAGGTCGACTTCACCACTTTTCAACATGTCTTCATATAATAGGTCCTCGCTAATGCTCATGATAAAATGATACCATCTCATAGGAGGGCTGTGGACAGTCCAGAAACCCGTCTACCAGTGACATCATCGTTAGGCAGGATTTTTCCCCCCAAAAAGATTACACATTTTTTATTCAGATTTTTATTAAGGCGAGAACAATGGGATCTATTATTGCATTGCAATTTTACAGGAATACAAAGCCTGCAGTTTCTATTAGCTTGTATTCCCCATCGATGATGTCACTGGTAGACAGGTTTCTGGACTGTCCACAGCCCTCCTATGAGACACAGACCAAGTAGAAAAAAAATGTATAATTTTATCATGAGCATTAACTATTATATGAAGACATGTTGAAAAGTGGTGAAGTCGTCCTTTAACACTGAGAGAATAAACATTGTTCATTTTGTCGACTATGACTAAAAGACTAAGGTTTTGATATTTAGTCGACTAAGACTAGACCAAGACTAAACCATTTCAGATGACTAAAATAGGACTAAAGCTAATGTTGTGTTCTACAAAAGACTGAGACTAAATCAAAATTTGCTGTAAAAATTTACATTGCAAATGAGGAACTTAGACTTATGTAAAAAAAAATATGAGGTGCTTTTACTTTACTTGGAGTATTTCCAAATTACTTCTACTCCATTACATCTCAGAGGCAAATATTGCACTTTTACTCCACTGCAATTATTTGAAAACTTTAGTCACTAGTTACTTTGTAGATTTGGATTATTATTACAAAATATACATTAACCACTTCAGCCCTATATACATGTCGGACAAAAGATTTGTATACATTTGAAAACTTGTGAAATGGGACATTCTGCATAATGATGTACTTTCTACTTTTGGTACAAGTAAAAAAGTATTGGTATCAAAATGTACTTAATATACCAAGAGTATTTCTACATTGCATTATTGATACTTTTGCTTAAGTAAAACAATTGAGTACTTTTTCCACCACTGCTCTCACCCAATCTCTATGTCAGGAGATTCCTTTGTTTGGTTTCAGTTCAGAATATTATCCACCATCACAGTATCCACTGAAATTCGACCAAACTTCCTTTATTTAGGTATTAAAGTCTATCTAACACACAGTTCAAAGTTCAGTTTAACTGGATTACAGAGTACTGTAGGCATTAAAGAGTGTCTTTGTCAAACCACAACAAACTCTTTCAAGGCCAAAAATGGAACCGCCCGCCCGCCTCACTTCCTGCTTTTATAGCTGTTCCTGGTACCTCACTTCCTGTCCACCAGTGATCACTTCCTGTCCACCAGTCAAGTCAAGTCACCTTTATTTGTATAACACATTTTAAAACAACAGGAGTTGACCCAAAGTGCTTCACATTCACAACAGTATCATAACAACATACTAAAATACAGCATAGTGAAAGAAACATCAAGCAATACCTCAAACATAAACAGCATAATAAGTGGGAGAACATGAAAGCAACAATAATAATAATAATAATAATAATAATAATAATAATAATAATAATAATAATAATAATAATAATAATAATAATAATAATAATAATAACAACATTGACTTGATGTTGACAATGTTGAGGCACTTTTACTTTACTGGAGTATTTCCAATTGTCTATACTTTTACTTCTACTCCACTACATCTCAGAGGCAAATATTGTACTTTTTACTCCACTACTACAATTATTTGAAAACTTTAGTTAAGTACTTTGCAGACATACGTCATTACGTTATAAAACATACATTAACCACTTTAGTCCTATTTTATACCTAGACTATTTGAATATAGCCGATCTACAAGCCTCTAGATCTGCTATTTTCAAACATTTTAGTACTTTTACTTTTGGTACTTTAAGTACATTTTGATACCAATACTTTTGTACTTTTACTCAAGTACATTTTTTAATTCTGTATTTTTACTTGTAACAGCGTACGTCTACATTGCAGTATTGATACTTTTACTTAAGTAAAACATTTGAGTATTTTTTCCACCACTGGCAGTGGGAGATTGTTCCAGATTGTGGGGGCAATAACAGAAAAGGCCCCAAAGGTCACCTTTAGTTCTAACATGTGTTGGGGGAACGGCAAAGAGCACCCAAGATGACCTATAAGTACCCTTTAAAAGCTAAACATAAAAATGTAAAATCAATGCGATGTTTCACTACATGGTAACCAGTGCAGTTGGGCCAGAACCCGGGTTAATGTGCTTTGCTTCCTATAGTTCCAGTCAGGAGTCTGGCAGCTGAATTGATCACCGGTGATCACTTCCTGGAACTTTTTCTAAAATGTGCTGCTTTTTTGTTTGTTCACCAGTTCAATGGAATCCACTTCACAATGACCTACTCTACCTCTGATATATTTTTTAATTAAATGAATTAAATTGCTGCTGTTCTCTAACCCAGTGCTTCTCAAACATATTTCATGTCAAGGACCCCCCAAATGATGTGTTTTTGGCTGCGGACCCCCATGTCAAAAATATTTGGTGCCAGGGATTTTTCCCAAAAAAATGAGCACTTCTTGTATTCAGCATGGTGTTTGTGTGTACGCGCATTGTGTGTGTGTGTGTGTGTGTGTGTGTGTGCGTGCGTGTCGTGCGTGTGTGTGCGTGTGCGTGTGTGTGTTAATTATAATTCTACAACAGTAAT
Source organism: Gymnoscopelus microlampas (assembly GCF_963454915.1). Taxonomy (NCBI): domain Eukaryota; kingdom Metazoa; phylum Chordata; class Actinopteri; order Myctophiformes; family Myctophidae; genus Gymnoscopelus; species Gymnoscopelus microlampas. Next base: position 47,131,309 of record NC_139954.1, on the reverse strand, counting down.
GTGATGAATAGAAGAAGCCAGTTCCTGTTTTACAACTTCTACTGAATCATGGTAAAGTTTCTGCCGATTGTGTTTGGCCTCCTGGGGGCGCTGTTTAAGAGCCTCAATAACAGCCTGCTGGGGGGCTGTTTGACCCGTTCAATCCGGGAAAGCATCTGTGACATTTTTAGATTTCTTTGGCTATTCAAAAATAGCAGATCTACAAGCTCATAGTGCGGCACAGAGTGTCGTGCTATATGAGCTATGAGCAAATCTTAGAATATATATATATTTTTTAAAGCAAACATTTGTGACTCAAATGGGGGGGTCCCTGGAACAACATATTTTGAGTTGGGGGTCCGCAGCCAAATACATTGTGGGGGTCCTTCACATGAAAAAAGTTTGAGAACCACTGATATTATAGCAACACGTTTAAAAAGAAAAAATAAATAAATATATATATATATATATATATATATATATATATATATATATATATATATTCAAACTAAAGATTTGCACAAAGTTTCACGATGAAAAAAGAAAATAAATCTAAAGATGACACAGATGCGTATCCGGTCTAAATGGGTGATTATGAGCCTCAGGCAGTCTAACTCAGCTCAGTAGAGATAGGGAGAAACGTCGGCGAGGGAGCGGAGGCTGATCTTTACGTATCTAAAACCAAAACTCTAACTTTAGTATAATAGTGCTGGAAGCATGACACCCCCCCCTTCTCTCTCTCTCTCTCTCTCTCTCTCTATATCTCTCTCTCCCCCCCCCCCCCAGCAGTCCGGCCATGCGTGTCCAGATGGAATATGACAGTGACCTGAAAACTGAGAGACAAAGACATGTAGAATCTAAATGTGACGGGGGGGGGGGGGGGGGGGTACTTTTACTCCACTGCATCTCAAAGGGCAAATAATGTACTTTTACTACACTACAATTGTTTGAAAACTGTATAGTTACAATTTACTTTGCAGATATAAATTATTATATTATAAAACATGCATTAACCACTTTAGCCCTATTTTATACCTAGGCTATTTGAAAATAGCAGATCTACAAGCTCACAACACGTCACACCACAACGTGTTGTGAGCTTGTAGATCTGGTATTTTCAAACACTTTAGTACTTTTACTTTTAGTACTTTTAGTATATTTCGGGCGGTGTTGAGGGAGGGCTGAGTGGTCGCCGTTCACTTCCCCACAAAGACGTTTTCTGTACCTTTCTGTTACAGTATCCTACAGGTCCTTTACCACTGCGTACAACAACACCTACCTTACTTAAAGGTGAATACCACTCATGTCTTTAATACACCTTAGAGTTGTTGTGTGGAAATAAGTAAAAAGCCCCCCCCCCCCTTCTATGTTGCCTAGAACTGGAGACAACAGCTCTAAGGTGTATTAAATACATAGTTCAATGTTGAAAATGAGTGGTAGGCCTATTCCCCTTTAAAGGAAATTTCGCCCCAACGTTATTCTTTTTTTTTTACTCTAAATTTTTATCCCACAATTTTGTAACCCCTATTTTTTTCACCCAGTGCCAATGCCTAAGCGTGTAATCCTGGGCACTACCTTCCCTCTGCCAACCTAGGGAGGCCAGGGCCGAGCTCATGCCTCCTTCAATGCATGAGAGCCAACTGACCTTCTTATCACCTGACAGGGGAGAGTTTCCCTGGTTGGACGTAACGCGTGGAAGGAACACGTTACTCCAACCAGTTCCCTTCCCCTCCATCAGGCGCCCCGGCTGGCCAGGGGGAGGCAGTATAGTGACCAGGATTACTGCGTGTTTTTTCTGAGGGTACCTACCCTAGGAGACACGGGGAGAACATGCAAACTCCACACAGAAAGGCCCTTTCGCCAACCCCACCTAGGGTGTAAGCACTGATGACGCGGAGGGGAGAACACCCAGTGCCCACAGCGTCCCCTCCGGGAATCGAACCCAGGACCTTCTAGCTGTGAGGCGACAGCGATACCGACTGCGCCACCGTGCCCCCCCCCAACGTTATTCTTCCCTTTATTATGACGTTATGATATCCTAGGACGAGTGGTACGGTACAGAAACTCCATAACTCCATAACGGATCCGCCACAGTTAAAAACCCCGCGCTCGACCGTAAACCGCCCTTAGGCGACACTTCCGGCGCCCGACCGGAAGTGTCGTCGAGGGGCGGTTTACGGTCGAGCGCGTTCAAGAACAGCAGGTTGCATAATGTTCTCTCACTGTAAACATCAGATCTCTCCAGAAAAAAGGGGGGAAAAAGCTATTAAAGAATAACGTCGGGCGAAATTCTCCTTTAACTAGCAAGTTTAAATAAGACAGAGCAGGTTGACTTTAAGACAGGTTGCATCCCTGTGACAACACAAGGCACAGAGAATCCTTATTCTTTGGGCTTTGGGCAGTGGTGGGAAAAGTACTCATATGTTTTACTTAAGTAAAAGTATCAATACTGCAATCTAGAAGTACTCCGTTACAAGCGAAAGTCCGGAATTCAACTTTTGAACTTGTAAAAGTACAAAAGTATTGGTATGAAAATATACTTAAAGTATCAACAGTAAAAGTACTAAAATGTTTGAAAATAGCAGATCTGCTATTTTCAAATAGCCTATGTATAAAATGGGACTAAAGTGGTTAATGTATGTTTTAAAATGTAATAATGTATATCTGCAAAGTAACTAGTAACTAAAGTTTTCAAAGAATTGTAGTGGAGTTTCCCTCTGAGATGTAGTGGAGTAAAAGTAAAAGTAAAGACAATTGGAAATACTCTAGTAAAGTAAAAAAAAAATACCTCAAAATTGTACTTAAGTGCAGTACTTGAGTAAATGTGTTTAGTTATTTTCCACCACTGGCTTTGGGACAGATTTGCAACTGACCCAAATCTTTCACAAAGCCCAGAAATAGCAGCTTTGCACTTACTTTGGATAACTGGCGTTTAAGCCCTGAAGTCTTCCTTCTTTTCTTTCTTTTTATCATCATCGTGTATTGTGTGTTAGGGATGAATGGGGGCGTACATAATGTACTTAACCCATTAAGAACGGGAACGCGTCTTTGTGTCATTTTAGATTTCTTTGGCTATTCAAAAAAAAATAGCAGATTTACAAGCTCATAACCAATGGGTTCTAGCCCCACGTTGGGCACAAAGAATTGCCATTTAATGGTATGTGAGTGTTGGGCGAACTAGGATACACCTCTATCATTTCAATCTGTAGATGAGGTACTCTTCACCTACACAACAATGTGGTACTTATTCTGGAGTCTACAAAGTGCAGAAAATGTGTGATGCACTGCCCTCTACAGGTTGAGCATGTCCAATAGAATGTTGCTGTTGTCTAACAGTAGTAGTTTTAATCCGGCTGCTGTCAGAACGCTGAATGAGGCATGAGCCTTGCTCAACAGCCCGACAACAGGCGGCACTGTCCAGCTGGTTGCAGACTTTTTTTTCTGGCTCTTCCTGAACACACCCGTGGACTCAGTGGCGTGCACAGACATTTTGAGGGGCAGGTGCTCAAGTAAATTATACTTTTTTTTTGTTTACTTGGTCTGCTCTTTTTCCCCTCTACACCTATACCTCTTTGCCAAAAATAGCAGATCTACAAGCTCACAACGCCGAGGCGTTGTGAGCTTGTAGATCGGCTATTTTTGGCTAAAGTTCTCCTCAGAAAAGGGATGCTAGGTTTCGAGTGGTTATGGTAAAAAGAAAAATCATATCACATAAAGATTTGGCGGACCCCCTGTAGTAACTCTGAGGACCCCCTAGGGGTCCCGGACCCCCTGTTGAAGACCCCTCCTGTAAACTGAAAAAAAAAAGAAAAGAAAAAAAAAAATGTTCCCCCCTTTTTTTCAAAAGGGCACTTCTGGTCAAGAGGGCAAAGGGCAGGTGCTCTAGCACCACCTAGAGTCTATCTGTGCACGTCCCTGCGTGGACTACACCAGGTACAAATGACTTGCCCTCCCTCATGGAGCTTTCTGTGGATTATACCAGGGTCAGTCCACCTTAGGTGGACACGCACTGACCTTTTGCACTAGAGATGCGCGGATCGCGGTTTTAGCCGCGGTTGCCGCAGTTAACCGCGGTTTACGGTGGATTCGGGTCAATCAAATATAATTATTAATTAATATCGGATATATTGCGGTAAATAAATTCATGACATCTAATATATCTATCCATAAAATAGCTAAATCTCTGCGTGCTTGTCTGTGTGAGTGTGTGTTATTTTGTGTCATTTGTAACGTAACGTGATTTTTCATCAGGCACAAATTAGCCGCCTACTAGACTCGCATTGTGCCCAGCGTTTCCAGTGTTTAGATTTTGTGAGAGAAATAAGCAGCTTTGAAAGCAAGGAAGCAACGTCGCTTATAATAAGCAGACATGGCAACGCTTATCGCGAGGGTCCTTCCATTTTAAAACAATGGAGGCAAAGAAGCAGCAGCAGCTAAACTTGCCACAGTACGAGAGAAACTAAAAAGCGGTGAATTAAAAACAAAAAAGAAAGAAGGGAGTAAAAGTCATGCGCACCTGCGCACCAGTTATGTGCACCCCTGACCATGTTTGATGTGCCGGTTTTGTGGCTATCAAAAAAAAACATAGACCGTCTCGCAACTGTTGCAAACGACATATCCAGCTCTCGAATCATCAGCATGAACCACTTCGCTGAACTTGTCCCATGCTAAACTTTTACGGGTGCAATACGTTAGTCCGACAGCGCATTCCTCCGACAGCGCAGTGCTCCGACATTAAACAGTAAACCCGAACCAAACCCGCACCCTAACCCTAACCGCACGCGGATGCCACATAGTCGGAGAAAAGGTCTGTCGGATTAACGCATGCCTCCCAAATAAAAAATGCGCACCACATCAGACGACGCGAGGCGCTTTTGCGTACCAACAGCTGGGACAGGAATTTCCAAGCTTTTATTTTTTAGCAAAACTAAAAAATAAAAGCTTGGAGAACGAGGCTAGGAATTTACTTCCTGAAGCCACACTCACACAATCACTCTAAAGCACCCGTCGGCCCCATGTACAGCCATTAGGCACAGGGGTAGAGGACGCATGCTGCACGTGATTGTATGAGTGTTGATTCGCGTCGCCTCGCATCGCCTCGCATTGCCTCGCTGTTAGAGGCACTCATCACCGATGATGAACGCACCGTAATGGTGCAAAATATGCCGTGAACGTCCCAATCTGGCGGATAAAATCAGCGCAGCAGCACAGGGCACCAACCTTGGTGGCTTTACCTGACAACGGCGAAAATCGGCGGAATTTAGAAGCAGAGCGTCCTTTTTTTCTCGCGCCCCCCCCCCCGTTGACAAAACGGGACGGGACCATGCGCACCAAGTCACATCTCCAGGTGCTCTTCTGAGTACTAGACCTAAAAAGTTATGTGCATCCCTGAACATGGTGCATCATTTGTGTGCTAAAGGGAAAAGCCAGACAAACACCTTAACATCTTTCGTTCGTCGTGACAGCAACGTTGTACCCCCAGATGTTAAATCGAGGTTGGTCAATGACTGTGTCGACTTGTGTTGCCTGGACATGCGGCCATTTGACATCGTCAGCGGCACAGGATTCACACAGTTGGCTCAGACGCTTGTCAACATTGGAGCTAAATATGGTGCTGTTGACGCGGGTTCCATCTTACCCCACCGGCAAACTGTGTGTGACAGGGCAAAGGATCAAAAGCTGCGAAAGATAATGAGAAACTCTCTGAAGTCATCCAGAAAGTGATGGAAGACGGAGGACTTGCAGTGACCACAGATATGTGGACGGATGAGTTTAATCAGCGGGCTTATACGGTCCTTACATGTCACTATGTGGATGTGGATGAGAACAGCGGGGAGTGGCACCTCGAGAGTCGGATTTTGACTACGGTTGATTTCGATCCTAACCTAAAAAAAACAGGCGATAATATCTGGGATAAAAAATCGACACTGTGTTGACAGGTTATGGCATACAGATGTGCCACTTCAAAACTTCACACGTTACTGTTCTTTCCCTGAAAGTGGCCTGAAAATGCATTTTTTTCCTCCCTTTTCTGCCCTTAAAATGCACTGTTTTGCCCTTGAAGAGAAGTTGTCACTACACACCCCCGTTTTTCCCTTCAACAGACATCCATATACATGAGAACAAAATAATGTGTGTTGAAGAAGGTGTCAGACTCATTATGAGGCGAAAGGTGATTTGACCAGTTGCTCAAATTAATTAGCATCATAAAAGCAGTGATCATCAAAATAATTCAGCATTTTAAATGCCCTTCTTTGTCCCTCTTATTGCCCTGGGAATCCCCTGAAAATTTACTGTCTTGGCGATGGCAGGACATGTGAAGTTTTGAAGTGGCACATCTGTACCAGCAGAGAAAATTTTTTTTGTCAGCGACTCGGGTCCTAACGTTAAGGCTGCACTTAAAAATTACCTGTGGCTCCTGTGCTCTGCTCACATTCTTAACACAGTGTTGAGACATACATTCTCTGAGAAGAATGCACCAGAACCGATCAGAGATGTAGTGCAAATGTTGGATAAGTGTAAAAGTCTTGTCACATATCTGAAGAAATCGGGGGCTGTTGCGTCTTCAGCCAATACTGTGATGCAAGAATGTGAAGTTCGCTGGAACAGCAAGATAAACATGCTTCAATCTGTCTTGAAACAGTACAGTGATATCAGGAAGCTTCTGGAAAAAAAGGATCGGCCGCATCGAATGGAGGGCGTTTTCCGAGATCAAATGAAGCACTTGATCGGCTTCCTCGCCGTTTCCAGAACTGCCATTACCGATCTAGAAGGAGAGAAATACCCGACAATCCACACGGTGACACTCTGGTTTTTCAAGCTCAAGAAGCACTGCGAGCCCAGGTTTGGAGATCCACCATACATGGGCCTCCTCCGTGCTCGTGCAGCCAGCCTGCTTCAGGAGAAGATGATCCTGACGACCACCCACAAGGTCGCCACGTCTCTGTCTCCCAGATTTAAATCTCTGAAGATGTTGCCTCCAGCGGACAGACAGGAGTTGATGAGACAAGTGCGCGACCTTCTGCGTGAACCTAGTGGTCCTACTACTGACACTGTCACCGACAGCGAGGAGGATGTAGGAGAAGGAGAAACCCCGGGCCCAGTGGCAGACAGCGAGCCACCAGCAGCAGCACAACAAGGTAAATAATACATTTAACATATTTTATCATTTTGGGAAGCGTGTAACATATCATGTTGCTGTGTGTATGATTTAAATAGATTAAATCATGCTGCCGTGCCTCACGCGTAATTACGCACAGTGCCTTAATGAGCCTGTCCTGTTGTAGGTGGATCTGGCAGCTGTCCGCTGTCTGCAAAAAAATCACACCTTGTGTGAAGGAAGCGGTGCCTTTGGGGCGGGGCGTAACTCATGTCAGTTCGTCCCTATTGGTGGTCTGAGTCCACTTACCAAATTTGTACTTGGTAGCATGCTGCAAACGTGAATAATGGCTGTTTAAAGCCCAGCCAATGGGCAGACAGAGAGGGCGGGGCTTAAGTAATTACAGTTCGTCCCTATTGGTGGTTGTAGTCCATGTACTGAATTTGTACTCCGTAGCATGCTGCGAACTGAAGTTATTGCTGGTTAAATGCCGTGCTCAAACGGACATAACATACAAACGGACATACGGACGTCAAGTGTGTGTGTGTGTGTGTGTGTGCGTGTGTTCGTGTGTGCGCATGTGTGCAGTATTGAGAGGAGAGATGGCATAGGCAATCTCCAAGTCCGTGTGTGTGTGTGTACGGTGTTTCAGTGCAGCAGGGCGCACAATAGAAGCGAGGCGTAATCGTCTCAATCCAGGCACAGTGGATGCGATCTTATTTTTGCACAGTGCGAAGAAGAAGGCAATGTCTGTTAATAAATAGACCACTATAGGCACAGGCACCAGTTTTGGTTTTAAGCTGCGTCATAAGCTATAACGCTGAGCACTTTATATGCCCAATTTTGTCCATATTATTTTGTTAATGCTGGCCATTGGATTTTGTTTTGTGCGGGAAGTTGCAGTGACATTGGACATTTTATTTTTATTTTACTTTGGTGAATAATAGTCATTTTTGTTATTGTATTACTTATTTTGGGCATCAGCCAAACGTTATTTTGTGTGTGATAATTGTAGCCTACTAGTCTAGGTTAAATTGTGTTCGATAAGCTGCAGTGACAGTGATGATAGCCTATTTCAGTATTAATGTCAGCCTGTGTTAAGGAAGGCTAGGCTATTATAATAGTTTTAAAAACGGCTGGGCACTTTAATTAATGAAAGTCACGGCACTTGTGTGTTCGGGAAGTTGCAATGCCGTGCCGTGACATTATTTGTTTGAAGAGATATTATTTGAATATGCCAGTCTGTGTTTACTTGGGACGGCAGAATGGCGTTGTTTCATTGTTTATTTTAGGCAAAGTTATTTGTGGAAAATATTCTGTTTTACGAGAAGCTGTAGGCCTACATTTAAAAAAAAATGCCAGCCTGTGTTTAGACATAGGCCTGCGTCTGTTGTTGCGTTTTGATTGAACTAAATCACTTTGAATAAATAAACATGTGTTTATTTAAAACCAGAGTACTTCTGTGTAGTATAATAATCTCATGTGGCTATACGATAGAAATGGTTGTGAAAAGTGCGCAACATGATATTCATCGATGACATGATCGGCCTGGATCTACTGTTCGGCCGTCTACTGTGTTCTTCTAAGCAAAATGTTTAAATTCATACAGTCAGTGAAATTAAGCTGTTAATGCCTTGCTGCGCTTATAGAATCCTATTTGATAATAAAGGTTTAGAGCAGCCTCTGTATGTTCAGCGCAGCGGAGCAGCACCGGTTTAAAAAAAAAGAAAAAAAACGCACAACATTCCATAGGCTAAACCAATGCATTTTGTGATCGCATCGCACAACTAATACTAAAACTAAAAGGGAATACCAGAAAATAATAATATTTTGACATACGGGAAAAACGGTTGGTGCGGATGCGGATATTTAAATTGGATAATATAATGATTGCGGTTGGATAACGGGCGGATAATTAATTTGTACATGCGGATTCGGGTGACGTCAGAGGCCATCCGCGCATCTCTATTTTGCACTTTAATACCATGTATAGCGCACTGACTTTTTTTTTTGTCTTTTTATTGTTCTCTTTTTTTCTAAGCACCGTAACGTCCATAAGTATATCATGCACAGTATACATACATTGCTGCTATGCTCAGGCGCCTTAATCTGTTTCTTTATCTCAGGTACTTTGTAAATATGTAGATAACTTGTTTGGCCTTCTGTTGTTCTCTTGTCTGACATCCTTCCCGCTTGCCAGCGGTACCTTGAAAAGCAAGCACCGATTTACATCGCTATTGTTTTCTACTCACTGCATTTTTATTTTATAAACCTATTGTGATTATTTAAGACGATTGAATTGTTGCATGACAAGAGGTTTATAAAATAAAAATCACACCCTGTGTGAAGGAAGCGGTGCCTTTGGGGCGGGGCTTAACTCATTTCAGTTCGTCCCTATTGGTGGTCTGAGTCCACTTACCAAATTTGTACTTGGTAGCATGCTGCAAACTGGAATAATGGCTGTTTAAAGGCCAGCCAATGGGCAGACAGAGAGGGCGGGCCTTAAGTAATTACAGTTCGTCCCTATTGGTGGTTTTAGTCCATGTGCAAACTTTGTACTCCGTAGCATACTGCGAACTTGAGTTATGGCTGTTTAAAGGCCAGCCAATGGGAAGACAGAGGGGGCGGGGCTTCAGCAATTCATGCTCGTCCCTATTGGTGGTCTAAGTCCACATATTAAATTTGGACTTGGTGGCATGCTGGAAACTGGAGTTATAGCGGTTTAAAATCCCGTGCTCATCCCGTGCTCATACGGGCGGACGGACATAACATACGCTGGGGGTCCCTGGACCCCTCTTTGATAACCAGTGGCACATGTGGCCAATGAGAGGAGAGATGGCATAGGCAATCTCCAAGTCTGTGTGTGTGTGTGTGTGTGTGTGTGTGTGTGTGTGTGTGTGTGTGTGTGTGTGTGTGTGTGTGTGTGTGTGTGTGTGTGTGTGTGTGTGTGTGTGTGTGTTTGTGTGTGTTTGTATGTGTTGCTTCTTTGCCGTGCTCATCCCGTGCTGTATACGGACGGACGGACATACGGACAAAGTCAAGTGTAGAGCGGTTGGCACCGCTAAAAAGGATAGATAACTTTTTTTTAAGTCCATACTGCTATTCATAGGGCTGCACATGTGTCATGTGTTTCGCTAGCCAATCACAGTCCTGAATTTGCAAAGTCAGCCAATCAAATTACAGCTAGTGGTGATGACACTAGCTGTAATGTGATTGGCTGACTTTGCAAAAGTATAGATTTGCATTGACTGTGGAAGGGTTAGGGTTGTAGACTGCGTTGTAGACTATTGGCCAATCACGGTGCAGGATTGGTCAGTGTCCAAAACTCACTTATAGGGGGCGGTTACACCGCCCCAAAAACAAGAACAGAGATGTCTTTCCATGCTGTTAGACAACAGCACAATCTATTGGACATGCTCAACCTGTAGAGGGCAGTGCATCGCACATTTGCTGCACTTTTTAGACTCCAGAATGAGTACCACATTTGTGTGTAGATGAAGAGTACATCATCTACAGATTGAAATGATAGAGGTGTATCATAGTTTGCCCAACACTCCCACACCATTAAATGGCAATTATTTGCACCCAATGTGGGGCTCAAAACCCACGACCCTGAGATTAAGAGTCTCATGCTCTACCGACTGAGCTAGGGGACATTAGACTGTAAGGGTGGGGGGGGGAGAAAGGCGAAGGAGAGGGGAGAAGGGGGGGAAGAAGAAAAAGAGAAGAAAGAAGGGAAAAGGAGAGACATTTTGAGAAAAAGGAAGGGAATGGATGCAATTCTAACTCAGCTTCATGTAAAATCCTGCTGCAAGCAATTATGTATCCGAATATTTTCAAAAAGCACTGACATGTTAAAACTAGCGTTTCTATGAAGGGGGGGTATGGATCCCAAGGTCGCCAGTTCGATCCCCGCTTTGACCAAAAGTAACCTGACACATTTGTCACAATGACAAATGTGACGTGAAATGTAGATAAGTTCAGAGGGCTGTCCCTCCACACCAAAAACGATAACTGTATTTTCTAAGAATGTTCAATGGTGCCATTTAATTTGTTTTTATCCATTCTTTTCAGTGCTTGTTTATGAAGTGACTTTACAATGACTGAATTCGAAAAAGAGTAACTAGTAACTAAAGTTTTCAAATAGCCTAATTGTAGTGGAGTAAAAGTATGCATGAAGCTCTAATCTAAGCAAGTATGAACATATATTTATATCTGCAAAGTAACTAATAACTAAAGTTTTCAAATAATTGTAGTGGAGTAAAAGTACAAGATTTGCCTCTGAGCTGTAGTGGAGTGGAAAATTATTACAATTATGATGTAATTATATATATAATTAAAATAATAATAATTAAAATAATAATAGAAAGACGTGAAAATCAAGCCCAAAGTCGCTTATAATAAGCAGACATGGCAACAGTCTGCACGTCTATGGGCCGCTCTGCGGGGGATCTGGAGGTGTCAACTGCTTTTCCCTGGGGAAGAAAGGGTGAGAGCGGTCAATCTAGACGGCTGGGATGGTATATATGGTAGATACAGTGTGAAGTGGGCATCACAGTGTGTGGTCATCCACCGGCTTCGAATGCTATCAATGCATTGAATGGGAGATTATCACGTTTTATCAGACCATTGAATGGTGACGAGTAGGCGATACACGGACCTACCCGCGATTTGTCAGACCATTCATTGGGCGTAATCAGGAGCTACTGACCTACTTTGGAGGCGGAGCAGTCCCCACAACAATATTTACGATTCTGTGCCTATCGGTACATAACTCCAACGGCGCTGAGCAGAGCACGTGAGCGGGTGGAAATGCCGCTCGGCGCTCCAGGGGGCCGGTTTCACGCTCGCTATTCGCTCACGTCAACTCCCCCCGCGCTCCGCTCCCCGTCGCTCCTCGCTCACGTTGATTTGCGCAAATCTCGCTCCACGCTCCGCTCAAACCGGGTCGCAACAGTAAAAAAAAAGAAAGGAAAAAGAAAGTAGAAATTCTAATGAAATCTCGGTGCGCTGTGCACTGCGGATGTCCCCGCGAGGGCGGCCTGGAGCGGGAGGCGGTCCTCGCTCTGAGTAGCGCTCCAACCTTTTTATAACCAGCTCCACGCTCACGTCAAAATCGCGTCGCTCCGCTCGCGCTCCGCTCACCGCTCCGCTCACATGCTCTGGCGCTGAGTAGGCTCAGGCGAGCGTCGCACCGCTCAGGACGGCAACTCGGTCGCTTTAGCTCCCTCGGTGGTCCTTCGCGGGGCTCTAGCTCGCCTGAGACTGCGCGCCTCCGTCATGGTCCGAAACCAAAACAACCGAAACTGAACTATTTAAGTCATCTCCGTTGGTAGGGCAGTATGTCTTGATAACGCCCAATGAATGGTCTGATAAATCGCGGGTAGGTAAGTAGGTCGCCTACTTCGCCCATTCAATGGTCTAATAAAAGGTGATAATGTCCCATTCAATGCATTGATAGCATCCGAATCAGGTGGGTCATCACATGACTCACTTTAAAAAAAAAACATAAATGTGTTTTAAGTGCCATAGTCCTATTCATAGGGCTGCACATGTGTCATGTGTTTCGCTAGCCAATCACAGTCCTGAATAGAGTCAACCAATAAAGTCAGCCAATCACATTACAGCTAGTGGTCATCACACTGATGGAAGCTCACTTAAAGAAAAATATAGATTTACATTGAATGTGTAGGGGTTAGGGGTGTGGCCAATCACGGTGCAGGATTAGTCAATGTCCAAACCTCACATATAGGGGGCGGTTACACCGCCCCAAAAAACGGAGATGATTTGAAACAAATATTTAGGAAAAGTCATGAAAGAGCTCGGAGCTTCATGAGAGAAGTTAATCCACTTTACATTCTCAAAATTGTCCAGATTGACCGGCTAGTCATGCAAGTGTAAAGGAGTGAAGGACAGCCAGGACAGCCAATAACAAATAGGTGTCGCTTAGGTGTCACGGATGACGATGTCTCTGTCTCTCTGTAGACTCAGGCGCTCTTCGAGCACCCGGTAAAAACCCTAGGGGTCCCCGTAGCCCATTTTATAAGCTGGACATCTGGTAGAAGAACACTCAGAGGGTGAAGATGAAGAGGAAACCGAGACAGATCCAAAGAGCCCATTTCTCTGAACCTGAACCTGATGCTGCTGCTGTTGGTGGTTGTGTTGTTGTTGGTGGTTCTATAATAGAGCAATCCTCGCACACTTTGCCCTTGTGTTTTTTTCTAAAAATGGTGCATATCCTCCGATCCCAGTAATCCACGCCACAGTCACAAGCTTCCCCGTTATTATCTATAAGCATATTACCACATGTTTTTCCTCTATCCGGAGGATCGGCCCAAAATTTTAAGCATTCCCGCGAATCCCCCCATTTTAACCTCCTCCCCTCTAGCACGGTCGTCATGGCGCATTTGCTGCATTCAGAGAAGTCAATGTTGTTTGGGTTGTCCCCTGGTGTGGATCCATAATACATGATGAACGAGTCTTTTTTTCCCTTATTGCATGCGTCATTATCTATACCTTTTCTGGTACAATGCCTAACTTCTACATCATCATGGGGGGAGCCAACGCTGTGCGCGACCTGATGGACAAAGGAGATGTGTGCACATATAGTCTTGAGAGCTCTATTAAATTGGTTTCGTTCAGTAACCATGCCTGTGTTCTTAGTCATGTCCATTTTTATGGATGGCTTATTATACGTAGGCCGATAATCGCTCCTTGCGCAGATGCCCTCATTTACAGAATGGTGCCCAAGAGCAGCCATGCCAATCGACCCTGACACTTTAAATCTCATGTCGGTGAACAAATAGACCAGACAGTAGTCGCTATTTCCCAAAGAGAATGAGAGCTCATCCAAATAATCAGCTTCGTTTGGGGGTTCATACTGGTAAAAACGTTTAATTAAAGTATGCAGGTCTTCGTGGATCTTAAGTTTTTTCACATAAAATTGGAGAGGTTGGGGTTCTCCTTTTCTTGGTCTAAATTTAAAAGAGCGAAATCTTTCATTGAGAAAGTCCATATAATCCTGAATCTGTTTGGTGACTAATGACAATTTCTTTTGGTACTTTTTGAAGAAGGTGGGGTCAACATGGATGTACATCCCGCACCACGCCGTCGTCACTCTCTTATTTCTTCTAATATTTGATGTCTCGGACCTCTCATCCCCCCCAGACACTGAGTGGTCAGCACAGCCACCATGGGAGCCATTATGAGGGTAATTGATGTCCTTCTCATGATAGATGACAGAGTGATAGGGCACAGTCACATTGAAGTACAACTCAGAACGTTCTACATGGTACGTGCCTTGACCTGTTTGGATCAGGCCCTCAAAACGTCCATCGATCACAGAGCCGTGGGTAACGGTGCCCTTCTCACCGATGATCTCTCCGGTGTAAATGTGAGACGTAGCATTGGGCGAATCCTCTCCTGACACCTCTAGCATGGGATGTGGAGAAAACAGCTTGGTGTCCCTCTTCATCCTCAAGCCAAAGAACCTTCCATGAGCGTGGAAGTTCAGCCTCAGAATGTTGTCCTCATAAGAAGCTGCTCTCTTCTGCAGGGCTTCTGTGTCATATGACAGGCCTTCATGGTGACAGATGTAGTGGTTAAGAGGGTTTCTGTGCTGGCATCCGATGTTCTGTAGACAGAAAACTATCAGAAACACTTTCAAACATCTCATCTTGAATGAATTCATTTTCATTTGAATCAACTTCTAGTTCAAATGTTTTCTTTCATCTTCTCTTCTTATTCAATCAAACTGAATAAGAATTACCTAATTATCTAATTCTACTCTGAAAGACATCTACTGGTACTGAGGCTTATGTTGAAAGGCATCTCTTTTTAAACTACGGGCCGATGACGTAAGCTCTCTGCTGAGACAATTATTGTGACGCCAGATGGCTGCAGTGGTGGAAAAAGTACTCACATTGTGTACTTGAGTAAAAGTATCAATACTGCAATGTATCATTGATGATCTACAAACTCACGTCACGTCTCAGTGCGAGGCATTGTGAGGTTGTAGATCTTCTCTTAGAATATTTCAGGTGGTTAATATAAAAATAAAAGGTGTCCCAGTGCCCCTTTTGAAGACCCATGGGATAAAGTAATTTCTCTAAATAATGTATTTATACTTTACAGTGACAAAATCTGGCCAGACACATGGGAACCAGCCAAGAAGTTTCCAGAGGACAGAGTCAACCAGTAACCTCACGCCTAAAGGGTACAGTCCGATTAAAGTATGGCTGCCAGCTGATAACCCTCCCCGTATCCGCCTTCGTCTCACCCGATTGGACAGAGGTGGAAAACCAGCATCTACGCCATACTTTGAATCCACTACATCTCAGAGGACAATATTGTACTTTTACTTTGTGTTAATATTTATTTTGGAGATTTTGTTTATTATTAGAAAACATAACATTAACCACTTCAGCCTTATTTCAGCCATTTGAAAATAGCCGATCTACAAGCTCACAATGGGTTGCGATGCGACGCATTGTGATCTGTCTTGTAGATCTGCCATTTTCATATTACATTTGGAAACTTGAAATGGGACATTCTGCAAGATGAGCACTTTTAGTTTTGGAATACTTGGAATACATGCCAATGCTTTTGCACTATTACTCAAGTCACTTTCACATGTAACAGAGTATATTTCTACATTGCTGTATTGATACTTTTACTTAAGAGAAACATGTGAGTTCTTCCACTGCCCGGGAGGAAGTGGACTAAGAAGGAAGGGCTATATTTTGTTCTGTGCAATATTTTTTCTTTGTTTCTTTCTTTGGTGTCATTAAAAGCCTTTTGCACTTTGAATGTTGTTTCTTCCAAGATGTCAATCTATACCAATCAACAGTGATATTAACTGTCTTTTGTCAATGAATGAATGTATCCTAGATATACTGGATATGAGCCAGATACTGTGTGTAGGCAATACAGTGTCAGCTGCAGATGAGACTATACAACTGTATGGGCAGTTGTTTATTCAGACTCAGATATCGTGATGATTCCGTTGGCGTCCGCTCTCAAACAGCGGAGAGGGGACGTGCTCTCTGCATCCTCATACGTTATTCATAAATGGTTGGATTGTGTTCCTTGCTGAGGGCCAGAGTCAATGACCTCCTCTCTCCTTCTCCTACCCCATGCTCCATCTGACACAACACAGCCCTGCTGTCCCCAGTCCGGCAACCTGAAAGCAAACTCCACCTGACAGAAAGTTTTATTTACCTGCCAGGGGCAGTCTATAGTAGTCCGCAAAGGGGAACAATCCACACAAATCGTGGTAATCCAACATTGGCATAGTAGTCCATCAAATAAAAGTGGTCCAGTGTGGCTGTAAAAAAAGGCCTGTAGGTAGGAGTGGTTGAGAGAGAGCGAGATAGACATGACCAGAGGAGAGCCAAATGAAATGGTCTGCAATGGTTGCCTATTCCAATTCGTCCTCAGACATGTCTGAGTCACTGTCATCATCATCAGCATCATCTGTGTTGTCCAAAAAGGTGACGTTCTCTGCATCAGTTAGAACTTGCATGTAACGTTCCCGTGCCAGCATCATCCCTTCTCGGTTTTCCCACTGCTTACGGAGGATTATGCACTGGAGTCCTTTCAGACCCTCGAAACGTAGTTTCCACGGTGAGCCTTGGGGTAGAACACAAGACCAAACCTGTGTTAGTAACAGTCATCAGTGGTATGTATTATATTCATGAAATATTGTAACACTTGCTATGCATCCCATGCCTATAATGTGTTATAAACATACTTATACAGTTGTAAGTATAGCACTCATGAATAATGCCTTACAACAATAACCATAACACATTAGAGATTTGCATAATGACGTATAAGGCCATGTAAAATGAATTAGAATAAGCTTATAAAACTATAGTTACAGTTATAAGCAATCATAACTGCAATCATAAACCATTGTATAATGACACTTCCTAAGAATCCCATCTTAATTCTCATAGTAGTAATGCTTTATAATCACGCTTATAATGCATTATAATATTTGTTAAAATCCATTATACTGTCATAACTGTCTATGCAAGATCATAGAGACCTATAATACTTGACCTTAAGTCACCTTATGAGGGCCGATGCGTACTCCACTTTTAGAGCAGAGTTAAAATCGGTTTGGCTCTGTCTAAACGACGTCATTCAGAGGTTCGAAGGGTGCTGCCGAGATGTTGCGACACCCGAAACGAACCGATTTAAACTCGGCTCTAAAAGTGGAGTATGCATCAGCCCCAAGTCATCATGAAATGCTATTTGTGTTATGATAACTGTTAAAATGCATTAAGATTATTTTGTGGGTGTTTATTATTATAATTATACAGTGTTATACGCAGATTAGAATGTATTAGAAGTATGTTTATAATGAATTATAGACATGGAATGCATAGCAGTTGTTACAAAACTAATTTATTGCAAATACATACTCATTGGCCCAGAAGAAACAGTGCAGGACAGCTCCTTCAGGTCATGGTCATAAGCTGAAAGACTTTTCCAGTGATGTTCCATCTCAGTCACCAGGATTTTCTTCTCCTCTGTGAGTCGCCTTCCTGCCATGATGACGTCAAACGCCTGTCTCTTTGTTCTGAGATCGACACAATCTGGAATGCATTTATGACAGAGATTCACAGGGAAAATGAGCAGTGTTAGCCACTTAGACACTTGTAAACACACCACTCAAAGTTGCCTCTCCCAAACTCAACAAGCAAGTGCGTATATTATGTGGAATTATGGGTCAGATTTGTTGGAAGCAGTCAACAGACTAGTGTACATACCACTGTGTTGTAGCTGCCATGGCCATGCTGTATCAACAGAGGATGGTTTCCATGAATCAGTTTTAGAATCAGTTTTATTGTCACAAAGTCAGTTACAAGTAAAAGGCAATGTCAGTTACAAGTAAAAGGCATGCTCAGGTGTTCTGCGCTAGGAACCAACCTGTTGTACTGTTCCACAACAGAAGCTAGGATCTCCTTCTCCTTCCTCATCTTTCGAAGGATCCTGGCACGAGCTTTTGTTCCGTCAGTGTCTTTATGCAGACGCTGAGACCTCCTTTTGAGCCCAAGCACCAGCATCTCTATCCCATTGGCCAAGGCATCAGGCTCATCAGCAGTAGTTATTTGTGCTGCAGAAGAGAGGAAATTGGTGGGTACAAAAACACAGTATAAGACACAAGGATTAAGAACCCAATGTCAGTGAACTCCAGGTAACGTGACCATATCACCCCCATCTTAGCTGTCTTCACTGGTTACTCGTTAGTGTCAGAATCGATTTTAAGTTTTGACTCATTACTTTTAAAGCTGTGAGCAAATAATATGTGCATTAACAATAATCAATTCCCAGGCCCGGATTGGCCGTCGGGAGGACCGGGACTATTCCCGGTGGCCTGCCCTCTAGTGGCCTGCCTGAAAAAAAAAATTTTTTTTGCATCAAAAAAAAATATCAGGTCAGGCCAGTCATCCACAGCCAGCGCGGCGCTTAAGTGATGCAGCAAAAAAAAAACTCTCCTAAGCTCAGGCCAGGCCAACCACAGTCAATTTCAATTCAATGCAGTCAGTGTTGCTTGCAGCTCAGTGCAGCTGCGGGCCTCCCCCCTACCTTTAACCCCCAAAAAGGCCCCCCTTTTGTAAGGCCCCCAAAAAATAAGGCCCCCCAAAAAAAGGGCCCCCCAAAAAAAGGGCCCCCCAAAAAAAACGGCGCGCGCTGCGCGCGCGCAGGGTGGCCTGGGTGGGCGTGTATCTCCCGGCCAGATTTGGAGTCCCACTCCGGCCCTGTCAATTCCTCACCTTCTTCCCACTCCTTCACGTCCTTCACCCAATCCTCCAACTGGCTCTCTGACACTGCTAATTCCACCTTTAGTGATTCCAGGTTCTGCTGTTGGCTTTGAAGACCTTTAACGGCCTACAATGACAAAGAATCAGAGACAAGAAAACAAATGTTGTCTCAAACACGTAAAATACTGCCACATGGAATATTAAAAATCTTAAAGAACATCACTGATATCATTACCTTCTGATATCGGCGAGACAGCGATGTGGCTAAATTGTCAATCGTTTGTTTATTCCAGCGCATGGCCATGAGACTCAACATGTCTGTGCGTCCTGCAAATATAAATTGATGCAAAGTTTCAAAATGATAGAAAACGCCAATATTTAGCCGATTACAGCACATGGTCATGCGAGTCAACATGTCTGTGAGGGCTGCAAATTGAAATTGATGCTAACATTATCATAATATATGTTAACACATAGGCCTAAGTAAGTATTATTATACTTGTATACGTTTTGGAAGTGGTCATCTCACCTGCTTTTGACATATGCTTGGGTGGTCACTGCAATTCTAGTGCATTGCTATTGTAATGCATTGCTCAACCTAGACAGACAGACAGACAGACAGACAGACAGACAGACAGACAGACAGACAGACAGATACCTTTATTATCCCAACGGGGGAAATCAGTTGCCCAGAGGCAGCACAGAAGTTAAGGTTACAAGTTACAGAGACGTATGAAAAGGAAAAAGTACTGTTAAGTACCAAAAACGTGTCCATTACAGTCAATGCTACATAATCATATCACTTACCTCCTCTCCCAAAGTTAATCCAGCTCCATCTTGATGATTTCCACTCCATTTCACCTGGGAAAAATGTATACAACAACAAATACAATGCACAGATTAGGTGTGCTGGTGTTCTGATAAAGTAATACAATCACATGATAATGTTTCCTTACCTCACATTTGAAGTCATGGGCCAATTAGCATGAAACACCGAGAGGAAAGGTTTCATGTGAAGCAGATAGTTTAATTCTGGACATTTATCTGCAACTTTCTGAAGGTATGGCCAATATTTTGCACGTTACATCCATGCACAAGAACTTGATTTGCCTGCTGGCCAGCTGGTTCTGCAGGTATAATGAGGTAGGCAAATATTTCCCCCCTGAACATATTGAGAGCGCCAAGTAGCACTCCATGGCGGCACACTGCAATCTCCAGTCCCTCTTCATCAAGATTTGGATCAACGTTTGGAGGTCTCTCTGGCTGCTGACCACTGACCACCACAAACGGCTCTCCCAGGGACCTAAAATATGGAAAATGGATGATAAAAACCTTTTCGTATGAGCTTATTGTAGTTGTGTCAATATAAAATAATAACGTTTTTTATTGGGAATAAACCAATCCGCAAGTTACAGAATACATAAAAATACATATATGTAGAAAACAGAACAAAATACTACTTTCGACAAAGGATCGATGGAAAAGTACCATTTGACTTTTATCCAGTCTGCGCATAAAATGCAGCCTCTGCTGACCTTTCTTAGACACGGCATCGGTGTTGGAATTCCATGTCATCTTGGAATCAATCGTTATACCCAAGTACTTGTATTCTTCCAGTTTCTACCTCATCCCCATCAATGACTATTTTCTGGTGTGCACGAGCACTAGTCCCAAAAGCAACCTCCTTAGTGTTCTTAATATTCAACTGAAGGAAGTTACTCTTACACCAACCAGCAAACTCATCCACTCTTCCTCAATATCTTATCTCATCATCCTCAATCAGACCAACGATAGCATGAACAAGTAAGCTCAAGGTGAGAGGACAGCGCATTTTGAAATATAATTATAGTATGCAATCTTACATGATTGGTGGTCTTGTGTATGTAGTTCACAAATCTGGTCACGTCTTCATCCCTGGCAATGAAGATTCCATCAAAGATGGCCTGTTCCTCAGATCTAGAAAGAAAGAAAAAAAGAAAGAAAGAAAGAAAGAAAGAAAGAAAGACAGAAAGAAAGACAGAAAGAAAAAGAAAGAAAGAAAGAAAGAAAACAAACCTACTCAACAACATTTTACAATAGATTTCAGCCTAAGGTTTCTTGTTAATATAAATGCTGTTACATTATACTAATTTTGAAGTACCTGCATGGCTGCACTCTTAAATCGATAATGTTTGCGATTTCCATCGACTGAAATCGCAACCATTTCTGGTGTGCATGCAGGGCACACGAAGGGCTCCTGCAGAGTTTTTCGACCTCAAACTGTACAACTTCCCACTGAAAGTAGCTCTTCTGGAAGGCATCTGTTGAGATCTTCCCTGTCTATTTCAAAATAAGGATATCAACAGTTTATAATGGGCAGGCAATAAATAAGAAACAAATTCAATGCACATGACAAAAAGAAAAAATATATACTGTAGGCTAACTAAATTAAATACTCACACGGCCAAAGTGAACAGTTCGCTGATCAAGCATTCTTAAAAATGCCTGGCAGGACAGTCCTGCCAGGCATCCATCTTCATTTTCTCAAATGAGAAAAATACATCTGTGGCATAAACTGTTGCGAAGTGTAGCAGGCCAGTCGTTACTGCAAATGAGATCGTCCACTCCAGCAGTCCAAGTGGCTTGGCATGACTCGCAACTCAGGTCAGGCATGCTGAGATCATATCGCCCTAGAAAATCAAAGACACGCACACTGTAATGTAAAACCTAGCATGGCATTAATTAGTCCATAGGCATACGTTTGATTTCATAAATACACCTATGACAAACCTTGTGTGTAAGTAAAAATACCAAGTAAAAATATATTTTTAAGATGCATAAAAAAAAATAAAAAAAATCCTTACCATCCATTGTGATCACGGCAACAGCCTTTCCTGGGTTGACCCTCAATGCCTCCGATGCACAACCACAGATATTTGCAGGTATCCGCACAGGTACAAAGCGCTCTGAAAAGGATCATAGATTTGAATTCAGATCATTTGTGTCCAATAGGAAATAGAACATTGCGATTGCTGGAACCACTTGAAGAGACTGAATGAAGAGTGAGAAAGGTTCAAAAGATTCCATGACCGTAAGACAGGACAAAAAAATGCATTGTTTAGTGGTCAAAGTAATGAGATTAATGAGTCAGAGAGGATATGATATGGTGTACTCACAAACAAGAACTTACCACAACGGCAATGAGCCTCATCTACAATGCAGGTGGTTGGAGGCAAAGGCTGGAAGAACCCTGCATTCATGGCATCCCTGTTGTGCATCACGTTTCTAGTGTCTGTGTGCGTTTTGATGTCACATTCGGCACACAGGAATGGCCGTGGTTCAGAGCCATGACAGCAGACAGCAGCTGGACTGATGGCACACTGTTGGCACATGTGTGTGCCTACATGTGCCCTCGCTGCAACGCGGTTAATCAGCCTGGGTCTCTCTGCCCGCCATCTCTCTAAAAGAGAGAGTGGTTCCGCGTACTCCAGTCGGAGGAAGCCTGGAGAGGAGCTGGGGTTGGTGCTTCCTCGATGTCAGCCGATGCAACGCTCAGGGAGTGCTGGAGCTCTTGTATGAAACGCTCTGTTAAGATAGTATGGGATATTGAAAAACAACATTAGGTTATGTTTTACATTTACAATATAAAAAGTATAATAATGGCTGTGAAAAGGTTAGTTGCACATTTATTCTGGTAAATGTGTAATACAAACATATAGTTAACGTTCAAACTCATTGACAGATTATTAGAATATATCATGAACATATTGCTTTGCACTAATGAAATACACACCAACGGCATTTGGAGCAAAGGAGACCTCAGCATTAGTGTCAGGAAAATCGTTGGGAGGAACAGGTTTCTGACCGCAACCACCTGGATGAGCCTTCCGACTTGGACCAGCTACAACAGGGGGGGAAAAAAACACTGTCATCAACATTTACTCTCTCCTCAACATTTACTCACTGGCCTGGCATGTGCACTTAAGCCTTTCCAAATTGTCTAGAATGCCGCAGCATGATTGGTCTTCAACCAGCCAAAAATGGCACGTCGCTCTGGATTAAGAGCATCTGCTAAATGCATGAATTGTAAAAACTATAACTAACTATATAACTACACTATCCTATGTTCTGTAACACTAGTGTCAGCCTGGTTATTATCCTGAGGCCTATTAGACTTTTCCCAAACCATAACGTGGACAGTTCAGTCGCCTATGAATATGCAATCAAATAGGAATGATTGCTGTAGGTTGATTTAAAAAAAATGTCTAGCTGTCCATTGGCAAGGCACTCAGGACATCTTTTTTAAAGGAAGCCTTATCAAGGTAAATGTTGTTATATCCACAGTGATTTTCAATGTTTATTACATTCACACACATCAACACAGACGGCAAAGCAAGGCACCAATCTGCTCATCAGGAGCAGTTAGGGGTTCAGTGTCTTGCCCAAAGTCAAGTGGACACTTCACATGGTCTGAACATGTATGCGATCCACACATACAGTATGACCACTGAACATGGCAGCTGAGATAGGCTGCCGGGTTAAGTGGTCAGATGGGTGGATCGCAAAAGCTTTTGAAATTCTAAAGTGGATTTCAGAATCGGCCTCAGGTCTAAATGAGTTAATGGTATAACAATACTGACCCTGATTTCTGGTTGATCCTGGCAGGGATGACATTTCTATTGCTGTCTCTCTTTTTCCACCTTACGGTTGGTCCAGGTGCCTTTGCCTTCTTCGCTGGAGCTCTCCATTGTGACTCTGGAGGAATCAAGGCATTTAGACTTCTGGCCACAGCTGCCGCTTTTGCTGCATTTAAACTCCTTTCAAGTTCCGTAACCATGGCTTTTGAATCACTCATGGTGACGGGTAACAACAAATAACAGACAAAGACAATGATAAGACAAACGAGGGTAAACACACACACACACACACACACACACACACACACACACACACACACACACACACACACACACACACACACACACACACACACACACACACACACACACACACACATACACACACTAAGAGAAAGGTGTGAGGTGGGGGGGGTGGGGGGGGGGGGGGGGGAGAGAGAGAGAGAGAGAGAGAGAGAGAGAGAGAGGCTCTTAAAAGTGCCTTTTGGGTTGTTTGTTTGTTTGTTTGTTTGTTTAGGAGAGTTTGGTTGGAAGGATCTGTAAGAGAAAGCAACATATTCAGAATTACAATGAACAAAAAGGAGAAACAGCCCTAAACCAGATATACAGAATCTTATACTTGCCCAAAAACACATCACGATACCTTTAATAGCTGCATACACTGAAATCCTGAGATAAACTCTGAGAGTGTACAGAACCGAATAGAACAGGGGTCTTCAACGTTTTCAGGCCAAGGACCCCCTAGCTGAGAGAGCGATGAAGCAGGGACCCCCTACTCTATATTGTATAAAATTGTGTTTCAGATTAAACTTTTTTTGTTTACTTTGTCTGCTTTTCCCCCCTCTGCACATACAGCCTCTTTGCCAAAAATAGCAGATCTACAAGCTCTCAAGCGCGAGGCGTTGAGAGCTTGTAGATCTGCTATTTTCGGCTAATGTTCCCCTCAGAAAAGGAATTCTAGGGTTCAAGTGGTTAATGTAAAAAAAACTAAATCCTATCACACAAAGATTTGGCGGCCACCCTATAGTAGCTCTGAGGACCCCCTAGGGGTCCCGGACCCCCTGTTGAAGACCCCTGGAATAGACCCTTATAGACCATATCCACACAGCGGCCATATTGACATTAAGTCAATGAAATGCCACCCCAGTTGCCACAGCAACGCAATGTTAAATTCCAAAATGGCCACCGTGTGAATATGGACTATGGCAGTGGTTCTGCAAGTTTTTCGTGTGAAGCGCCCCAAATTAATATGTAGTTTTAAGAAATAGATCCATAAGCTCACAACACGTCACATCGCAATGCGTTGTGAGCTTTTTGATCAGCTACTTTCGAATATCCCGACAACAACATTAACATCATATTACATTTAAATCAAGCGATTAAATAGTTCCTGTTTTAAACTCCTGGTACCAGCTTTATAGTTGAATCCTCTGCCCCCCCGCCCCCACCCATCTCCTCTTATTCAACTGACCTTTATCCCAACATGTTTTGGATTGCACCTCTGTATGGTATATATGACTGTTCAATTGAGTACAATGGACCAAAATGTAAACAAGCCCCTGGGGCTTATTGTGTTCATATATATTTTAGCATAACATTTGACTGTACTACTAGTACTGATTGATTGATTGATTGATTGATTGAGTGATGGCATTCACCAAGACAAGCAGGAAGAATGCCCAAACTGAGCAGCATAAAACAGCATGAAAATAAAGTTTAGCTTGAGAACAGAGTAATGCACAATCTACTACTTAAAGAGATCAGTACAGCATTTTAATATTTACTTATGAAAAGAGATATCCATCACAAGGCAATCCTTCTCTCTGCTTTGCTCCTTGAGTCCTTTCCTTTGTCAGTTTAAATTTGAATTTAGTGGACAAAGACAGGGCCCTTTAGGACCCAAAGCAAGCAGGACCTTTAGCTGTCCTTAGAAATGCCTGAGCAAATAAACAATAAATAAATAACAATAAAATACTAACTGAAAACTAAATACAATGGCCTTGCCTGTCTTAAGTAAAGTGTGTAATACTGCATACAAGCAAACATCACCAGCCTTTATCAACATAACAACAAGAACAATAACTGTAAATGGTTCTACGGCTATAGAGCTCCTTAGTAATGTGCACCAACATGAAATGGAACCCTTACAGTTTGCATTATAGAAGGCAAGGCAAGGCAACTTTATTTATATAGCACTTTTCATACACAGGGCAATTCAAAGTGCTTTACAGAATAAAAACAAAATCATAATACAAAGTGCAACATTGCACTTTAAAAAGAAATGGAGAATATAATAGATACAATTAAAATAAGATAGAGGAGCAAAATAAATACTCCCACCTTTTATACAAAACATGATAATAATAAAAAGTGACATTGTCATTTAAAGACCAGGCAAGACCTAGCTATTCTTAACCATCATTGGGTAGGGTAAGCAATGTTAAATAAATATGTTTTTAACTTGGACTTAAAAACAGCTATGGTTGGGGATTGTCAAATGGAAGCTGGAATATTGTTCCAGGTTTGTGGTGCATAGTAGTGAAATGCTGCTTCACCATGTTTTGTTTCAACAAATGGAACAATTAATAGGCCAGCCCCAGATGACCTAAGGGTTCCAGAAGGTTCATATGGCTCCAGCATGTCTAAGATGTAGCTGGGCCCAGATCCACAGAGACATTTATAGACAAGTAACAACATTTTAAAATCAATTCTCTGGGTGACTGGTAGCCAATGTAAAGATTTTAGAACTGGTGTAATATGGTCATATTTTCTAGTTTTGGTCAGGACTCTAGCAGCAGCATTCTGAATCAGTTGGAGTTGTCTAAGCGCTTTGCTTGAGAGTCCTGTGAGCACACCATTACAGTAATCCAGTCTACTGGAAACAAAAGCATGTATAAGTGTTTCTAGGTCTTGCTTGGACATAATTCCCCTGACTCTTGCAATATTTCTAAGGTGATAGTAGGCAGATGAAATTACAGATTTTATATGACTGTTAAAATTTAAATCTGAGTCTATGACAACACCAAGATCTCTTACCTGACTCTTAGGTATAAGAGACCGGGATTTAAGGTGAGAGATTACTCTCTGTCTCTGGTTCTGTGGTCCAAAAACAATTATCTCAGTCTTATCTTGATTTAATTGAAGAAAATTTTGCCGCATCCAGTCATTGATTTCCTCAATGCAGTGACAGAGGGAATCAACAGGACCATAGTCGGTTGATGTAACTGATATGTAGATTTGCGTGTCATCTGCATAATTATGGTAATTGACTTTATTCTTGCTTATTAAGGGGAGGGGCACTGATGACGCTCTTCTTCTTATGCTTAAAGGACAACTTTACTTTTTTACAACCAAGGTTTATATTTTTAGCTTGTAATTAAAGTAAATAAAAGATGAGTGATATTTTTTTTTCATTCACTGCTTTCTATAGTTTTAGCATTTTTTGCGATATTTTTTACAGTGGGCGGGGGCATTCTGTCCGGTGGCTAAATATGCCTTTTTTTACCCAATAAAAAAGGTCCTGTGGTCTTTGATGGCCAGATGTGAGTTATTGGGGGCTAGAAGAGCTACTGTAAATAATAATAAAGAAGACGCCAGGTTATTGTGTAAAAAAAAGACATATTTAGCCACCGGACAGAATGCCCCCGCCCACTGTAAAAAAAAGATCACAAAAATAGCTAAAACGATAGAAGGCAGTACATTTTAAAATTTTAACACTCATCTTTTATTTACTTTAATTACAATCTAAAACATAAACCTTGGTTGTAAAAAACAAAACAAAGTTGTCCTTTAAAGTGGTTATGAAGAATAGAGACAGTGAAACGTGGTCTGTTTCCACCGAGTCTTCTCTCAGTTATGAGAAGAACCAGCAGACTATCTCAGAAGGCAAAATCATTACCATGGTCTTGCACTGCCACCTATTGACCAAAGTTATTATTGATTTTGGTGAGAACATAAATGACACAACCTGAGTTTTGAAAGGTAAATAAAAATACAAACACTGTGACAAATAAAACAATCACACTAATGTGATCAAACTTTAGTGGGCATCACACATATCCTAAAATCCTTAGATTTTATGACACTGCATTGGGATATATTTACAAGCTCAGCACACACACACACACACACACACACACACACACACACACACACACACACACACACACACACACACACACACACACACACACACACACACACACACACACACACACACACACACGTAGATATAGACATCTAGATAAGGTGTTGCTATATAAATATATATATATCAGTGGTTCTCAAACCCTTTTTCATGTCAACGGCCCCTAAAATGATATGTATTTGGCCACGGACCCCCATCTCAAAATATTTAGTTCCAGGGACCCCCCAGAAGCAAAGCTTTTTAAGAGTTAAAAATGTATATACATATTCAAAGATTTTCACACATTTTCACGTTTTTTCAAAAATAACAGACCTACAAGCTTGTAGATCTGCTATTTTTGAATAGCCCAAGTGTAAGGTAATGGTTATAAGTGGTTAAAATCTACAATGACAGATGCTTTCCCAGTCACAACACACTTTTATTTGACCTAATGGGCCGGAATCTGCCAACGCTTTGTCAATGAAAACGTGTGGATTCATGGTCTTGCGCATCTTTCTGGCGAATCCACACATTTGCCTTGACAAAGCATTGGCAGATTCCACCCCATTGGTAAAATAAAAGTGCGGTGTGACCGTGCCCTTAACAAATTGAGACCTGAAGCCGATTCTACATGTCTCCTAAATCTCAACAGTATTCTGAAAAAAACGTATGTTTCTATATCAGTGGTGCTCAATCTTTTTCATGTCAAGGACCCCCAAAATTATATGTATTTGGCCGCGGAACCCCATCAAAATATACTGTTCCAGGGACCCCCCAGAAGCAAAAGATTTGAGTTGAAAATGTTCGCTTTAAAACGATATATATATTCAAAGATTTGCACACATTTTCACGATTTTCCAAAAATAGCAGATGTACAAGCTCGTAGCGCGGCACTCAGTGCCGCGCTATGAGCTTGTATATCTGCTATTTTTGAATAGCCCAAAGTGTAAAATAATGCTTTTTAGCTCAAATCTAAAAATGCCCATCTAAGCTTAATGGGTTAATGCTCCGCTGACCTGGTCTGAGAAAAGGCGGGGGGCGCCGGGCGGACTCTTCCTGCAGGAAGGTTGAGGTTGAAACAGGCGTTCTATCTTGATGAGAAACTATTAGACCATGTGACAGACAACACAAGGTAGGGCGATGGGACAGTGGAGCGAGGAACGCCAGGGTCTAAACAGACGTACTGTAGGCCTACCTGATGACAGATTAGATAAGGAATGACAGACACACTGCAGGATTGAAAGGAATGCAGTGTCACAACTATACGTTTGACGCGAAGGCCTCCTAACGTTGAACGTGGAGGTAAAAAACAAACCTTTAGGTTGGAGGTCTCGGGGTGACTGCAGTGGCGGCCTTTCCTATGTTTCACCCGTTTCAATTGAAACGGGCCCCCAACCTCAGGGGGGCCACACACAAAAAAATAATAATTTGACTCGCGCATCCCAGTCCGGGGCCCGCCTCTGGCTGGCCGACGTCCAAGAATTTCATGCAAGAAGAGGATGTAGATCTGATTAAATCAGGGCTCAGCTCAAGTCAATCATGTGAGTGAGTTGTTTTAGCTGTCCGTCCATGGTGGAAGTGCAGATAGCCTAATTAATTTAGTTCGAAAAATCCATCATTATGGATTATGGAAGCAAACCAACTTCAGTCCACAACTTTGTTTTTGTGTGTGTGTGTGTGGGGGGGGGGATGCATATGAGCTCTTGAAACGGGCCGCCAGATTATTAAGGCCGCCCCTGGGTGACTGCGGACCCCCCAGGGACCCCCAGGCTGTGGATGGATGGAGGACTATATGAATGTATTTTCATTGGACACTTTCTCTCAACTGACAAAGTAAGCTTTTACTCGCTGGTCCAGTTCTGCCCTCCTTTGCCTTGGCAGCAAACAGCTCCTTATCAGCAGATGCCACGCTGACATTCCTCTTCTCTTGTTTTCACAGAACGCTGGTGGTAAAAAGTACTAACATGTTTTACTTAAGTAAAAGTATCAATACTTTCTGTTCTGGCCCCACAGTGGTGGAATGAACTTCCCACTGATGTCAGGACAGCAGAGTCACTGCCCATCTTTCGCCGCAGGCTGAAAACCCACCTCTTCAGGAAACACTATCCTTCCTCTTTGCCTGGCCTACTTGTTGTTAACTAGTTGCACGAACTCTTGTTTTAATTTTGTATTGTTTTATTGGATCTTGTTTAGTCGACTCACTTATTTGTTTTAGCTCGTGCTCATTTGATTTTGCCATTTTTGTCTCATCTGTTTAAGAAAGTAGGTAGCTGATATATTGCACTTTTACCTTAGCGCTAGGTATACTCTTGGTTGCTTGTTTTTGCAGGAAATGTACTTAAAACTTCTGGTGATTAGTAGTTTTCGTTCCCTACCTATGTTGAATACACTTATTGTAAGTCGCTTTGGATAAAAGCGTCTGCTAAATGACTGTAATGTAATGTAATGTAATGTAATGTAATGTAGAAATACTCTGTTACAAGTAAAAGTCCGGAATTCAGAATGTGATTGAATGAAATAATGAAAACTCATTAGGCAGAATGTCCTATTTCAAGTTTTCAAATGTGTAAAAAGCTTTTGAAAATAGCAGATCTACAAGCTCACAATGCGTCGCGATGCAACGCATTGTGAGCTTGTAGATCGGCTATTTTCAAATGGCTGAAATGTATACAGGGCTTTAGTGGGTAATGTATGTGTTGTGATAATAATCAAACTCTTATTGACCTTACAGTACAGGGAAATACACGTGACCCACCTGTAGGATCATAACAATTAGCAAACATTACTTAATAGCCGTCTTGTTATCCTCACCTGACGCAATCATGCACAGCTGTGCTTCCCAAACCACTGCTGAAATTAGACATTTTGCCCGGGACCCCTACCCAGTGAAAATAGCAGATCTACAAGCTCACAATGTGTCGCTTCGCGCCGTTTTGCGAGCTTGTGGATCTGCAATTTCCACTACTTCTTAAATGTTTTCTTTCATTTTTATTTATGGAAATTTGTAGATTTTTTTATTTTATTTATTGAATACTTTTGAAAAAAAAAATGTTGGAATTGTTTTTAATTGATGAAAAGATTTTAAAATATTTTGAAATAATACATGTATTTCTTTAAATGTAGGAAACAGAAAAAAACAGATGAGATGTGAAAGCGTGTGATTTTGAAGCCTTATTCCTTGCATGTGCAAACCTAAATGAACAATGTGATTCTGATTTTTAAGTATGTTCTGAATCAATAAAGTTATTTCTATGTTGAATTGCTTATGGTTGTTTATAGTGCGGTCTGTGGTCCTTCAGACATCTTTGACAAAAAATAATTTCAAAAACGAATTTCCCTGTAACCGTTTATTAATATTATACATCACAAGTCTGTGCAGCGTACAGTAAATGTCTTAAGTCTGAGGCGGTGCATGTTTTGTGGTGTCTAGTCTACATTCTCATTGGTCAAACAATAAAATCCCAAGATAAATGTCATCAATGTGTCTCCATACTGATAGACCCTGTGCAGTTTTAACACACAACATGACTAACCACTGATAATGCAGTCATTTTACAGTACATCAAATGTTTTTAATGAAATGTGAGCCAACCGATGAGAAAGGGAATTTCTCTCTGATTAATCACACAAAACTGAATAATAAACGTACAGCAGGGGGAGACTGGGGTCAAAAGTAACGGGGGGCAAACGTAACACACTCAATAATTATAATCAGAAATAAGCTAGAGGGGCGAGACTTCTTGTGCACATGCTCAGTAGGGTCCTCTCTCTGCCTATGAATGATCATCTCATCTCAGCAGAAGTTTTCAACAAAAAACTGATTTTGAGGCGTACACGTACATTTTTGAGTATACAGTATTTTCCTTCTGCTGTCTAAAGATAAGACATCAGCTAATTTAAACTTAGAGGAATTGCATCTCTATGTTATTGTTCACAAATTAACGTCAGCAGCCTATGCTAGTATAGGTGTTTCCAATGCCATCTATTAGAGAGTTACGCCAACTCCGTTCACTTCCTCGGGCCAGGTCTTCTACATACACATACATTGGCGAATAGTGACAAATCCCTAAGCCGGAAGTTCATGGAATGCATTGAAGTCGACGGCTCCTTGTCACTATTTCCAGCTACATGAACCACGTGACCGACGCTGTTTCTGACCCCTCATTGGCGCAACTCTCTAATAGAAGGCTCTGGGTGTTTCTAGCTAGAATATGGGATTTTATCATGGTTGCCCCATCGGGGGCAATTGTAACACAGTCACCGGGGTCAATTGTAACAATGTGTTTTCAATGAAAGCAGTCTGGGATTACATACTTTTATGTTAGTAAATTAACATATTTCACTAAACGTCACTACAATTCAAAGTAAAAATACATTTAAATAAAAAATAGACATTTGAAAAATGTATCAAAAAAATTGTAAGTAAAAATGTTAAATTATAAAAAATACATATTACTTAGTGATGTGCTTTTATTTGAGATGAAGTATGTTAATATTACTTATTTTTACAGTGTTACAATTGCCCCCAACCACTGTTACAACTGCCCCCGTCACGGGGGCAATTGTAACACTGTGACTCATTGCATTCAAATTAATATTTTAGTCTTGTCCTTATTAGTGAAAGCTTAGAAATGTTATTATTAATTAGGACACATGTATATATATGTTTCTTATAGCAAAATATGACTAGGATATTTCAAGTAGTCTGTGAATTATGAAGGCAAATACAAAAAGTGTTACTTTTGTCCCCCGTCTCCCCTACATTTTTCTGAATGGAGCATAACATAAATATCTTAGCCAGCGTTGTCAGACACACATGGCTGTAGCTATGAGGCGCAGCTATGAGGTCATGAGGTACAGACTTTGATAAATAGCTCCTCTTCCAAAATGAAGAGGATATTTGTACTACAATGTCTGGTTCAAATGACCAGAAAATGTTTTGCGATTCTTTTTAGCTTGTTTCTCTCACCATCTGACTGTGAATCTGCCCATCATCATCATCATCATCATCATCATCAAGTATAGGAACACAAGAGCCTGACTGACAGAGTTCTGGGAAAAACCCTCACACGTTGCCTTTTGCTT
Source organism: Gymnoscopelus microlampas (assembly GCF_963454915.1). NCBI lineage: Eukaryota > Metazoa > Chordata > Actinopteri > Myctophiformes > Myctophidae > Gymnoscopelus > Gymnoscopelus microlampas. The sequence continues at coordinate 47,098,630 of NC_139954.1, read as the reverse complement.
TTTAACCCATTCAATCCGGGAACGCATCTGATGTGTAAATAATTAAAAAATAATTTGAATATATATTTAAAAATAAATGTCAAGTGAACATTTATCAAATATTTTGTTCCGGGGGACCCTCCAGAAGCAAAGATTTGAGTTACAAATGTTCGGAATATATTTATTCAAAGATTTGCACACATTTTCACGACTTTTCAAAATTAGCAGATATACACCGGAGTGCCGCGCTATGAGCTTGTATATCTGCTATTTTTTGAATAGCCAAATAAATCTGAAAATGACACAGATAGGTTCCCGGTCTTAATGGGTTACAGATGTCTTCGTCAAAGAAGTCTGGTGTATCAAATACAGTAGAACCTCTTCCACCAACAATCGAATTCTCTAATCTGACACGATCATGAGGTCTTGATAAGAAGAATTGCTGATTTTACCATTACCATATGCTCTCAATATGTTTGTGTTATTTGTTGCATTGACCAGAGGCCTGGTGGCAGCTGCATGTTGGAGCAGTCACAGGCGGCTAGAGGCAGTAGTGATAAATACACACGTGACCTTTTCTAAATCACCAGATTTGACAGGAAGGACTTGTTTCTTTCGATGGTTCTCAGGTGGAAGAAGCACGTTTTTAACGACTTGCAACTGAAATCCGGCTCCATGAAAAAAAAATGTCGGCGACTGTTTTTAGATTGCTGCACGAAGATGGTCCACCCATGTGACACCTGCATGTGCCTTGTATAGTCCCTCATGTAGCGCTGTCGCCTCACAGCTACAAGGTCCTGGGTTCGATTCCCGCCGGGGACGCTGTGGGCGCTGTCCGTGTCATCAGTGCCCATACCCCCCTGTCCCCCCTGTCAGGTGACAAGAAGAGGCCTGCTCACTCCTCATGCATTGAAGGAAGCATGAGCTCAGTTCGGTGCTCTCTCCAGGCTGGCAGAGGGAGAGTAGCGCCCAGGATCATAGCTTAGGCAATTGGCACTTGGTGAAAAAATGGGTTCCAAAAATCATATAGGGGAAAAAAGTGGAAAAAATACATCATCATGTAGGACATTGGTTCTCAAAGTGGGGTCCGGGGACCCCCAGGGGTACTTGAGGGGATACCAGGGGGTCCCCAGCTAAATGATTTATAGGAACCAAATGGACCCCTGGGTCTGCAACTCAGAGAGTGTACAAATGGAACCAAATGGACCCCTAACGGGTCCATTTGGTTCCATTTTGTACACTCTCTGAGTTAAATGAATATAGATTTTACAATATAAATTGGGGGTCCCAGAGATAGAAATGTCACTAAATGGGGGTCCGTAGCATAATGCATGTCAAACTGGGGGTCCTTGAAATGTAAATGGTTAAGAATCACTGCTAGAGCGATAAAAAATCTTCTCTTATAAGGGGTCCTCTGGCATATCTTTTCAAATGGGGGCCGGCGGGCTAATAAGTGTCACTTTGGGGGTCCTTGACATGAACAAGTTTGAGAAGCACTGATGTAGGAGGTCTTGTGCGGTCAGTCAGTCAGACATCAACATGTTGGAGAGCTTCCAGACCTACACATACAAGGGATCCCAGTACAGCTCCTATCGCTTCCAGGCATGATCCACAGCACTTGTCCTCTCCTAAAACATATAATTATATTATAGAACCAACCAACTGATTTCAACCAGTTAGTTTTTTGGTGCTAATGTAAGAGACCAGCACGATCAAGACTAATCTCTCAGTATAACTTTAAATTAGGTCTGGGGAAGCTGGAACGGCTGGAAAGTCACACAGCGTTAAGGAGAACTCTTCTAACGCTGTCGACCAGAGCTAGGTCTGGGCTGGTTTCCTCATTAAACTTAATGCCATTGGTGGTGCTCCAGTTTAAGTACAAGTGTTTAACATTTAATACTGTTTCTCTCCGTCAAACTGGTTTGGTTGAAGTGATTTACTTTTAATGATGTTAGTGATTCACTTTTAGTTCATAGAGATATTTTTATATATACAAAGAGATGTTTCTCTTGGTTATCAGGCGATCTCTGCAGTTCACCTGTCGCGGAACACACACACAGAAACATAATTCTTGACTTTAACGTACCTTCGGGGTCGTCACAGCGACAACAGTCACAGGAGCAACAGGAGCCCATCTCAACGTGAATCATCAGTCGTAAAGACACACAGTTAGACGTGGATGTGGAAATGTTTTGTCTACAGAACCATGACTTTGAACACGCCCCCTAATCAACATATTATTAACATACCAGATAAGACGAGAACAAGTTGTGCCGTCACTGAGTTCTGATCTCACTGCTGATAAGTGGTTCTCTAGTCTTTTGCTAAGCCTTAATCCTGGGCGCTACTCTCCCTCTGCCAGCCTGGGGAGAGAGCCCCGATACCGTTACATAAATGTACTTTTTTTTTTTCTAAAAGAAGTGAAAATAGGCTACAAGCTCACAACGCGTTGCTCTATTTTACACTAGTTTGGGTCCCAGGGAGACATCAAGTTTCTCTTGTTGGTCTCAGGCTAAAACGTTTGGGAACCATTGATCTAGAGGAGTGATTCATCGATCATTTTCATCTAACTATATAAATGGCGACCGACTTCCGCACCCTCGGTGGCGACACCCCACAGCTCTGTTATCGAATAAACAACGCACCGCCAGACCACATGTCGCCAACTGACTCGCCACGGCGGCCGCGCTGAATTTACGCCTCGCGTATGGGACATCTCACTGCTCACTACACCTTTTCCACCGCGCAACATAATTAATTCTACTCACCAAATGTCGGACAAAACGGAAGGGGAGGCAGCTTCGTACCGTTTACCGTGCGCACGACCTCATCACCACAACAGCAGGCAGCCGCTGCGGGGTTTTTTTCCAAACTTTTTTTTTGGTCACCATTTTCTCCAGGCACCATTTCTGGTGTAACGTGCGGCAGCATGCGCTGGGTTGCCAGGTTTGCACAGCCAGCGTGCGGCAGCATGCGCTGGGTTGCCAGGTTTGCACAGCCAGCGCCAGAAACAAGCAACCACCTTCATGAAAAAAAAAAAAAAACACCAAAATCGTCCGCAATGTTCCAGGGGTGTCCCCGCGCGTCCCAACACTCCACAGGGGGTCAGTGGACCATCTGGGGGTCCGCGGACCCCCTGTGGACCCCCTGAAACATAACAAATATTATTTCTTCAAATTTTTTCCTTTTTCAAAAAAACGTTTCCACAGTTTCACTCCGGCGATTTGGGTCCCCCAATATACACACGGCCACGCTGGGCCCCGTGCGCGGCTGGGGTTGAGGGGGGCGTAGCCCCCCGAAACTCTAGTGTTGGATATTGTTAGTGTCTTTGCTGGGTCCCCTGCAAAATGTGTTATAGCGTCCCAAACATTTTAACCACTTAATCCATATTTTCTACTTTTGGCTATTCAAAAATAGCAGATATACAAGCTCATAGCGCGGCACTTGGTGCCGCGCTATGAGCTTGTAGATCTGCTATTTTGTTTTTGATCTTTTTTTTAATCCTCTTCCTCTGTTTAAAGAACAGAGGAAGAGCAGATCTAAGGGCTTCATTAACTTAAGGAACCAGGAACAAACAAAGGAACACTATACTAGGAGCTAGGAACTAATACTGTGACATAGATGTACTAGCAAACAACTACCAGCAAAACTCAAGAGCAAATATATAGACATGGACTAACTAGACACAGGTGAACTCAACAGACAATCAACACTGTGATAGGCTGGAGGACTAAGAGGACACACAGGTGGAAACACTGGCAATCACAGGAATGGTTAGACAAGACAGGTACAGATAACTAAGCAGACAGGAAACACTAGGAACGATATATATATATATACACACACACACACACACACACACACACACACACACACACACACACACACACACACACACACACACACACACACACACACACACACACACACACACACACACACACACACACACACACACACCACACTCTGAGCTCTGAGATGCATTGTGATGCAAAAGCATTAAAAATTGGATAACAGCGCCCTCTGGTGGTGCATCTACCAACTCTATGTCATTTATTTAGTAAAGTGTTTTTATTTATTTATTAGCGTTATTTTACCTAATAAACGATTTGTGATTGTTTATCGTAACTGTTGGACAGGCTCATTAAAATAAAGAACAGTTTTACAACAAATGAAGGACGTTTTACATCATTACAGGAGCTAGCTAGCCTGTGGACAGTCCAGAAACCTGTCTACCAGTGACATTAGGCATGATTTTTTTTTCCAACAAGATTTCACATTTTTTATTTCGATTTTTATTAACACGAGAACAATGGCTTCTTTTATTGCATTGCAACTTTCCAGGAATAGAAAGCCTGCAGTTTCTATTAGCTTGGATTCCCCATTGATGATGTCACTGGTAGACGGGACTCTGAACTGTCCACAGCCCTCCTCTGAGACACAGACCGAGTAGATTTTTTTTTTTACCATTTTATCATGAGTATTAGTGAGGACCAATTATATGAAGATAGGTTGAAAAGCGGTGAAGTCGTCCTTTAATAAACAGAAAATACATTTTCCGGTAGGTGTAAAAAATCTCAGCCAATCAGGAGAAAGTACCCATTTTTAAGCTTCATTTTTATAGTGTTCCAGTTCCAATTTTGCATGCTCATTTCTTAGTGTCATCACTTCCAATTCCACTTGTTTAATCTATATCCTGATTGAGTTCTCTATCATGATTGGATAAAATTGGAAATGAAACTGAAACTGAAACGAAAATGCATTTTCTGTTTAATAAAGAGCTGGAGAGACAAGGAGACTCCTTTTACTGAACAAACACTCTATAGCAATGACCTTTAAAGGTAGGGTAAGTGATTTGCTTTTGTTAAAATAAGTGTTAAATAGCTCTATATTCTGATAGTACTCATTGTACGCTTGTCGGGAACTTTCAGTGCCTCTCATGAGACTCCACAATGAGTACTAGGAGAAAAAAAACAGACTTTGCATTTGTTAAAATAGGCGAATTTCTGCTTTCCACGGGCTCCCATTATGCCAACGGAGGGGGTCGACAGAACGGCCAAGACGGGATTCTCTGGATGAACTCAATGGGCATTTCTATCGTGGTGAGTGATTTGCGACACATCAAAGAAAACACTTAAAATGCCCGGATGTCTCCTTTAAGTAAAAGTACCAATACTGCAATATAAAAATACTTTTTTACATGTAAAAGTCCAGAATTCAAAATTTACTTGAATAAAAGCACAAAAGTATTGGCATCAAAATGTACTTGAAGTACCAAAAGTAAAAGTACTAAATATTTGAAAATAGCAGATGTACAAGCTCACAACACGTCGCGAAAATTGTACAAAATTGTACTTAAGTATATTACTTGAGTACATGTACTGAGTTACTTTCCACCACTGCGCTTTAGTGTGATAAAGTAGGACTTTAAGAGGTTACTGCCCGACAGCAACGATATGCTAACAACAACAAGAAAGAAAACAGAAACAAACAAAAATAAAGTAGATTAATAATAATAATGGCGTTTGCATAAACACTAGGCCTACATTAGGTGCTGATCTGTCCAGCGGTTTGCACGATTAGGTTCCCGGGTCCCCCCACACACACACACTGTAGCAGACGACTGCCCTTTAAGTCATTATGTTTGGGGTGATCGGCCTTTCATCCGACAATGTATAGTTGTTAATTAGCGATCCTCCACATGGACACATGTATTTAAGTGAAATGAAAGTTCTCAAGCACTTATAGCATGAACCCGTACATTTACAAACACACCAAACAGTTTAAATGCACAACAACACCCTCTACAGTGGTGGAAAAAGTACTCAAATGTTTTACTTAAGTAAAAGTACCAATACTGCAATGTAGAAGTACTCCGTTACAAGTAAAAGTCTGTAATTCCAAATTTACTTGAGTAAAAGTACAAAAGTATTGGTATCAAAATGTACTTAAAGTACTAAATATTTGAAAATAGCAGATCTACAAGCTCACAACGCGTTGCGATGCGACGCGTTGTGAGCTTGTAGATCGGCTATTTTCAAATAGCCTAGGTATACAATAGGGTTAAAGTGGTTTCATTATATCATAATTTATATCTGAAAAGTAACTAGTAACTAAAGTTTTCAAATAAATGTAGTGGGAGTAAAAGTACAATATTTGCCTCTGAGATGTAGTGGAGTAGAAGTAAAAGCATTGGAAATTGGAAGTACTCAAGTGAAGTACAAATACCTCAAAATTGTACTTAAGTACAGTACTTGAGTACATGTACTTAGTTAATTTCCACCACTGCTAGTCTATGACATCAGTCATTTATGACATCAGTCATCTATGACATATCGTCACTGTGGGGCACAAACCTCTTATCTCCATATTCTAACGTTTTGTGTTCTTCCTTAAATGAACGCCCTACTTGATCATACTACAGCGTCACACAAAGCCATCAAAAGAAGCAGATCCACAAAAACAAATGTGAGTTTGTAGATCTGCTACATTTGGCTATTTTTCAATTTGCATCCTGAAAAGTAACAGTTTTGGACATATGAGCTTTCCACCCGACAGAGACGATAGGTATACCATTGGCCAATCACATTACAGTTTGTTAACTCAGATATAAACGATAGTCCTAATTAAAACAGCTCGAGCCTAAATTCATAAACACATAGACATAACCATACAATGTTACTAAACTCTAAAACTACTACCAGTACTTAACTTTCCAAGAATCGGAGACCCCCAACGGGTCTGGGCTTTGGCGCTGGGTCAGCAGACTTTGACAGTTTCATGTGAGTCGCGTCTGCCCGTCCAACGCCGTGAGCAGCCTCCGTTGGCTTTAGGAGACCACTCGCACAACTGGAGAGTGGGATGAAGCACTCCTATTTTGTCCCCACTATCCTACTATAATTCTAATTCTAGTAACCTCACGGTGGTGTCTTGGGGGGACTCTTGAACTAACTGCACATGCGTCGTTGCCAGGTTTCGCGAGAGAAACAAGCAGCACGGTCTATGAAAACGAGGCCAAACCAAACGAACCCTATACCCGAACCCTATACCACCAATATTGCACCTACAGCGCTTACAGTACGCCGACATGGCAACACCGAGACCCCGCCCACTCTCTCAGTACAATTCTTTCTGTGGAAAGTAAACACACCAGACGGACCCGGGGCGGGCGAGTAACATGCCTACGCCATTCTCCGTGCTGATATATATATATATATATATCCGCCCGTGGGGAGGGGTGGCCGCGGGCCGGGGGCTGCCGCGACGACCCACGGGAGGGGGGGGGGGGGGGCCACGACGGGACGCGCGCGGGGGAGAAACCGCGCGACAGGACGTGCATTAACCCCAAGTTAGCAACTACTTTCGTCTGCGCCCTTCACCGGGTATGGTCTAGTACTAATAACTCGCCCTGCCTAGCACAGCAACCTGTCCCTACCCCGCCTATCTATCTTCACTGCCGGCAGCCCTAACCGGCATGCGAGCAGCAACCACCCCCCGCAGTGAGTGCAAGACAGAAGCTACGCTGGCTTCGCCTTTAAAATTGAACGAGCTCCGCTCTCCAGACACACTTGTCTCTTCTGAGTTCACCCTTTTTATAGTCTCCCTTCACCCCCAGAACAATCATGTCCAGCCGTGATTGATCGGCGTCTGTCAGTCACAATCAGGTGCGTGGCATCAGCCTGTGATTGACACGCGTCATTGTCAACGTCACTCATAGTGCAGGTTCACTACAATACTTTGAACCACTTTGTCTCCGTTTCTCTCAATGTTCTATTCCAGTGGTTTTCAACCTTTTTCATGCCAAGGACCCCTAAATGTATATGCATTTGCGGTTTGCACGATTAGGTTCAGAGACGACATACAGAATGTAAACTAGAGCGGGCCTGATAATGGCATCATGTCATGTCTGTACATTTCTGTTGTCCTGTTGATAATCTCTCAAGACAGATTCAGAGCTCCGCAGCTGAATCTGTCGGCAACTACCGTTACGTGTAGAGTATTTTTCTTTTTAAAACAATATATTTATTGGCATTTTCAATTATATAACATAACAACAACAATAGTATAGTCTATTAACAAATTATGCAGATTGTGTGTGTGTGTGTGTGTGTGTGTGTGTGTGTGTGTGTGTGTGTGTGTGCATGCATGCATGCGTGCATGTGTATCTGTCCTTCACGTATCTCGAGAACCGTCTGACCGATTGACTTCAAACTCAGTACATGCATCGCTGAGTCCCAAGCAGGCCTGGAACTTTGTCATTTTGACAAATGCCATGCAGGGCAGGAAGGCCATCAAACAAAACAATGATTTTTAATTGAAAAAAATGAAAAATGTTATTTAAATTTTACTTAATATATTTACAAATTATATATATGTTTTTCAAATATTCACACATGCTCAAGTCAAAGGTTCACACGTGCTCAACCCAGAATTAGAGTCACTGGATTCATTTGAAGATGTGTATGCTGTATGGGGTAAGAATTAAAACATATTGACAGGAATGAGGCAAAGGAGAAATGGTAGAATCAGTTGGGGCAGTGTGGGTCACTGTGGACTCAGGGGCAGATATTTTTTTGAGGGGCAGAAGGCTTTGACATGTTTATTCTCCATGTTGACAATTTGTTCTTTGATCTGTGCCCATGTGACACAACAGATATAGCTAAACTGCCACATAGATGTTTGATTTATGTTAAAGTCAAAGACCTTTTATTTGTGTTATTTATTTCAGACCACATATACAGAAACACCTATTATCACCCCCTGAAACTCCTGTATGCTGGACTCATTTCATTTACTAAATAACCCTGTGGTACAAAGGACTCTCTGACAGGAATCATTTCCATAGATAGCATACCCACCCATAATTAAGAGGTTACACTTAAGAAGTTGCATTTTATTTTCTTAGTTTTTTAAGTCATGGTAAAATCTTCATCCCACATCAAGTACATTAACAGTAAACGACACAAGTACAAAGTACATACAGAGAGAGAGAGATTTATTGACATTCAGTTCAAACTCAGGACAGATACTGGTACACTGGTCAACGTTAAATTCACAGTTTTTTCCCTTAAATGTATAAAATAAAGAATAAATGCATGCTTTGGAAAATGGTCATGAATAATTTTAACATGCACATGATCATTATCAGACCTAGTACCCTTCAACTTCTTGTTTATGACTGGCTAGTGGCTATCACAGGTTTTCTAGCATTTGTAGAAATAGTGGGCCTTAAATGTAATTGAAAAAAATATATGATATGTATTTTTCCCCACATTTGTAAACAAATATTAAAAATAAAATGGTGCCCAGTGTTCTCAGGGGCTCAATGTTCCAGTTATCCTTCCTTTTTTTGGTTTTACTTGTGTCTATTAAGCACCATGTTTGCATTGCGGACAGTGTACAACATGAGCAGAGAGAGAAAAAAATTATGCATTATACTTTTTTTTTTTTAAAGTAAACAAAAAACAATCGAAAAAAGACCATGAACATGAATAGCCATGCTTAGGCAAGTGCTTTTGGGGATCCATAATAAAGTAAAGTAAAAACATTGTAAATGAAATTTGGAAATACATGTCCCCCCTTTTTTTATTCCTCCCTTCTGTAAAGTTATTTTTTTCCCTACACATCGTTTGGTGCTTTTTCCCTTTTTTTCCCCTTCCCACCCTTCCCAAGGTCTGTCCACCGGTAAGCACAACATGGTAATAGTACTGATATGTTGGCAATAATACCCACTGTACCCTCAAGTCAGTGACATTGGAAAATGACATTTGAAAAAAAAAAAGAAAACATACTGACAGACATTTTAGAACAAAAAATAAATAAACATAGCAAAAACAAACCCTGGCTACATTTTACATGAATAATAAGAAACAAAATAAATGAAGATAAACATAGACATGGTAAGGCTTTCTGAGAGGCTGTTTATGCATTTCTTTCCTTTTTGTCCTCCTCTACCCCTTTTCTAACAACTATTGGCAGGAAAAAAAAAACGGGTCTCCTTCCGCCAGGAGCCCGGTCCCCGCCGGCCCGGTGCAGGGAGATCACCATACAGCGCTCAGGGACCCCCTCCCCTTTCATTAAATAAAAACAGGTAGACCAGGGTTTTCTACAAATGTCTTCTAAATCAGTAGATCTCAAAATGTTCCAGGGACCCCCCCAGAAGAGAGGGTTTGTGTTAAAAAAGCGTTTCATGATTTTTCATCTTTTTTTCTAAAATAGCAGATGTACAAGATCGCAGCGCGCTGTGAGCTTGTACATCTGCTATTTTTTGTAGATCTGTAGATCTCCTTTTTTGTAGATTTTTTGTCGATTGTTTTGGTAGATTGTAGATTTTTGTAGATCTGCTATTTTTCAATAGCCAACGCTTAAATATAAAATGACATGGATTCTTTCCCGGTTTTAATGGGTTGAAGTGGTTAATTAAATGAAAACAGGTGCACCAGGGTTGAAGAGGTTAATTCATCTGTGGGTGTGAGATGTTTCTCAGAGGTGCACCTCTCCTGAAAACGGAATTATTAACCATCAAATCTCTTAAAGCAGACTGTAGTGACGATCTCGTCCATCCAGGAAACCATCGCCTTGACGTTGGTGTGCATAGAAGGACCTCCAGGTACCCAACCATTAATGTTGTTACCATACAGCGTCCAGGAGGCATCGTCGTTCTCACACAGCACTGGTGCTCCCAAGTCCCACTGAAACAAGAAGCAGTTGTGTTTTTCAATGTGTGTTATTATGTGTAATGTGTGTTATTATGTGTAAATATCATGTGATGTTTTCATCTCTGTGTCACTCACATAGGGATAGGACTCTGAGCGTCCAGTACAGAACGTAGTGCTGGTGAGCCATTTGTCAGCGGTCAAGTGGGGGGGAGGATTTGGAGGCCACTCACGTCTGCACTGATCATTGCTGATGATAGTGAGAGAAATCTCCTCGAGCTTGGTATGGTCAAATTCTGGGGGAAAACACACAGGATTCAAAGTTGAGGACTTTGTACACAGTCATTTATTAATACAGTGGAAAATTGTCATCCATTACAAAATACATATTTAACCACTTTTTAACCCCTATTTTTGGCATGTCGTTATAGGAAAAAATACGTATTTATTTATTGTTCACACATTTTCGAAAATAGTGATACACAAGCTCTCAACATGCTGTGATGTGAGCTTGTAGATCATCTATTTCAACTCCGAATATAATGTTGAGATTATGAATTGCCAGTGAAGACTCTAGGCAGAAGTACAGGAAGTCCCGCCCTAAAGCCCTCAAGGAAGTTACGTTAATGCTGTGCAGATCTGTGTACATCCCAGGAAATGAATACTGTGCTGTGATTGGTCAATGAAAAAGCGCTTCCAGGGGAAGTACATACAACGTAAGTCCCGCCCCATTATCAGTACATGCTGATAATGTGACCAATCAAATTCCTTGTTAACCTGTATGAATGTGTGTTTATGTTGTTTCCTCACCGTCAACCTCCCATCCAGTGACCTTGCACGTCTTGCCAACAGGGAGGAAGTCACCAGCCTCAGGGACACACACAGGCTTAACATACTTGTTAATCTTCGCAGGTTTCCACAGTTTGAGTAACACCATGTCATACTGAGGATAGTTGGATGCAGTCGCTTTGGGGTGCCTGAAGACCTATCAGAGAAATGACAGGCACACGTTTAGATTAACCACATAAGCCCTGTTTCCATAAAAGAAAACATTTAAAAGCTCAGATTGTAGATCTATTTTCAAAGGAGCTGTGAATCTGTCTGGAGAGATTAGTGTGAACATAGTGTTAGTTATGTAATATCTTCTGACACATGTTTGAAGTTCATACTGTACCTTTTCAATCCAGATCTTCTGTTGAGTGGTTTCAGTGGTAGAGTCACGGTCGTGAGCTCCCAGCAGCACATAGTCAAAGCACGAACTGGAGACGTCCTGTAAGCCGGTGGTCACTACAAAATACTGATTAATCAGTACACCATTACCAAGAAACACCCCATAATCATCACGATTCTGAAAGATAAAAGGTAAAGTGTGAATCAGGCAGACTAGACATATTGTGAGCTTGTAGTTCTTTTTGCCGTGTGACACCGTCGTACAATGGAGCACTTCTCCAAGATATGACCTTGTTCTATTAGCTCAGTGGTTCTCAAAGAGGGGTCCGGGGACCCCCAGGGGTCCCTGAAGGGGCTCCAGGGGGTCCCCAGCCAAATGCGTTACTATAGTATGTGTCACTTCCTAGTGTCCTTGAGCACGACACTGAACCCATAACTGTTAGGGAGGGGTTCAGGGTCTTGCTCAAGGACACCTCAAAACTCAGCCAGGAGGAGCCGGGGATTGAACCGGGAACCTTCTGATTCCAAGACGACCGCTGCACCTCTTGAGCCACTGCTGACCTGTTGTATAATGTATATTTATATGTATATGTATATTCATATGTATAATGTATATTTACATAGATAGCCACCATCCAGGGCCAGGAATGTGGAACAGACTCTTCACCGTTGATGACTAAAGGTAGAACTGCAGGCCGAATCCCACACTCTTCATCTCTCATCTCTACACATGATAAAACACACCAGGACAGCTCTAAATACATACAATTAAATAGCTTACATTTAATGACACACACACACACACACACACACACACACACACACACACACACACACACACACACACACACACACACACACACACACACACACACACACACACACACACACACACACACACACACACACACAGCATGCTTCAATTCAATGGACATTGAAACATAAACACACCTTTCATGGCAGATATGATGAACTTCTTGCTGGATGTCCAGTAGACGGTGGGCGTGTCTGGAACGCCACACACTTCAGGACTCCTAACCATAAAACCCGCCATCAGCCAATCACGGCCTTTTTTGACCATGATGGAACCTCCTCTGTCGGCCTGATGAGACACAAGTAAGCATTGTTCACCTCCAGCGCTCAGTTTCTGTTAAAGCACGCTGTCACATATTTACAATGTAAAGTCTTTACAATTTATTTTATTTTTCTACATCTAATTTATTTCCAGGAAGAGAGAAAGGCTATAGTAATTTTCTGTTAGCTTGGAATCCCCATCGATGATGTCATTGGCAGGCAGGTTCCTGAGCTGTGTACATTAAGATTTGAATGGCATTCTTACTACGCATGCGTCCTGGCCTCCTGTCACGTTTTCTGCACAGATCATGTTGTCATCTAACCTGCCGCTCCAGATCCGGTTACAACGGTCAAGGTCAGTTACCTTAACGCTCACTCCTTGAAGAGCTCTGGGGAATGGTAGCGGTTCTATAGATACAAACAAACAAACAAACAACAAAATCATTATTAGTGTGAGTATAAGGTTCTGACTGCAAGATTAACAACTTAAACCCTGTGTTCCTATTTTGGGCATGTTATCGATCCCCAGGGTGTCATTTTGGGGGTCCCGTGCTTACCTTCTCCGACGTGACCCCAGCCATAGACCATGGCGTCCGTACCAGCGTGAAACACACTGCCGTCGTCTGCCAGGCAAGCAGGTTTGATGTCCTCAGTGTCCTTGACGGGTGAGTCCATTTTCAGCAGAGCTTGGTCGTTACCCCACCGTCCGCTATAGGAAGATCAGAATAATCCAATATTAGTTATTAATAACACTAGAATAATCAATGTTGATCTTGGTCATGCACAATCATGCACATCCTTACATTCGAGAGCACTGTTGGTTGACCCTGAAATCAACAACGCCTCTCTGCACACCTCCTGCCTGATCCAGGTTGGTCCGTCCAAGCTGGACTCTCAAGGTCATTGGGTTGATGTTTCTGGAGGAGAGAAATATCCCATTTAGTCATGCTATATTCCTTGGTTTCGTACTGTTGTTCCCCCCCCTCTCTCTCCCTTCCCTCTACCTATATCCCTCTCTCTCTCCGCCCCCTCTGTCTCTCGTGCATGTGCACAGAATGACAGGCTAACGACACAAACACAGGGAGGAGGACCCTAAGCCCCCGATCTCTCAGGGGAATCGCCCCTGGTGTAATAATATGAATGAACTTACTTTAGGCATTGTTTGGGAAGGTAGACATGTCGAGCGTCCACGAGAGTCCCGCTGCAGATGTGTTCAGAGTCTCGTTGAATGCTGACAGCAGACGGAAGTTTAGCTGGAGTTCCTCCAAGAATGTCAGGTTCCTGTTGGGTGGGTACACCTGCCATCGCCGCACACACTGGAACAGGGATCAGAGAAATAATAAGACCTACAGTACATATAGGCTAGGCTATACAAAACATGGCATCTAAAAAAATAATTAGCCTAAAAATAATTAGCAAAAAGAAACAACATTATGAAATTTGTCTTACTGCAGAGAGCAATGATCAGAATGATGTAAGGACGGCACCACCATTTGAACTGGAGGCTTATGTCAGCCATCGTGGCACAGAGGCCCGGCAGAGATCTGAAATAAGAAGGACACTTTGATCACAGCAGCGCCAGAACGAAACCTTTGACCTTCATGGAATAAAACATAAAACACATAAGACCACATTTAGTAATCAAACCTGATTCAAGACTCGCTCTGATGGTATCCAAGCAGGAAGTAGATTCAGATGCTCCTTGGCAGTCTAGGGGAGGGAGATTCACTGGAAGAACTAATCCGTGGAAGGGATACCTGGGATCTGGTTACTGCTTCTCTCTGAAGAAGTGGTTGAGGTCTCGAGTACGCCGTTGGACTAGAACGAACTGATGGATTGTCTTGTCTTATATACCCTTGTCTGTAGGGTGCTAGTGTCATCAGGGTGATGTCAGTCATATCCATATATGGAGCCCCCGATATCAGTCATGCCCAAAGATAGGGTCTATGATGTCAGAGCTTGGTATATCAGTTTATCTCCATATATACAACAACGTCGATATGTCGTAGATGACTGACGTCATAGACTAGCCAGATGAAGATCCACATGGAAGCAACACTGGCATTTTATGCCCATATTTGGAGATGTCATACATATATGCCTATATATGGGCATATGGGTTGGAGAGATAGATCGGGGCTGAGGCAACGATCAGCTCTCAATTCTTACCTTTTTCTGTATCGTATCAAAAAACAAGAAAGATAGCCCCGGTATTCTACAGATGTCTGTATAGTTCTGATGGTCTGGAAAAAAAGTAATGGATGGGTTGAAACAACCTTTTAAAGCAGTTTTGTTCCTGATCATTCCTGATCAGTAACGTCAACATGGAGGTACATTCCTGATTATGTTCGGCCATTCCTGCTCCACTCAAAGCCAGGCAGAACTAAAAAGAAAGTTTCAATGTTGTTGGGTGCCTCGGGGCTAAAGCACCCAGTAGAAATGACGAGCACCCATCACAAACTCATCACAAGAGAGAGAGAGAGAGAGAGAGAGAGAGAGAGAGAGAGATAGAGAGAGATAGAGAGAGACAGACAGACAGACAGACAGACAGACAGACAGACAGACAGACAGACAGACAGACAGACAGACAGACAGACAGACAGAAAGAGAGAGAGAGATAGACAGAGAGACAGAGACAGAGAGAGAGACAGAGAGAGAGAGAGAGAGAGAGAGAGAGAGAGAGAGAGAGAGAGACACACACACAGAGAGAGAGACAGAGACAGAGAGACAGAGAGAGAGAGAGAGAGAGAGAGAGAGAGTTGAGAATGATGAGAGCGATGGTTGTACTGAGTGTCAGTTAGCTTTCACATCCACATAAATGAGCCAGAGTTAGCCATCTGTAGTCCCTGAGCAGGCTGTTAAAAAGTGGTGATATATAGCTATCCGTACAAAAAAAGACATCGATACAAAACAAGAATATAGCTGCAAGCAGCGATAATACGGGGCCAGTGAATAGAGAGAGAGAGAGACATGGAAACGGAATAGATTGAAGAGAGAGAGAGAGTGACATGGAAACAATAGATTGATGAGAGAGAGAGATGGAAACATAATGGTTTGATTGGACATCTCAACCTACTGCCATTAACAGGATTCGAACTCTCAACCTTCAGACTAATAGGCTGCAACACTACCTATAGTGCTATAGCTTTGTCCAGGCTGATATTGTCTGTTGAAGATCATAAACTCTTGCCTTCTTTCATGAACCAAGCCCCTGTTTCACTAACACTAAGATCACAAACCATTTACCAATGAAGAAATTGTACATCTCCTCAGAACCAAAACCACTGAAAGTAGCCGATCTACAAGCTCACAAACCATGAAAAGTTGTGAGATTGTAGATCAGCTATTTTCAGAATGAAGTATGTCATACGTTGAAAAAACGTACTCTCAAATAAGCATTTCAGGTTATCTTTACCATTTGCACATGTATTCATTGATACAGTCATGTTGTTTGCAATTCAACTTAAATTAAGTCTGCATCAAGTGAGGCTTGAACTGGCGACCTTGAGATTGTGAGGCATTCATTTAAGGGAGACGCCATTGGCCCAACAGACAAGTAACTGTGAAAAAGGAGATCACACAGATGATACAGTTTCACGCAAATAGCTGAAAAATCCTGGGTTTAAGTGTTTTTCAAACTGCTCAAAATTGCGGACAATCTAAGGGCGGAGCTTACTGGTCAAAGCGATAGATGTGTTCCTCATGAGTCAAGGCACAAGTGTAAGCAAGTTTCACGACTTTCGGCCAAACGAGGCATGACTTTTGCCTGTTTAAAATTTGCATTTTCAAAAAATTGCTATAGCGCCCCCCTTTGGCCAATTGGAGTGAGATTGGTTTCAGTGATATTTGGAACGACTCTCTACATTACTGCAACGTTTCAAAGAAATGTGAGTCTTACATGTATGTGTTAGGGGCAGATGAATAATTTTCATAAAACTGCAATAGTTAAAATCTATCTCCTCCTGGGATTTTTGAGCAATCTGCACGAAACATTTAACACTTGAACTTTGGACCACTGCCTACAAAAAAATCCAACGGATTTTCCATAAGTGAAAAAATGCAGAAGTTAGGAGCCAATGACTGTTTTTCATATAATTCAAAATGGTAGGCGATCTAAAGGTCAGAGGTCAAAAGTCAGACCACGAAAGTTGTCGGGCATGAAGAGACGCATGTGTGTATCGAAGTTTCATGGTTGTAGGTCAAACAGGGCATGAGTTGTACCTGTTCAAAGTTGGCACTTTCAATTGAGTGCTATAGCGCCACCCTTTGACGAATGAGTGTGAGAATTATTTTTTGGTATTTTTTCATGAGCATCTACCATATGGCCGAGTTTCGTAAAAAGCGTATGCACGGTTAAGCCAGAACTGGCAAAAACAAGTATTTTTCAAACTGCTCAAAATTGCGGAAAATCTAAGGGCGGAGCTTAATGGTCAAATCGATACGTGTGTTCCTCATGAGTCAAGGCACATGTGTAAGCAAGTTTCACGACTTTCGGCCAAACGAGGCATGACTTATGCCTGTTTAAAGTCTGCCTTTTCAAAAAATTGCTATAGCGCCCCCTTTTGGCCAATTGGAGTAAGATTGGTTTCAGTGATATTTGGAATGACCCTGTACATTTCTGCAAAGTTTCAAAGAAATGTGAGTCTGCATGTATGTTTTAGGCACAGATGAATACTTTTCATAAAACTGTAATAGTTAAAATCTATCTCCTCCTGGGATTTTTGAGCAATCTGCACGAAACGTTTAACACTTGAACTTTGGACCACTGCCTACAAAAAATTCCAACGGATTTTCCATAAGTGAAAAAATGCAGAAGTTAGGAGCCAATGACTGTTTTTCATATAATTCAAAATGGTGGGAGATCTAAAGGTCAGAGGTCAAAAGTCAGAGTGTGAAAGTTGTTCAGCATGAGGAGACGCATATGTGTATCCAAGTTTCATGGCTCTAGGTCAAACAGGGCATGAGTTGTACCTGTTCAAAGTTGCCATTTTCAATTGAGTGCTATAGCGCCACCTTTGGACGAAAGATTGTGAGAATTATTTCTTCATTGTTTTTCATGACCATCTACCATATGGCCGAGTTTCGTAAAAAGCGACTGCACGGTTCAGCCAGAACTGCGAAAAGTGGCAGAAGAAGAAGAAGAAGAAGAAGAAGTAGTAGTGAGAGAATACTGCCAATAACAATACGGTTCCAGAGCTGAGCTCTGGCCCCGTAATAAGTAGACATAGTACATGAGACGGAATAATTACAATAGAATATGAGAAATGACACCAGTGACAAATGGAGCTGATAATTACCCATGATTACACATTTTGGTTTGCTTTAAGCCAGTGGTTCTCAAACCTTTTCATGTCAAGGACCCCCAAATTGACACTTATTAGCCCGCGGACCCCCATTTGAAAAAATAAGCCAGGGACCCCATAAGAGAAGATTTTGACGGCTCAAGCCGTAAAAAGAATAGTTTCAAGGAACCCCAGTTTGACATGCATTAGGCTACGGACCCCCATTTAATGGCATTTCTATCCCTGGGACCCCAATTTATATTATAAAATCAATGTTAATTTAACTCTGAGAGTGTACAAATGGAACCAAATGGACCCTAACGGGTCCATTTGGTTCCATTTGTACACTCTCAGAGGTACAACCACATAAGGGTCCATTTGGTTCCTATCCATCATTTAGTTGGGGACCCTCTGGAACCCCCTCAAGTACCCCTGGGGGTCCCCGGACCCCACTTTGAGAACCAATGGTCTATGAGGTCGGTATAACTGCATTAAGCCCCCTGGTGGTGTTTTTAAGGTGTTTTATGTCTTCTCTGACTATTTTGAGTTTCTACCTGGAGGCTGAAACCTTGAGGGTCAAACGTGCCAATAGAAAAACAGCGCTTTAATGACACAGTCAAATTATACCCTCCCCCTCATTATCATAACACAACAGGTGTGGGCATGAGGAGGAGGAGGGACTAGGACAGGTGGGTGGTGCTAAGGTGGTGGAGGAGGTGCTAAGGTGAGAACCAGGTATACTTAATGAACTGGAGGCGTGTCCACATAAAAACATAATTTTAACACTTTCTGTACACTTTTTTTTTTAAATCTTCCTCCTAGTATAACCATAATACCTGATGATTATGTTTTAGGGGGGGGGGAATCACTGAGTAAAAACTGTGGGTACTTTCCTCACCACTGACCAGAGGTGGAACATAGAAGCTATACAGAGGTATACGCTGGAAGTTTAGCCAGCATGGCTTCATAATGGAGTGTGCACCGAGCTACAATGTGGAAAGTAACCAAGTACATTTACTCAAGTACTGTACTTAAGTACAATGTTGAGGTATTTTTTAATTCATTGGAGTATTTCCAATTTTCTATACTTTTACTTCTACCCCATTACATCTCAGAGGCAAATATTGTACTTTTACTCCACTACAATTATTTGAAAACTTTAGTTATTAGTTACTTTGTAGATGTAGATCATTACAAAACATACATTAACCACTTCGGCCCTATATACATTTCGGCCATTTGAAAATAGCCGATCTACAAGCTCACAATGCGTCGCATCGTGACGCATTGTGAGCTTGTAGATCCCCCCCCCCCACACACACACACACACACACACACACACACACACACACGCTTTGCATGTGCCAACCAGCCGAATCAGACCACTCAGCCTCAACACAAGTTCACAACCTCCAAAGGTTGGCAAAGCTTTGCTACTACCATCATCTGTAATAGTCCGGGTCAAGAGTTCACCAGGGCCTTTACGCAGAGGGCTGGGCGATGTGTCTTCACATCAATATCACGGTTATTTCAAACGTTTGTGTGTGTGGGCGTGGGCGTGCGCGCGTGCGTCTGTGTGTGTGTGTGCGTGTGTGCTTGACAATTGGGAAAAGATTCAGGCTTAGGATAAGACATTTGGAGGTTAGGTTTAGGGATAGGACATGGCATTAGAGTAGAGGTGTAATGATATAGTAACTGCATCGAAAAAAAACGTTTTGAAAATCATTTTGAAAAACAGCAAAATATTGCATCGTTTGACTTTGTATCTATCGAATCATTTTGCAATGCAAATAATCAATTTGATCAATAAATACTAAGTACTTTTAAGAAGAAAACAGAGAAAGAGGGGTTTATATCCAGTATCCAGGAATTTTTTTTTTTCACACAGAATTTTTGGGTAAATAAATAGTTACTATATCGATTTTAAATCACTGAATGGAATCGTATCGTTCTAAATTAACCTGTCCTGTATCGTTCATGTATCGACGCCCACGTATCGTGATACGCATCGAATCGTTGCGTAAATTAGAGTTAAACATTATACTTAGCTGTGTGCCAGGGTCAGGCATTGCTGATCTATAAGCTCACAACGCGTCGCAGTGCGACACGTTTTGACCTTAGAGATTCAAACGGCTCATTTCCACCACGTTAAAAAGAAATGGAGAAATTAAGCTTTTAGTCAAGGAGTAACATTGGAGCTCCATATATGGGCACAAAAGGGGGCAAAAGGGGGCATGCCCATATATGGGCACACACATCAGCGCTCTGCATATGGGCATAAAAGGGACAATGACTGACATATACAGGTATCTCCATAAATGGGCATAAAAGGGACAATGACTGACAGATACAGATATCTCCATATATGGGCATAAAAGGGACAATGACTGACAGATACAGATATCTCCATATATGGGCATAAAAGGGACAATGACTGACAGATACAGATATCTCCATATATGGGCATAAAAGGGACAATGACTGACATACAGTATACAGATATCTCCATATATGGGCATCAAAGGGACACAGGTAGACAGATGCAGATATCTCCATACATGGGCACAAAAGGGACACAGACAGATGGGTACAACGCCGCCCAAACTCTAGATGTGAGGGAAGCGCAGCGGCCCGAACCTCTAGAATAGCACCAAAAAAAAGCAGATCTAAATCAGATCTGCTGTTTTTTTCCTGTGAGAGTTAACACTGTCATAGATGGGCAAAATGTTTTCAGCCATGACATTTTAACATAATGCAGTCTAATGTGTTTAGAAACACATCAATTAATTCCATTTACTGGGTCGTTAAGCATAGTAATGGATCATCAAAAGCACACATTTCTTGTCTGACGTTAGGTGGTTTGTTCTCACCTCTAAAGCGTTCCTTATCCACAGGCATAAGTGCAGAGACATGATTATGTGGTCAAAGTTGTGGACACCATCCTCCCACTCCTGGTACCTGTAAACCATGCTGCAATTCCAGCATGACTTTCTGTAGGTTGATATGCCTAAAAAGGAACAATATAAACATGGCATGCCTTTTTAAACAAACTGTGTCAAGTTGTGTCATGTACAGTATGATCATTAAGAGGTTATAAGAAAACGGATATTACTGACCTTCAACTACACCTGAGGTCGTCCGAATCCTCCCATCTGAAGTGATCCGTATAGGTTCGCTTAGAATGGCACCACACGCCTTGCATTTGGCCTCCTTTGGAATCAGGCACTTGGGAAAGGCATCTTTAGGCAATTTACCTCTGGACTGCAGTATGATCTCCTTAGGAAGTTCAGCAGGTATTTTTTTTATTTTCCATGAGGTACTTCACCATCTGTTCAACACCTTTATCGCATGGTGGATAACATGGTGAATAATTCTCCTCCTGTTCTGTGGTTGGCTGTGGAGGATGAAGGGTTCCCTCTTCAGTAGTTTTCACCCTCCTAAACAGTTGGCTTTCTGTCACAAACAGGTGCCATTTTGCAACTACTTTGTGGATGCAAGAATGCCTTGGTTTTGAACAAGGACAATGCCAACTGTTCTGCTTACTATCATACGCTACCATGACCCTTCCTAGTCTACTATAATAAGACACCTTCGACTCTTACACAGGGATGTGGAACTTTGTGGATGGTCCCCCAACAGTCAGCTTGACAGACAGGGGCACACCCTCAGCATCTGCCTCGTGTTGATGCTGTATGAGACTGGCCTTGCGCTCCTCACCAAACCACTTATTCTGCACCATTGTCACCAAGGCCTCCTCGGTCAAAGTCACTGTTGTGTTGTTTGCAAGTGGGGCGTATAATAATGAACGTATATGCTCACATTCAAAGGACAGCATCCTACTCCTTAAAGCAAAATCATAATTAAGACGACATTGGTCAACCTCACAAATTATTTTCTGTGTGGATCCCCAAATATTGTTCACAACGTGTATGGGTGTTGCTGGACCAGAAAATGACTTTTCAACAGCAAACACACCATTCCTCACATCAATGCACTCACTGGACAGATATCTTAGCCTGGTATCCAGCCTGCTTCGCTACGTTCGGCGGACCTTTTTTTCTCTCTTCGCTTCCCAGTCTGGAATGCACCCCATTGACTCGTCTTGCAGAACTACACTGGAACTACATATGTTACGTTAGGCAACGTCGTTGCTGATTGGATGTTGTTCAAAAGAATGACGAATCACAACGATCACACAGTTTTTTTGTCCCGCCCCGCACCACAGACCAATCAGAAGCCACGGCACGATTCGAAACGTTTGTCATGTCCCGCCTCCCTTGGAGATAGGAGGCATTCCAGACTGAGAGGCGAAGAGAGAAAAAAAAGTCCGCCGAACGTAGCGAATCAGGCTGGATCCCAGGCTACAGATATCTGTCTTTGGACACTGGTTCAAAGCAATCTACATGCTTTCTTTGTAAATGTACTTTTACATTTTTCTGATTTAACTCCCGCTCGCAGCATGGACAACTTACCATGACTTTTGTAGGCTTGCCTTGTACAGTGAGACCAGGTGACTTGGGGAGCTTTATAACTACTGGGTGCTTGTGAGGGACCTCTGGTTGTCGTCTCAGGACCTCTGTGTGCTTGTGGAGGACCTCTGGTTGTCGTCTCAGGACCTCTGTGTGCTTGTGGAGGACCTCTGGTTGCCGTATCAGGGCCTCTGTGGGCTGTCCAAGGGCCAGGGCCTGCAATTTGCCATTAACAATTAATTGTGTTTTTTGCATTGAACACTGGAATTTACACGTCAAAATTCCATGAATGCTTGCCTTTTCAGACAAAACTGCACAGGGCACATGATGTAATAATTGTGAAAGCAGGCTTACCTCTGTGGGCTGTCCAAGGGCCTGGGTTTCTGGGTGCTTGTGGGGAACCTCTGGGTGCTTTTTAAGGACTCCTGAGTCCTTGTCATGCAGTTTCAGGTGTGTCAAAAAACATGCTCTATTGAGTATTGTGACTGTGCAGTAGCAACAATGGAAGTGTGTGGTTTTTCGGCAATTCAAGCCACACTTTATGATTGTGAACTCTGAAAGAGGGAACAACAGTAAAGTAACAGTGACTGCGTTTACATGGACCCTAATATTCCACTTATAATCAGAATGACAGCGCTATCTGAATTAAAATGCAAACTGTCAAGTGGAAGAGAATATTCCAATCCAGTATTATCGGAAGTAATTCTCATTCTGGTTGAGAGCGGTGGTATAAACCTTTTGATATTCAGAACAGGAAAATATCAGTATGTAAACGTATGCCAATCATTTCTCTCTGTTTGCTATTACATCCTTATTTTCGTGCATCGCTGCATGATTGTTAATAGAGTCAACTTACAGTATTACAATAATCTTGGCAGCCTAGCATTGCTTAGTCCCTTTGTAGAGTACAGTCACATGCTAACCGGAGTTCTTCTTGTTTACATGAGGCATTTTTATTCTGATTGAGCTGTCATTTTGATTATAAATGGTATAATAGGGTCCATTTAACTCGACTTACAAGCGTAAAATCAGAGAAAACAGCATGAATCCTAGTCTAATAAAGGACTGTGTAAATGGTAACATAAGAGTGCAAAGGAACAATTTAAGGGCCAAGAATACAGAGGCAGATTTTGTTTTCCAATGCAGGATAAAAAAAAAACTACAGAAGATTAAAAACAATTGTCGTATATTAGCCCTTATTTGCTATATGTTATATGACAGTATGCAAGTAAAAACAGATTATTATTATAATAGCAAATATACTACAAGCTAAAGTAAGACTCATAGTGTTTGTTTGACTCAGACACACCGGCGTCGGCTAATCAATCAGGGACACTCTGATTGATTAGAAGTACATCTACATCCCTATTGTCAATCTGAAGACTGTTTGATCAGAGAACGGTCCCATCCTGCTCACACACAGAGCAGAGGAAGCAGCAGATAGAGACAGTACCATTTGCCAATGTTCAAAGGACTTCAGAGCATGATCAACAGGTGGGGGATCATTGACCCCCACCCCACATGAACCGTTTGCATTCAAATGTGAACCCACAGTTTAAAAGGTGAATGTAATGTAACTCAGGACTAGTATTGTCACAGGCCGTCAGGCTGCAGGGAGCTTCCGGCTCCTGGCTCTCTCTGCTATGCTGTTGTACTTGATGCTGAATACATTAATGAGTGGAAACCTTGGTCTAGACGTCTCTTCTCCTCCACTTCTTATTACAACTAACCAGCCGGGTAACACACAGTTTACTGCCTCATCATACACGTCACAATGCATGCTAAAATAGGTCAAATCAAAATACACGATGGTGAATACATGATATTCCATAGTACCTCTGTGCTTCACTGAAGCATGGCCTTTGATGTGGTAGTTGTCCAACATATACTGGCCACCATTGAAAGGACAGAAAGGACATCTGTACTGTTCAGTCATTTTGCAGTATTCTGCTTTGGGACTCCCACCGCCCTCATGTAACACAGATATGTGTCTCTACATAAGAGAAAACAAGCATAGACATAATAGGCACGATAATTAGTATAGGATGAAAGGCATGATAATTAGTATAGGATAAAATAAGCAACTCATTTCATTATTGTAACGTTATTGTGTAGACTCAACTTGTAACTTCGGCTAGGCCGTTAGCATGAACCAGCGCATGAATGCACAGTCTTCCAGACATAAAGTGCTGGTGCTTACAACTGTACATGCAGACCTTGTTGCTCAAATAGGATGACCATATTAGGATGTATGTATGTATGTATGTATATACATATCTCTCTCTAAATCTGTCACATACTACATTTAATCAAATATGCTCTATATTAGTTATGCATTTATTAAAAGCAGTGGTTCTCAAAAGTGGGATCCAGGGACCCTCAGGGTTCCTTGAGGGTTCTTGAGGGGTTTCCAAATGGACCCTTACAGGTCTGTAACTCTGAGAATGTACACATGGAACCAAATGGACCCTTACAGGTCTGTAACTCTGAGAATGTACACATGGAACCAAATGGACCCTTACAGGCCTGTAACTCTGAGTGTACTAATCTAATGGAACCAAATGGACCTTTACAGGTACATTTGGTTTCATTTGTACACTCATAGTTATGGGGGTCCTCGAAATTAAAACGTTTGAGAACCACTGATTTCAAGTAAGCCTCTTGACTTCTGTATTAATATTCAGCTTTATAACTAAATAAAATAATCTCTCTAAAGTCTTAGGCTTATCTTAAGAGAGGTAGCCCATTCTGAAACCACCATACGGTTTTATTTGCCAGGTTGTACAACAAAGGATTTCATCAACATTGTAAACATGAGCCAATTGCTAGCTCTAATGCTAACGGTTGCTAATGCTATTGCTATTAGTTAGCTGACGTACAGAAGTGCCCTGCACAGATTTCACGATTGCGCTGCACTGATTTAACATGACAATTACAAGTACATTATTAATTACAAGTCAATTATTAAAAGTACATAATGCATAATATCATGAATACATACATCAGTCTCACTTACTTCCATGGTTTAACTATTGTTTGCTGTTGTTTAACTGTTGCTTCGACTCATGGGGTGCCCTGAAACAGTGGGGCGCCCGCGGGGGGAACTTAAAACAAACTATGGTTTGAGCCTGCCCAGAATGGGAGGGGTTGATGGTTTAACTACACCCACAATCACTGTTTAACTCCGCCCACCATCAGCTCCGCCCTGTCTGCAAGGCTGCAGTCAGGGGCTTCTCGGTAGTTAATACCCTCACAAAAACATGCAGTAATCCTGGTCTCTATACTGCCTCCCTCTGGTCAGCCGGGGCGCCTGATGGAGGGGAAAGGAACTGGTAGGAATAAAGTGTTCCTTCCACGCGCTACGTCCTACCGGGGAAACTCCCCCCTGGCTGGTGATAAGAAGCGGCTTGCTACCTCTCATGCATTGAAGGAGGCATGAGCTCAGGTCTAGGCTCTCCCTAGGCTGGCAGAGGGAGTGTAGCGCCCAGGATTACATAGGCAATTGGCACTGGGTGAAAAATGAAGGGGTTACAAAATCGTGGGATAAAAAAAATAGAAATAAAAAAAATGTCATGTTGTCTGTCTGCATATCTTTGAAAAGAAAACCATACAAAAAAAATCATATAGAAGAATGGAACCCAGAGACACACTGCAAAGGAAAAACAGCGACCTCTGCTGTTCTTCCTCCTGAGTGTGACTCTGGGACAATGGCGACGCAGCACATGTGCGCAAGGAAACGGGTTTAAGTCTGCCTTCACCGCTCCACTTCCGGTGGTGAGCTTGCGTTTTCATTCCGACGATAACATTTCTACACGGAACACTAACATCACTTCTCCCAGAGAACATGGATAGTTTTGGTTATAAGCCCACTTGTTTCTATGATGAAAGAGTAAGTTCAAATGTGAATATCTTTCCGTGGTTTTGTCTGCTCCGCGGACGCTATTGTTAAATTAGTTTCGGTTTAAGTTTCGAGTCAGGAAGGATGACGGACACGTGAATCCCGCCCACTACATTTGATTGGATAAAGCGCGGCCTCTGAAGCCACGCCCACTCCCACACAGTGTGTACACGTTCTGACGAACCTTCAAGACAGATTCCAACGCAGTGCAGAATCTGTTCTTGAGAGATTAGTTTGAACGTAATCCGTGTAGTTTGTGGTGTTTAATTACTCCACGGCTGCGGCGACGTTGGCTGACTGGGGTAACCGAAAGTCTCGCCCCAAAGCACAATACCCCCATTTGTTTTCGGGGACCAGCGGTTCTTGAATTTGTTTTACTGAGGATAAGGTTAGAAATAAGTTTGGGCTTAGGCATAGTTTTACTGATGTTACGTTTAGGAATAAGGTTAGGTTTAGACATAGTTTACTGAGGTTACGTTTAGGAATACCAGTTGGGCAATTTCTTAATACTTTTGAAAGTTTTAAACACAAATCTTTCTTATGGGGCCTTATGAGTATGCGTACTTTACCTTTTTGTATTATTAACTTGTGACTTTCAAGACAAATATTGTGCTTTTGACTAAATGTATAAGAAGGGGAAGACAATACATTATGAATTACAAATTCCACTTATCTCTGTTATCTTGACATGGGTCTTACAGTGATATCTCTGTTATCTTGACATTGGGTCTTACAGTGATATCTCTGTTATCTTGACATTGGGTCTTACAGTGACAACTAGTCCTGTTACTCAGACAGTCCAGTCCAGTCCAGACCCATGGCTGTGTGCCAGAGACCACTTTTCCCAAACTGAACTTGTGGAAATTAAATATTTCCTCAGTGAGAATGAAGAATGCTACTGAATGTCTTTTAGTAGGTTTATTTGATACAACATGAAATAATATAATGAATAGACATACAAATAAATATGAGAGAGAGAGAGAGAGAGAGAGAGAGAGAGAGAGAGAATGCCACAGAATCGAGGGAAAAATATGTTGTGTGTATGACCTACAGTTCAAGAGTTATAGGCCAATAGTGAATCTGCATGTTATAGCGCCACCATGAGGCTGATTTGAACAATGGCATTTTTTCCTTGGCCTAGTGGGAATATGTGTACAAAGTTTTACCCAAACCCGACGCTGCGTTCATGATTTGAGGCATTTTGTACAAAACGGGTCACTAATGCAAACTTTGGAAGCCAATCTTAGCCAATCAGGATCTATCTTGATCACATGACTATAGAGATAATGTGTACCAAGCTAAAATGTTTAGCTAAAATAGGCCTCCTGGTGGCGCCATAACGTATTATATGGGGCGGCAGTGGCTCGGGGTAGAGTGGCCGGTAGAGCGGCCGGATGGAAGCCGTGAGGTTTCCAGTTGGATCCCGGGCTCCACCAGAAGTGTTACTGTCGAAGTGTCCTTGAGCAAGACACTGAACCCCTAGTTGCTCCCGACGAGCAGGTTGGTGCCTTGCATGGTTTCCTCCGCCATCAGTGTATGAATGTGTGTGTGAATGGGTGAATGTAATGCACAATCTATGTAAAGCGCATTGGATAAAAGCGCTATATAAATGCACCATTTACCATTTATAACAGACCGATGTGAAGAATTGACCTCCATGCCTTCGGCCTTGCGGAGACAAATACAGCCAGCTTATTGCGTAAAAATGTAATTTTTTTACCAACTACCCGAATGTCCCCCAGTTAAAAATCGCAGAAACGATAGAAAGCAATGAATGATGAATACATTTTAACACTTATCGTTACATTATTATCATTTAAAACTAATAAAGAACCCTTGTTGTAAGTTGTTCTTTAACTCAAATGGTTAGTCTCTCCGGTAGGAGAATCCATTTTGTCTCTTACAGAGCAGCCACCCGCTTAAAAAAATAAAAAAAAACAATCTCCATGAATTCATGGGGTGTGTAATTGATAGAAAATAAGTAATGTTTTGGAGTGAACTACTCCTTTAATTCATAATGTAATGATGTAATTCGTTCCATTCTTAGAAATGTAGTGGAGTCCAAAGTACAATACAATAAAACGTATCTGTAGTGGAGTGAAAGTCATAACTATTCAACAATCTCACGTTTGTAGATCGGCTATTTTTCAAAAGATTTTTTATTACATTTTGAACTTCTGAAATGGGACATTCTGCACAATGAGTACTTTCATTTTTGCTATTTTAAGTATATTTTGATGCCAATACTTTTATACTTTTACTCAAGTACATTTTGAAAACGGGACTTAAAGTAATGCTAGGTAACTTTTTCAATAAAACTAAAGTTAAATTGTATATCTTTTGTGAGTGGCAAATGTTTCACAACACCCACTCCATGAATTTCACCCCCGAAAGCCTTTTATTTATATATTTTCTATTGAACGTTGTCGAGCATGACTTTCCCACGAAAATGACGTCATCTGGCCGGAAAATGGAAGCGGAAATGCACCGGTTTCCTGTTTGGCCAGGAACTACTGCACCGGTTTCCTGTTTGGCCAGGAACTACCGCGCTAATAACAAAAAGGAAACTCACGCTGATTTTAACAGATTGTATGATTTGAAGAACGAAAAAAAAAACAGATAAAGAAAACACAGCTCACGGTAACTAAAGCTCCACTGGCTAAGAGAAACGATCCACAGATCGTATAAAACAAATAAAAGAACGCTTTTTGAAACGCTTCCGTCTTCCGGTGAAAACCAATGGAATTCTGGGTAACGGAGTAATAAATGAACGGCCTGCAGTGACGGTAATGACCAGCAGAGGCTGCTAAAAATCTTTTTTTTGAAATCTGCACTGTATAACTTTAAACTATCTACATTGCAGTATTGATACTTTTACTTCAGTAAAATATGTGAGTACTTCTTCTATCACTGGTAATATAGGTGTGTGTGTTATCCATTGATGATCTCCTGGCTGATGGCTCCAGGCAGGGTTATCCATTGATGATCTTCTGGCTGATGGCTCCAGGCAGGGTGTAGAGCAGCAGCGCCAGGAATAGAGCAGTGATGAGCAGCAGCAGAGCAGCAATGATGTACCTCTTATAGTTCCTCCAGATGAGGTGGAAAAAACATTTGAAAGGGTTGACCAACCATGAGAAGGAGGTGTCTGGACGACTGGAGAGGGAGGAGGGAGGAGGGAGGAGGGGGGGATTTGGTAGATTGGGACGTCATGATGTCATAGTACAATTTACAATCTACAATGTATTCATTTATCAGACGCTCGTTATCCAGAGTGACTTAAAGTAAACAAAGTAAACACATAGAATACAGAGAGACAGTGTAGTGACTCAGTAAACTATAGGATCATAGAATACAGAGAGACAGTGTAGTGTCTCAGTAAACTATAGGATCATAGAATACAGAGAGACAGTGTAGTGTCTCAGTAAACTATAGGATCATAGAATACAGAGAGACAGTGTAGTGTCTCAGTAAACTATAGGATCATAGAATACAGAGAGACAGTGTAGTGTCTCAGTAAACTATAGGATCATAGAATACAGAGAGACAGTGTAGAGTCTCAGTAAACTATAGGATCATAGAATACAGAGAGACAGTGTAGTGTCTCAGTAAACTATAGGATCATAGAATACAGAGAGACAGTGTAGTGTCTCAGTAAACTATAGGATCATAGAATACAGAGAGACAGTGTAGTGTCTCAGTAAACTATAGGATCACAGGTCAACAATAAACCTAGACTCAGTATAAACAGTAAATATGAAACAATACTTAACTGTCTCTGTCTCTGGCATGTCTCTGTCTCATATTTAAGTAATCTCATAATTAAGTAACCTCATATTTAAATAATCTCATATTTAAGTAATCTCATATTTAAGTAATCTCAAAATTAAGTAATCTCATATTTAAGTAATCTCATATTTAAGTCATCTCATATTTAAGTAATCTCATATTTAAGTCATCTCATAATTAAAGGTAGGGTAAGTGATTTTCTTTGGTTAAAATAAGTGTTAAACAGCTCTATACTCTGATAGTACTCATTGCTATAGAGTGTTTGTTCAGTAAAAGGAGTCTCCTTGTCTCTCCAGCTCTTTATAAAACAGAAAATGCATTTTCGTTTCAGTTTCATTTCCAATTTTATACAATCAGGATAGAGAACTCAATCAGGATATAGATTAAACAAGTGGAATCAGGGCCGTGTTAATGTCAAAATGCGCACTAGGCAACGGACAGTTTTCGCCCCCCCCCCCCCCCCCCCCCCCCCCCCAGCGCGCGCGTGCATGTGCGCGACCCGCGCGCGCGCGAAATTTTGCGGTTATTTCGCGGATTGTGGCCGTTTTTTTTTTTTTTTTTTGGGGGGCATTTTTAGGCCCCCCCCCCCCCCCGACAAGACATAGGCATGTGCCTACATTGCCTGTGCATAAACACGGCCCTGAGTGGAATTGGAAGTGATGACACTAAGAAATGAGCAGGCAAAATTGGAACTGGAACACTATAAAAATGAAGCTTAAAAATGGGTACTTTCTCCTGATTGGCTGAGATTTTGACACCTACCGGAAAACATATTTTCTGTTCATTAAAGAGCTGGAGAGACGGGGAGACTCCTGTTACTGAACAAACACTCTATAGCAATGATTACTATCAGAATATAGTGCTTTAACCTTTGAACAAAATACTTTTTGTTTTAACCCAAAAATATCACTTACCCTACCTTTAAGTAATCTCATAATTACAACTTACTTAGGTTTCTCCAGAGGCTCCGGCTCCTTTCTGGCTCGACCAACCGGATTCTTCTCCGCCTCCTCTGCTGTCACCAGGTGAAACTCCGCCTCCACTTTCCCCTGCAGGCCAATCAGAACACCTGTCAGTCAAACAGATGCCAAACCAATTCTCTCTATTTGTGTTTTTTTTTTTGTGGTTAAAACAAATGAACAAAAATATATAAATATATATAAATATATATAAATGGACTCAATGGTTTGGCGACCCTCCTGTAGTAACTCTGAGGACCCGCTAGGGGTCCTGGACTCCCGTAAGTATTAAATGGTACCGTGAACCAGGGGTTTCACCAACTAGTCGACTTTGTAACTAGTCGACTTGTACTAGTCTCCCCCAGGCCAAAAGCATGGCGAGAGAGTATGTTTTGCCCTCTGTCCGTCCGTCCGTCCGTCCGTCCGTCCGTGACTAGCTAATCTCCGCCACGGTTGGCCTGGTCGCTGTGAAACTGCACACACACACTCCCTGGATGCCACAGCAGAACCTCTGCCCCACATTTTTCAGATCAGCCTGTCATAGCGCCTCTATGAGGCCGACTTTTGCGAAACACATTTTTGGATATTACTCCGGCAGATTTTTTCCAAAAAACAAATCGGTACACAGTCTTTATATAGTCATGTGATCAACACGGATCTGTACGATTTTCCATTGGCTAAGATTGGCTTCCAAAGTTTGCAGGATTGGTTCGTTTTGAACAAAATGCCTCAAATCATGAACGCAGCAAGCGATTTCCGAGAAATTTTCCACGTAGATTCCCACTTGGCCCAGGAAGAAATGCCACTTTTTCACATCTGCCTTTTAGAGCACTACCAGGAGGCTGACTTTTGTAAAAACACATTTTTTGCTCTTACTCCGTCAGATTATGTCCAAAAAACAAGTACACAGCATCTCTATGTGATTAAGATGGATGTGTCCGGAATTTCTTATTCCATCCTAATTGGATAACATTGGCTTCCAAAGTTTGCAGGATAGGTCCGTTTTGAACAAAATGCCTCAAATCATGAACGCAGTGTGCGATTTCCATGACATTTTGCACACACATTCCCACTAGGCCGAGGAAGAAATGCCACCCTTTTCACATTGGCCTGTTATAGCGCCACCAGCAGGTCTAATTTAGCAAAACACAGTGTTGGAACAAATTGCCTAAAATCATGAATGCAGTGTCCGATTGCCGTGAAAGGCCTATGAAGAAATGGCACACTTTTCACATTGGCCTATTATAGCACCACCAGGCCACAATAACCGACCTGACCTGCCGGAGACGTGTGCTCCGAGGAGCACTTTTTCTAGTTGTTGTTTTTTCTCGTAATTTTCTTTTATTCTTTTATGTAGACCGACAAGGTAGCAGCTAATTTAAACTAGATTATAGTCATATAGTCTCATAGCGCGACCGAGTGCCACGCTATGAGCTTGTAGAACATTTTTAACTCATTTAACTTCTCTGCTGGGGGGTCCCTGGAACAACATATTTTGAGATGGGGGTCCGCGGCCAAATCCTACTATAATTCTAGTAACCTCTGTCTGTAGTGGTAGGTGAGTGAAGCTACCCGGTTCTCCTCAGTGGCTGGACCAATTGCTCTGATTTTGCACACAGCCATTGACCATTACCATCTGAACTTAACTGTGAAGCCCGTCTTTCAATTTCATCAAATCTCAGCGTTTATGTGTCAAACAATGTCGCCTCCCGGGTTGCCAGATCATGTGCGCATATCCCCCCACGGATGCGTCGACCGGGTATGGTCTAGTATATATAATTTTGGGTGGTCCTTGACATGAAAAAGTTTGCGCACCACTGGTATATAGCAACATATGTTTTTTAAAAACATTTGTAGAATCCCCAGAAGCAAAGATTTGAGTAAGATATTTATATATTAAAAGATTTAAACGCTTTTTCATGATTTAAAAAAAAAATAGCAGATCTACAAGCTTGTAGCGTGGCATTCGGTGCCACGCTATGAGCTGGCATATCTGCTATTTTTGAATAGCCAAAGAAATCTAAAAATGACACAGATGCGTTCCCGGTCTTAATGGGTTAACATCAATACGTCTGCTATGCAGAAGTTCAGAACCATCTGAAAACTAAACACCTGCTGTCACAAGACAGCAGCGCTGTCACAAGACATCTTCCACAAGACATCTTCCACAAGACATCTTCCACAAGACATCTTCCACAAGACATCTTCCACAAGACAGCAGCGCGACAACTTCCACAAGACAGCTTCCACAAGACATCTTCCACAAGACAGCTTCCACAAGACATCTTCCACAAGACATCTTCCACAAGACATCTTCTACAAGACAGCAGCACTGTCACAAGACAGCAGCTTCCACAAGACAGCGATTAAGTTTGCATCCCTCCCACGTTGATGCACTATAGTCTTTCTTAACGCTAACCTCCCACGTTGATGCACTGTAGTCTTTCTTAATGCTAACCTCCCACATTGATGCACTGTAGTCTTTCTTAATGCTAACCTCCCACGTTGATGCACTGTAGTCTTTCTTAATGCTAACCTCCCACATTGATACACTGTAGTCTTTCTTAATGCTAACCTCCCACATTGATGCACTGTAGTCTTTCTTAATGCTAACCTCCCACGTTGATGCACTGTAGTCTTTCTTAAGGCTAACCTCCCACATTGATGCACTGTAGTCTTTCTTAATGCTAACCTCCCACGTTGATGCACTATAGTCTTTCTTAACGCTAACCTCCCACGTTGATGCACTGTAGTCTTTCTTAATGCTAACCTCCCACATTGATGCACTGTAGTCTTTCTTAATGCTAACCTCCCACGTTGATGCACTGTAGACTTTCTTAATGCTAACCTCCCACGTTGATGCACTGTAGACTTTCTTAATGCTAACCTCCCACATTGATGCACTATAGTCTTTCTTAACGCTAACCAAAAAGAAGGCAGGGTGAGCATAACAAACGAGGAGGACAATGACAGCGAGTAGCCTAGCCCTGTGTGTTATTGACCAACAGCTGGATTTATTGTTGTACTTTGTTTAACGAGAAACGCCGCAGATAGTCATTTTGGTGAGTCCAGTTTCCATTCCTTTCTGTAGCATCTAAAATGGACGTGGATTGTGGCAATTGTGAAATAAATGCTATTGTTCGTTGTTGCAGTTTGATAAAGAGTGAAGGGCCTGAAGGCTTATGTTGCGTTTGTGTGTGTTTGTGTGTGTATATCCGTTGCCATGGCAACCTAGCTGCCTGCGGAATGCCGTGCCCCAGAGTGTTTTGTTTCATTACTATTTATATGCATTTGATGTTCAGAAACTATGATAGGATACTATTACATTGTGCGAGATGCTTGAAATCGCCGTCTTACAAAATACAATTGTCATCGTTAGGCTAGAACTCTACCCTCTGTATTATTACATAATAGGTAAACATCCACTAGTCGCACATTTTGAGGGGCAGGCGCTCAAGTAAATTATACTTTTTTTTGTTTACTTGGTCTGCTCTTTTTTCCCTCTACACCTATACCTCTTTGCCAAAAATTGCCGATCTACAAGCCCACAACGCCTCGCAGCGCGAGGCGTTGTGAGCTTGTAGATCTGCTATTTTTGGCAAAAGTTCTCCTCAGAAAAGGGATGCTAGGTTTCGAGTGGTTATGGTAAAAAGAAAAATCATATCACATAAAGATTTGGCGGACCCCCTGTAGTAACTCTGAGGACCCCCTAGGGGTCCCGGACCCCCTGTTGAAGACCCCTGCTGTAAACTGGGGGGAAAAAAAAAAATCTTCTTTTTTTCAAAAGGGCACTTCTGGCCAAGAGGGCAAAGGGCAGGTGCTCTAGCACCACCTAGAGTCTTTCTGTGCACGTCCCTGACTAGTCGGCTATACTAGTGAGTCAAATGTGTCAACTAGTTAAACTCGTTAGTGGTGAGCGGCCTACGGTGAGCTCTCCAGCCTTAGCAAAGGGCCACCATCCTCTGGCTCTCTTCTGCTGGAAGATGGAGATCTTCTCCAGCTCGTCCCTCAGCGTCTCCAGCCTGCACCACTTGGCAGACTTAGCCCCATGAGGGAACCCGTGCAGGTCCAGCTCTACTGTGCCTGTGCACACACACACACACACACACACACACACACACACACACACACACACACACACACACACACACACACACACACACACACACACACACACACACACACACACACACACACACACACACACACGATTGTAGAGTGGTAACTTTCTGTGCACAACTATGTATAAATCAGGCATGTCTAATCCTAACCCCTAAACCCTGACCTGCATATCTTCATATAATTGGTCCTCACTAATACTGATGTTAAAATGGTACCACCCCCCCCCCCCCCCCCCTTGCTCGCTGTGTCTCAGAGGAGGGCTGTGGACACTTCACTGCCACTGCCTACCAGTGACATCATTGTTAAGCAGGTTTTTATTTTTTCAAAAGGGATTCCATTTTTTTTATTAAGATTTTTATGAACGTGAGAACAATGGCTTCCATTATAGCATGCTAACATTATAGCGTGCTAACTTTCCAGGAATAGAAAGCCTGCAATTTCTATTAGCTTGGATGTTATGTTATGAACCGACCAATTATACGAAAATAGGTTGAAAATGGCCGAGGTCGTCCTTTAACTCTTTGACTGCCAATGCACGAGATTTCTCGTCATATTTTGCCATGGCCCACGCCGACAATGACGAAATGTTGTGTTTCCAGTGGTTTTGCACTAGATGGCGCTGTTCGCTCGCCTATGGGTCACCGTGTGGCTCTCTCTCTCTGTGAAGGAGAGGAGCAGCGGGGCAGGCGATCGCCAAACAAACAGCCCCGTTCTCTCCCTTGTAATTCGATCTGGAAGAATCCAGTTGTCTTTCTATGCACTGAATGACACTCGCGTGCGATGTATACTAAGTATTATTTTACACTTTGGCTGCTAGAAATTAGCAGATATACAAGCTTGTAGCGTGGCACCGAGTGCCACGCTACAAGCTTGTATATCTGCTATTTTTGAAAAATGGTGAAAATGTGTGCAAATCTTTGAATATATATTGTTTTAAGCGAACATTTTTAACTCTATTCTTTGCTTCTGGGGGGTCCCTGGAACAAAACGTTTTGAGATGGGGAGTCGGCGGCCAAATCATATTATTTTTTTTGGGGTCTTTGACATGAAAAAGTGTGAGCACCACTGATATAGAAACATGTGTTTTTTCAGAAAACTGTTGGGATTTAGAAGACATTTGTAGAATCGGCTAGAATCGGGGGGTCGATCATTCTGGAGATAAATATTCTATGATTTTTCAAAGGTTAGAGAAAACACTCGAAAATGGCAAAAATAATGTTTTATTTCTGGCAGTCAAAGAGTTAATATGCAGTCTCACCATCTTTTTCTGTTTTAACCATACAACAAGCCTTTTTCTTGCGAGGAGCAGGAAGGTGGTCGTCATAATGTCTGTTTCCCTCATTCTACTGTACATCTTGTCCTCATTCTACTGTACATCTTGTCCTCATTCTACTGTACACCTGGTCCTCATTCTACTGTACACCTGGTCCTCATTCTACTGTACACCTGGTCCTCATTCTACTGTACACCTGGTCCTCATTCTACTGTACATCTGGTCCTCATTCTACTGTACACCTGGTCCTCATTCTACTGTACACCTGGTCCTCATTCTACTGTACACCTGGTCCTCATTCTACTGTACATCTGGTCCTCATTCTACTGTACATCTGGTCCTCATTCTACTGTACATCTGGTCCTCATTCTACTGTACACCTGGTCCTCATTCTACTGTACATCTGGTCCTCATTCTACTGTACACCTGGTCCTCATTCTACTGTACACCTGGTCCTCATTCTACTGTACACCTGGTCCTCATTCTACTGTACACCTGGTCCTCATTCTACTGTACACCTGGTCCTCATTCTACTGTACACCTGGTCCTCATTCTACTGTACACCTGGTCCTCATTCTACTGTACATCTGGACCTCATTCTACTGTACACCTGGTCCTCATTCTACTGTACATCTGGTCCTCATTCTACTGTACACCTGGTCCTCATTCTACTGTACATCTGGACCTCATTCTACTGTACACCTGGTCCTCATTCTACTGTACATTTGGTCCTCATTCTACTGTACATCTGGTCCTCATTCTACTGTACATCTGGTCCTCATTCTACTGTACATTTGGTCCTCATTCTACTGTACATCTGGTCCTCATTCTACTGTACATCTGGTCCTCATTCTACTGTACATTTGGTCCTCATTCTACTGTACATTTGGTCCTCATTCTACTGTACACCTGGTCCTCATTCTACTGTACACCTGGTCCTCATTCTACTGTACACCTGGTCCTCATTCTACTGTACACCTGGTCCTCATTCTACTGTACACCTGGTCCTCATTCTACTGTACACCTGGTCCTCATTCTACTGTACATTTGGTCCTCATTCTACTGTACATTTGGTCCTCATTCTACTGTACATTTGGTCCTCATTCTACTGTACATTTGGTCCTCATTCTACTGTACATTTGGTCCTCATTCTACTGTACATTTGGTCCTCATTCTACTGTACATTTGGTCCTCATTCTACTGTACATCTGGTCCTCATTCTACTGTACACCTGGTCCTCATTCTACTGTACATTTGGTCCTCATTCTACTGTACACCTGGTCCTCATTCTACTGTACATCTGGTCCTCATTCTACTGTACACCTGGTCCTCATTCTACTGTACACCTGGTCCTCATTCTACTGTACACCTGGTCCTCATTCTACTGTACATTTGGTCCTCATTCTACTGTACATCTGGTCCTCATTCTACTGTACATTTGGTCCTCATTCTACTGTACATCTGGTCCTCATTCTACTGTACATTTGGTCCTCATTCTACTGTACATCTGGTCCTCATTCTACTGTACACCTGGTCCTCATTCTACTGTAAACCTGGTCCTCATTCTACTGTAAACCTGGTCCTCATTCTACTGTAAACCTGGTCCTCATTCTACTGTACATCTGGTCCTCATTCTACTGTACATCTGGTCCTCATTCTACTGTACATTTGGTCCTCATTCTACTGTACATTTGGTCCTCATTCTACTGTACATTTGGTCCTCATTCTACTGTACATTTGGTCCTCATTCTACTGTACATCTGGTCCTCATTCTACTGTACATTTGGTCCTCATTCTACTGTACATCTGGTCCTCATTCTACTGTACATTTGGTCCTCATTCTACTGTACATTTGGTCCTCATTCTACTGTACATTTGGTCCTCATTCTACTGTACATCTGGTCCTCATTCTACTGTACATTTGGTCCTCATTCTACTGTACATTTGGTCCTCATTCTACTGTACATCTGGTCCTCATTCTACTGTACACCTGGTCCTCATTCTACTGTACACCTGGTCCTCATTCTACTGTACACCTGGTCCTCATTCTACTGTACATTTGGTCCTCATTCTACTGTACACCTGGACCTCATTCTACTGTACACCTGGACCTCATTCTACTGTACATTTGGTCCTCATTCTACTGTACATCTGGTCCTCATTCTACTGTACACCTGGACCTCATTCTACTGTACATCTGGTCCTCATTCTACTGTACACCTGGTCCTCATTCTACTGTACATTTGGTCCTCATTCTACTGTACATTTGGTCCTCATTCTACTGTACATCTGGTCCTCATTCTACTGTACATCTGGTCCTCATTCTACTGTACATCTGGTCCTCATTCTACTGTACATCTGGTCCTCATTCTACTGTACATCTGGTCCTCATTCTACTGTACACCTGGTCCTCATTCTACTGTACACCTGGTCCTCATTCTACTGTACACCTGGTCCTCATTCTACTGTACATTTGGTCCTCATTCTACTGTACATCTGGTCCTCATTCTACTGTACACCTGGTCCTCATTCTACTGTACATTTGGTCCTCATTCTACTGTACATCTGGTCCTCATTCTACTGTACACCTGGTCCTCATTCTACTGTACACCTGGTCCTCATTCTACTGTACATCTGGTCCTCATTCTACTGTACACCTGGTCCTCATTCTACTGTACATCTGGTCCTCATTCTACTGTACATCTGGTCCTCATTCTACTGTACACCTGGTCCTCATTCTACTGTACACCTGGTCCTCATTCTACTGTACACCTGGTCCTCATTCTACTGTACATCTGGTCCTCATTCTACTGTACACCTGGTCCTCATTCTACTGTACATTTGGTCCTCATTCTACTGTACATCTGGTCCTCATTCTACTGTACATTTGGTCCTCATTCTACTGTACATCTGGTCCTCATTCTACTGTACACCTGGTCCTCATTCTACTGTACATCTGGTCCTCATTCTACTGTACATCTGGTCCTCATTCTACTGTACATCTGGTCCTCATTCTACTGTACATCTGGTCCTCATTCTACTGTACATCTGGTCCTCATTCTACTGTACATCTGGTCCTCATTCTACTGTACATTTGGTCCTCATTCTACTGTACATCTGGTCCTCATTCTACTGTACATCTGGTCCTCATTCTACTGTACATCTGGTCCTCATTCTACTGTACATTTGGTCCTCATTCTACTGTACATCTGGTCCTCATTCTACTGTACATCTGGTCCTCATTCTACTGTACATCTGGTCCTCATTCTACTGTACACCTGGTCCTCATTCTACTGTACACCTGGTCCTCATTCTACTGTACACCTGGTCCTCATTCTACTGTACACCTGGTCCTCATTCTACTGTACATCTGGTCCTCATTCTACTGTACATTTGGTCCTCATTCTACTGTACACCTGGTCCTCATTCTACTGTACACCTGGTCCTCATTCTACTGTACACCTGGTCCTCATTCTACTGTACATCTGGTCCTCATTCTACTGTACATTTGGTCCTCATTCTACTGTACACCTGGTCCTCATTCTACTGTACACCTGGTCCTCATTCTACTGTACATCTGGTCCTCATTCTACTGTACACCTGGACCTCATTCTACTGTACACCTGGTCCTCATTCTACTGTACACCTGGTCCTCATTCTACTGTACACCTGGACCTCATTCTACTGTACACCTGGTCCTCATTCTACTGTACATCTGGTCCTCATTCTACTGTACATCTGGTCCTCATTCTACTGTACATTTGGTCCTCATTCTACTGTACATCTGGACCTCATTCTACTGTACATCTGGACCTCATTCTACTGTACATCTGGTCCTCATTCTACTGTACATCTGGTCCTCATTCTACTGTACATTTGGTCCTCATTCTACTGTACATCTGGTCCTCATTCTACTGTACATCTGGTCCTCATTCTACTGTACATTTGGTCCTCATTCTACTGTACATTTGGTCCTCATTCTACTGTACATCTGGTCCTCATTCTACTGTACATCTGGTCCTCATTCTACTGTACATCTGGTCCTCATTCTACTGTACACCTGGTCCTCATTCTACTGTACACCTGGTCCTCATTCTACTGTACATCTGGTCCTCATTCTACTGTACACCTGGTCCTCATTCTACTGTACACCTGGTCCTCATTCTACTGTACACCTGGTCCTCATTCTACTGTACACCTGGTCCTCATTCTACTGTACACCTGGTCCTCATTCTACTGTACACCTGGTCCTCATTCTACTGTACACCTGGTCCTCATTCTACTGTACACCTGGTCCTCATTCTACTGTACACCTGGTCCTCATTCTACTGTACACCTGGTCCTCATTCTACTGTACACCTGGTCCTCATTCTACTGTACACCTGGTCCTCATTCTACTGTACACCTGGTCCTCATTCTACTGTACACCTGGTCCTCATTCTACTGTACACCTGGTCCTCATTCTACTGTACACCTGGTCCTCATTCTACTGTACATCTGGTCCTCATTCTACTGTACACCTGGTCCTCATTCTACTGTACATTTGGTCCTCATTCTACTGTACATCTGGACCTCATTCTACTGTACACCTGGTCCTCATTCTACTGTACATCTGGTCCTCATTCTACTGTACACCTGGTCCTCATTCTACTGTACATCTGGTCCTCATTCTACTGTACACCTGGTCCTCATTCTACTGTACATTTGGTCCTCATTCTACTGTACATCTGGTCCTCATTCTACTGTACATCTGGTCCTCATTCTACTGTACACCTGGTCCTCATTCTACTGTACACCTGGTCCTCATTCTACTGTACACCTGGTCCTCATTCTACTGTACACCTGGTCCTCATTCTACTGTACACCTGGTCCTCATTCTACTGTACATTTGGTCCTCATTCTACTGTACATCTGGTCCTCATTCTACTGTACATCTGGTCCTCATTCTACTGTACATCTGGTCCTCATTCTACTGTACACCTGGTCCTCATTCTACTGTACATTTGGTCCTCATTCTACTGTACATCTGGTCCTCATTCTACTGTACATTTGGTCCTCATTCTACTGTACATCTGGTCCTCATTCTACTGTACATTTGGTCCTCATTCTACTGTACATCTGGTCCTCATTCTACTGTACATTTGGTCCTCATTCTACTGTACACCTGGTCCTCATTCTACTGTACACCTGGT
The DNA here is from genome assembly GCF_963454915.1 of Gymnoscopelus microlampas. Lineage (NCBI taxonomy): Eukaryota > Metazoa > Chordata > Actinopteri > Myctophiformes > Myctophidae > Gymnoscopelus > Gymnoscopelus microlampas. The sequence continues at coordinate 47,056,771 of NC_139954.1, read as the reverse complement.
CCTCATTCTACTGTACATTTGGTCCTCATTCTACTGTACATCTGGTCCTCATTCTACTGTACATCTGGTCCTCATTCTACTGTACATTTGGTCCTCATTCTACTGTACATTTGGTCCTCATTCTACTGTACACCTGGTCCTCATTCTACTGTACACCTGGTCCTCATTCTACTGTACATCTGGTCCTCATTCTACTGTACATCTGGTCCTCATTCTACTGTACATTTGGTCCTCATTCTACTGTACATCTGGTCCTCATTCTACTGTACATCTGGTCCTCATTCTACTGTACACCTGGTCCTCATTCTACTGTACATTTGGTCCTCATTCTACTGTACATTTGGTCCTCATTCTACTGTAAACCTGGTCCTCATTCTACTGTACACCTGGTCCTCATTCTACTGTACATCTGGTCCTCATTCTACTGTACATCTGGTCCTCATTCTACTGTACATCTGGTCCTCATTCTACTGTACACCTGGTCCTCATTCTACTGTACATCTGGTCCTCATTCTACTGTACATCTGGTCCTCATTCTACTGTACATCTGGTCCTCATTCTACTGTACATCTGGTCCTCATTCTACTGTACATCTGGTCCTCATTCTACTGTACATCTGGTCCTCATTCTACTGTACACCTGGTCCTCATTCTACTGTACACCTGGTCCTCATTCTACTGTACATCTGGTCCTCATTCTACTGTACATCTGGTCCTCATTCTACTGTACATCTGGTCCTCATTCTACTGTACATCTGGTCCTCATTCTACTGTACACCTGGTCCTCATTCTACTGTACACCTGGTCCTCATTCTACTGTACATCTGGTCCTCATTCTACTGTACACCTGGTCCTCATTCTACTGTACATCTGGTCCTCATTCTACTGTACACCTGGTCCTCATTCTACTGTACACCTGGTCCTCATTCTACTGTACATCTGGTCCTCATTCTACTGTACACCTGGTCCTCATTCTACTGTACATCTGGTCCTCATTCTACTGTACATCTGGTCCTCATTCTACTGTACACCTGGTCCTCATTCTACTGTACACCTGGTCCTCATTCTACTGTACACCTGGTCCTCATTCTACTGTACACCTGGTCCTCATTCTACTGTACACCTGGTCCTCATTCTACTGTACACCTGGTCCTCATTCTACTGTACACCTGGTCCTCATTCTACTGTACATTTGGTCCTCATTCTACTGTACATTTGGTCCTCATTCTACTGTACACCTGGTCCTCATTCTACTGTACACCTGGTCCTCATTCTACTGTACACCTGGTCCTCATTCTACTGTACACCTGGTCCTCATTCTACTGTACATCTGGTCCTCATTCTACTGTACATTTGGTCCTCATTCTACTGTACATCTGGTCCTCATTCTACTGTACATTTGGTCCTCATTCTACTGTACACCTGGTCCTCATTCTACTGTACACCTGGTCCTCATTCTACTGTACATCTGGTCCTCATTCTACTGTACATCTGGTCCTCATTCTACTTTACACCTGGTCCTCATTCTACTGTACATCTGGACCTCATTCTACTGTACATCTGGACCTCATTCTACTGTACATCTGGTCCTCATTCTACTGTACATCTGGTCCTCATTCTACTGTACATTTGGTCCTCATTCTACTGTACATCTGGTCCTCATTCTACTGTACATCTGGTCCTCATTCTACTGTACATTTGGTCCTCATTCTACTGTACATCTGGTCCTCATTCTACTTTACATCTGGTCCTCATTCTACTGTACATTTGGTCCTCATTCTACTGTACATCTGGTCCTCATTCTACTGTACATCTGGTCCTCATTCTACTGTACATTTGGTCCTCACAGGAATAGTACAACTTACAATTTACAATGTAAGCGTTTATCAGACACTCTTAATCCAGAGTGATTTACAGTAAGCAAGGACAACACAAGGTAATACATTAAATGTATAGAAATAGTCATCTAGGATCATAGGTAAACCAATAACCTATCATCAGTCTAACAGTAGAATATATAATCTGTCCTTTGTAGCCTTTACATAAGAAACATAATATAATATAAAGGTAATACAAACACACACCCAGGAAGTCGTCGGATGAGAGTCTTTCAAAGTCCCACACCTGCATGACCAGAACAGCTGGCATCTTCTGCTCCGTCTGGTCCAGAGAGAAGATACTCTCTCTCTTACTGACCACCACAACCTGCGCGCGCGCACACACACACACACACACACACACACACACACACACACACACACACACACACACACACACACACACACACACACACACACACACACACACACACACACACACACACACACACACACACACACACACACACACACACACACACACACACACACACACACACACACACACACACACGAGTGGGTGGATGGATGGATGGATGGATGGATGAGTGAGTGGATGGATGGATGGATGGATGAGTGAGTGAGTGGATGGATGAGTGAGTGGATGGATGGATGGATGGATGGATGAGTGGATGAGTGGATGGATGAGTGAATGGATGAGTGAGTGGATGAGCGGATGGATGAGTGAGTGGATGGATGAGTGGATGGATGAGTGAGTGGATGGATGGATGGATGGATGGATGGATGGATGGATGGATGAGTGAGTGGATGGATGGATGGATGGATGGATGGATAGATGGATGGATGAGTGGACAGGTAGACAGATGGACAGATGGAAGGATGGATGGACCTTTTCAGCGGGCAGGTAGCTGAAAGGGAAGACGAATCTCCAGTTGAAGTTTCCTTCTCCGGTCAGAGAGTTGTAGTGAACGTCTGTCTCCTGGCGGTTCTCCTCCAAGCCCTTCAACCAGCTAGAGACAGACAGACAGACATTGTGTTCTTAGCAGAGAACACATTAGAGGGAATGAAGCTGCAGTGGTCTGTCTGTCTGTCTGTCTGTCTGTCTGTCTGTCTGTCTCACCCTTTAACATAGATGTCAGAGGACTGCTGTCCGGTCAGGAAGTTACTGTCCTCCAAAATCACATCCTCTGTGTTCCAGATGATGATACGCAACTCATACCTGCAAGCGCGCACGCACACACACGCACGCACACACACAGACACACACACAATCAGAGGAGAGAACTGTTAATGTATGCATTTGTAACCGAGAGTGTAGAAATGTAAGCAAACCAAACATCGTGTGTGTGTGTGTGTGTGTGTGTGTGTTTCACCCTTTAGGTTTGCGAGGGGAGATGACCACTGAGGGTCCGGGAGGAGGAAGATCCATGGGAAACATGTCCACCCACATCTGGACCTGACCCTACACACACGCGCGCACACACACACACGCGCGCACACACACACACACACACACACACACACACACACACACACACACACACACACACACACACACACACACACACACACACACACACACACACACACACACACACACACACACACACACACACACACACACACACACACAAAATGGGGTAGGATACGTGTACATATATATTATGTACAATAACAATCTTATTAATCAAAACAAACCACATTTATTTATTCTGTAAATCATTATGTGAGTGTTGTGAGCTTATAGATCGGCTATTTAAAAAAAATATATATATACATTTTTGAAAACGTGTTTACTGTGAGTACTTTTACTTTTGGTACTTAAAGTATATATTGATGCCAAATACTTTTGTACTTTTACTCAAGTACATTCTGAATACCAGACGTTTACTTGTAACTGAATACCAGACGTTTACTTGTAACAGAGTATTTCTTATGGTATTGATACTTTTACTTAAGTAAAAAATGTGAGTACATGATGGATGGTTGTGTACCTACTGATGGGTGGGCCTCAGTGTGTTGAGGTTGTGTACCTACTGATGGGTGGGCCTCAGTGTGTTGAGGTTGTGTACCTACTGATGGGTGGGCCTCAGTGTGTTGAGGTTGTGTACCTACTGATGGGTGGGCCTCAGTGTGTTGAGGTTGTGTACCTACTGATGGGTGGGCCTCAGTGTGTTGAGGTTGTGTACCCACCTGGTCCATGCCGGGCCGGGCCTTGTGGAACAGGGTTCTGGTCTCGATGTGTTCTGGAACCAGCCGGCAGCCATCTGGCATCTCTGACCAGCGATGGAGGATCTTCAGAGACAGATGTTCATACGACTCCACCGCCTCCTCATCTGGAACACACATTATTACCAGATTACACCAGATTATACCAGATTATTACCAGATTATACCAGATTATTACCAGATTATACCAGATTATACCATATTATTACCAGATTATACCATATTATTACCAGATTATACCAGATTATTACCAGATTATACCAGATTATACCAGATTATTACCAGATTATACCAGATTATACCAGATCACATCATTTTACATCAGTGGTTATCAATTTCTAACTTCAAGGACCAAAGAACAGGGGAAACTGTTCGGTCGACTGCAGGTGCGGTGGTCTCAAAAACATCAAGGAAAACTAGCAGAAAAATACTCGGTCGCTGCATAAATATTAAGGAAAACTCCTTAGACAGAGATTAAAAATATATTATTTATTTATTTTTAAATGCTCATAAAGTGCTTTGTGCTCATAGTGAGTTTTTTTATTTTATTGTTTTAATCCTCTAATAATATGAGGATTTTAATTCACCTCTCACTGGCCCTCATTTATCAACGGAGCGTAAAAAACGGCTTATATTTTTCCATATATTCGGCCGTACACCAACGTCGAAGTCACATTTATCACCAAATCCTATACAGCCAATTCTAGCGTACATCAGGTCGGAGCTTTGATAAATCTCACGTCTGAAAACGAGCGTCATTTAAATAACACGCCCTTAAATATTCACAAAACGCCCCGGCTTCACGACATGAAGAACCAGAATAAGACCCAAAAAAGCATGAAAAGCCAATAAGAAAGAGTTTCCCCCGCTCGCCACACACGCCCACGCCTCTCTCTCGCTCTCCTCACACACACACACACACACACACACGCCCGCCCAACTTGTCTTTCATGTAATCCGTAGCGTAGCGGTACAATCTTTGTTGTCACATAGGTAGGCTTGTAGCCTACATGAATGACATATTATGATACCAATCACATCGCCATGAATGGAATACGTTTGTATACCCATTTATTTAACCCATACCGAGCAGTGCGTGTTCGAGTTACACTAAATAAAGCAGTCATCAGACTCGGGCGGAATGCAGTGATCCCGTGCCGCCACGTTAATATTGGAGCATCGGCTTTATATCCTTAACCCAGCCAGGTTGTGTAGCCTACATAACTCTCTATGACATAACTCCATAACATAGGACAAGCTATTGTAAGTTTGTAGACCTCACTGTCCATGAAAAGATGGTCAGGACTCCCGAAAATTCTCTCGCAGAAGGGCTTGTATATTTTGAAAATAGCAGATCTACAAGCTCACAACCGAACTGTTGTGAGCTTGTAGATTATGTTTCCAACAGCATTGTCATACAGTCAGACAGTTTTTTCACTGATGAAAAACTAGACTAAAACGTTATGGAAGGACTAGTGGAGAAAAGATCCAGTAAAACTAAGACTATAGTGGAGAAGAGATCCAGTAGAACTAAGACTAGTGGAGAAGAGATCCAGTAGAACTAAGACTAGTGGAGAAGAGATCCAGTAGAACTAAGACTAGTGGAGAAGAGATCCAGTAGAACTAAGACATCCATGAAGACAGTCTTCCCAGTGTAGACCTTGTCCCCCCGAGTGTAGACCTTGTCCCCCCCCAGTGTAGACCTTGTCCCCCCCAGAGGACACTGACCTTCATCTATGAAGACGGTCTTCCCGGTGAAGACCTTGTCTCCCACACTGATCCTCCCTTGGCTGAAGTGAGGTCCATCCAGCCTGCTGTCTCTGCACAGCTTCACCAGCAGCTCTGAGGGCTTCAACCTGTCTCTCCACGCGTTGTACCCATCCCTGCAAGACAGACAGACAGACAGACAGACAGACAGACAGTCAGTGCTGCCAGATCTTATCTTCACTGTATGATTTTATCACACGTTGACTCCTGCTTCACAAGCTGGTCTTTCACAGGTGTGATGATTCTTTAACCGATAGAACGGATTTATAAGAGATAAGCCTCTCTCATACCACCATTATAACATCCTTTAGAAGAACAGATCTATAAGACCACTGTAACATCCTTTAGAAGAACAGATCTATAAGATCACTGTAACATCCTTTAGAAGATTCTACTGGATATACAGTAACATCCTTTAGAAGAACCGTTAATATGTTCTGTCTCATCGAAATAAACAAATAAGTGACAATGTAAAGTGCCATCACTGCAACACACACAGACAGACGGACGGACGGACGGACGGACGGACGGACGGACGGACGGACACATTAGAAATATTATGCCCACATAAACAGAAGTACAAGAATGCCTTGTACAAAGGACATAAACACTGCCAGTACAGTCAGATAATGGGAAAACAGCCAGTTACAAAGTGCATATAAGGCAGAACATTGTTACATATAATAATGTTGGCATACTTGTCAGACACAGCAGACAACAATCATGGGTAAAGCAGGGTTTCCTGCAGGAAAAAAGTTAGGCCCGGTGCTATCGCACGGGCGCGCTGAAATTGTGATTTTTGACAGATGGTGCCGTATACATAGTGAATGGTGGTGGTACAAACTACCCTCTGCCAATACAAACAAGGCCTTCACCATGGGCAAGAGAGAGAGAGAGAGAGAGAGAGAGAGAGAAAGAGAGAGAGAGAGAGAGAGAGAGAGAGAGAGAGAGAGAGAGAGAGAGAGAGAGAGAGAGAGAGGGGGGTAGAAGTCCAGGCTAATGGCGATCTCTCCCCCAAATGTCCTAATTATGGCTTCTCTTCAGGGACATCCATGGCCTTTGTCCCTGGAAGGCCAGCCTTTACCCAACTGATACTGAGCAGTACCTTGCTAATTGTTTAGCCCTCTTTTTGGAGAGGCTGGCCATTTGAAGGCCCCTCACAACCAACTTGTGCACAACCAACTAGGCTACCAAATTTTTTTTTTTTACATCTGTAGCCTAGCTGAGAGATGGTCTGCTTCTAACTGATGATATTTTAGCACTTTGGTTAGGAAGGCTTAGCCTGGTAAACCCTCCCTCCAGAAATCTCATTTCCATTTGATTTCAGAAGTGAGTCTGGTCTGATCCGCCTTTCTGCAATATTGGCTCTGTACGCCGAACTGACGAGCCTATCAGCGTCGTCGCTCATCGTTCTGTGATTGACAGCGACAGTTGGCCAATCAGGTGGCGAGTTCGAGTGAGCCCGAATGAAGCCGAGTGCAGCCTGAGTGCCTCCGACAAAAGACGAACGGCAGCCATTGTTGTTGTCCGAGTGCCTTCACGTCTTACCTTCGTTTTTAAAACGGTCTCAAACTTTTCTTTTGAGGCACGGAATTTACTATTAAGATATCGTTTGGATAGAATTTAGTTGTTTAACTTCATATATGTGGTCAATTAATCATGACAGAGCCTATTTAAAAATATAAATTCAGAGAACCGGGAGGGGCGGGCTGTGACACGCATGTATCACAATAAGGCAAGCTATTTTGGGCATGGCGATCTGAAAAGTCCCGTTGCGTCATATTAGTGACGGAGGTGGTAAAAATCCACTGCAATTGGCTGAAGGGGAAAAACGATCATTGGCTGAGGGGGTTGTCAGTCAACGGTATTACTCCCGCCCAACTCCAGCCCACAGCCAATATTGCAGAAAGGCGGATCAGGCCAGACTCACTTCTGAAATCAAATGGAAATGAGATTTCTGGAGGGAGGGTTTACCAGGCTAAGGAAGGCTTCCTCTAAGCTCTTATCAAAAGTACAGCCGACCTCGAGAATGAACACCTCCCTATGGTTTTCATTAACAACAATGACATCAGGGGTGTTAGCTGAAATGTTAGAGAACACAGAATCATCATTACACAGGCTAAACATATAAAGTACATAAATAAAGTACATCAATCAAAACATGCTTGGCTTCACAGTAGAATGCTTATACAGCATGATGGAGGACCTGAAAATAGTAGTGACATCTTTTGATATCAGATCCACTATTCTGTCATGCCTACTTATGTAGAGTCCCCTGTATACATGGCACCCATTTAAGATGTGGGACATGGTTTCAGCTATTTGTTCATGACCATGATGTATACGAGGAGCATGGTTGCTTGGAAACCAGATGGAGAGATTAAGTTTATTTTTATTTTTTTTCTATAATTTTTATCCCGCGATTTTTGTAACCCATTTTTTTTCACCTGGTGCCAATTTCCTAAGTGATCCTGGGCGCTACACCAGCCCTACACCAGCGCTACACCAGTCCCCCACAGCCTGGGGAGGCCAGAGCCGAGCTCATGCTTCCTTCAGTGCATGAAAGCCAACTGACCTTCTTGTCACCTGACAGGGGGGAGTTTCCCTGGTAGGACGTAGCGCGTGGAAGGAACACGTTATTCCAACCAGTTCCCTTTCCCTCCATCAGGCGCCCGGCTGTCATGGGGGAGGCGGTATAGTGACCAGGATTACTGCATGTTTTTGTGAGGGTATTAACTACCTTGGGAGACACGGGGAGAACATGCAAACTCCACACAGAGTAGGCCCTTTCACCAACCCCACCAAGGGTATGGGCGCTGATGACGTGGAGGAGAAGACACGCCCCCAGCACCCCAGCGCCCACAGCGTCCCCGGCGGGAATCGAACCCAGGACCTTCTTGCTGTGAGGCGACAGCGCTACCAACTGCGCCACCGTGCCCCCTGTGGAGAGGTTGAGTTTAGATGGTAAAACCTGCAACCTCACTTTCAGAGTAAAGCCAACAATGCTTTCGTCTAAAGCAACATTTTTGAACACAGAGTGAGACAGAATGGTCCGCAGCAGGGAGACATGCAGTCTTCCCTTGCAGTCTTAGCTCAGTCCAGTGCTGCCGCTGCCTTCGCTGTTGTGCCCATAAGAGGCGACCTCGGGCATTAGTCAGTGGGAGTTGGTGTTCTGTTCCACATACAGTCATAGATGCTCTGACAGAGATACTGGAGTTTTGATTGATTGATTGATTGATTGAAATGTTTATTAGGCAAAAGAATGTAAAACAACAGAGTTACATTTATAATACTTTTGTCTAAAAGGCCCGACCAAAAAAGTCCTTGCGGACTTGTTTCCGTTGGGGTCCTTGAATTAATTTCATAGACTAAGTCAGATATAAAGTCCTCCGAGACAGCCATCGCCTCAGAGTTAGACCCTACCCACTTCAAGGTAACATCAGCCCAACAGCACAGATCGTTTAAGTCCGGCCAGTCTGACCACACACCGAAGCCGGGGGAACGACTGTCTAGCTTTCCACTAAGTTTCCTCCTGAAGCCTAGGAAGCTATAGGATCCGAGCCACATGCCAGGGGGACCTTACGTAGTTTAAGGTCCAAGAACAGAGATGAACGTGCAAGCTCTCTCACATACTGGTCATCATTGTTCAGCATATTTAACAAATTGGAGAGCCTCGTAGCAATATGTGTCCATTCAAAAATGGACACACACACACACACACACACACACACACACACACACACACACACACACACACACACACACACACACACACACACACACACACACACACACACACACACACACACACACACACGTACACATGGTACTCAGAGGGAAGGCCGCAGGAGGCTCGGTGTCGGCTGTAGAACCTGTTCTCCAGGTCGATACGAGTCTCTCCTATCAGGTCGTCTCCTCCTATTACATCATAGTCATACACCAACACTGACAGCACTGACTCCCTGGGGAAGGAGGCCTGGATCTCAAAGGACCTGAGGAGAGGAGAGGAGAGGAGAGGAGAGGAGAGGAGAGGAGAGGAGAGGAGAGGAGAGGAATTACTGAACAGTTAATTTGATCCTGTTAAATTAAAGGAGCACTTTGCCCATTTTCAACTTAGGAGGGCTGTGGACAGTTCAGACACCTGCCTACCAGTTACATCATCGATGGGGAATCCAAGCTAATAGAAACTGCAGGCTTTCTATTCCTGGAAAATGATGAGACACAGACTGGCCCTCATTTATCAACGAAGCGTAAAAAACGCCTTTTTTTTTTTTTTTAATGCAGCCGTACACCAACGTCGAAGTCACATTTATCAAGCAATCCTATACAGCCAATCCTAGCGTACATCAGGTCGGAGTCTTAATAAATCTCACGTCTGAATACTCTGAAAACGAGCGTCATTTAAATAACACGCCCTTAAATATTCTCGAAACGCCCCGATTTTACGACATGAAGAGCCAGAATACGACCAAAGAAATCATGGAAAGCCAATAAGAAAGAGTTTCGCCAGCTCGCCTCGCTGCCTGTCAAGTCACACACACACACACGCATGCACTAGGGCAGGCTGCAGACTCGGGCGGGCTGCAGTGATCCCGTGCCGCCACGTTAATAAGAGATTGGAGCGTCGGGTTTATATCCTTAACCCAGCCAGGTCGTAGCCTACATAACTCTCTATGACATAACTCCATAGCATAGGACAAGCCACTGTAAGTTTGTAGACCTCACATTCCATGAAAAGATGGTCGGGAGTCCCGAGTCCCGAAAATGCCCTCGCAAAAGCGCTCGTATATTTTGAAAATAGCAGATCTACATTTTTTTCAAGGTGGGAAGGTGACACAGGTTCGAACTCATGGAAGGCAGCAGAGCAGGTGACAGTTATGGAGGTATCAAAAGAGGGCATTACAATCTGAGCTCTAATAGAGACAATCTTATCAATGAAGAAATGCAGAAATTGTTCACACACTTCTGGTGAAGCATCCATGCTGGTGGATTGTGGAGCTACCAGAATGGAGTTAATTGTCTTGAACAGAACACAGGGTTTATGGCAGTTATTTGAAATTATATCAGGAAAAAAAATCATCCTTTCGGAATTCCCAGTCCTCTGATATACTTTCCAGGCTTCTTTTAGAATTTCAAATGACACCCGTAACCTATCCTTCTTCCACTTGCGCTCTGCTCTCCTACATTCTCGCCTGGCAGCAGAGTAATGTCATTTAGCCATGGTTCAGAGTGTTGTTAACACATTGGGTGCCAAACACGGTCTGAACCGTCTTTGTACAGAGTGACGCTTCGGTGCCGAACACGGTCTGAACCGTGTTTTCAGTCGCTTTTGTTTTTTTCCCGTTTTTTTCCACACGGGAGAGGCTGGAGCAGCTCTGGAATCACCCACAGTGATTCTGAGAAGGAAGGGCCTTATAGATCACCGTGCCATAAAACATGGCTCCCATCCGCTTCCGTTCTATCTCCTTCTCTAAAACCCCTATAACTCCGAAACGTTTTACGTTGGGGAAAACGACTCATTTTGTATGCGCGATCGCTGCGCCATTGTGACCCGCATGAAAGATGTTATTGTTCCAGGCGTTAGCCAGGACCATCGTGCAAAATGCACGCATGCTTTGTTTCACATGGAATGCACGTCGTGGAGTCTACAACTGAAACAGCACCACGCAGCTCAACGGTGAGATTTCTGGCACCGAACGTAATCTGTTATTATAAAATTCTGGCACCGAATGTGTAAAGAAAATCTAATCCATTTTTGGTGAAGAAATCCTTCAGGAAAGCCGTCTTATACCTTAGCGATCTAGTATTTACCAAGGTACACTTCGTAGGAGCCGGGGCATTTAATGTCGCTGTGGGAGGCGGGAGCGCCCGCTCCAGTGGACGAAGGCTGGCGAGGTTTATTCCGCACCAGCGGAGGCGAGGTAGGTAGGGGCGGGGGAGCACAAACTCCACATCTGTGCCCGTGACAGGTATCAGCCAGCTGTCAGCAGGATCCAGTGATCGCCAGGTAGCAGCGCGGCCGTACAAAGCCGACCTCTGCACCGAAGAGCCGCGGTGAGAGCGCCTCGATCCAGGGGACAACGCCAGGTAGACTTTCAGCTTGACCAGGAGGCCGCTGCGCTTACCGCGGCGTCTGTAGCGTCTTTTCCGGGGGAGAAAAGTGTCGGCATGAAGCAGATGCGGCGGTATGTCTGAAAGCAGCGGCGGGAGGAAATGCGGTTCTCCCAGCTTAAACCTCACCAAAGGAGCGGTGTTAAGTCGGATATTTAACAGTGCTTGGCGATCATAAACCAGAATGGGAAAAACATACGCTCGCCATGCCTTTTGGCCTGGCGGAGTGTCAGGAACAGCACAGACACAAACACAGCTGAGAGGAACAGACGGCAGGCCACACACACTGGCGCCACCTCCCACAATCAAGACAGACAGAGAGACAGACAGGCAGATACCTTCCAAACACAGGGTTGAGTTGTTTAGGGATGTAATTGTCTCGATCTTTGATCTCGGTCTTCCCCAGACGCAGACACACGTAGGGGTCCGCCTTCCCATCGGGGTCTGCAGGGTGCAGGTTGGACGCCTTATAAATACATGAATAAATACCACACATATTAATGTATAAATACATACATTAATACAAAAATATTCATGTTCAAACTCATGAATAAATGTGTGTATGAATACCACACACGTACACACATATCAATGTATAAATACATACATAAATAAATATAAATACATAAAAAACACACATGCACATACATTATACCACAATATACATCAATATAACACCACATATATAGGAGCTGTCACCGTTACAACATTTAAGTTAGGAATTAATTGTCACACAAATAATTGCGTTTAAGGATTTCATTGTGTTTTTGGCGTTGAACATTGAACATAATTATGCATTACATTTTATTTTATTATAATAGATGTAAAAGCTGCACAGGGCAGATATGACAAATAACTTAAGTTTACAAAGAAATTACTGACACGTATATAATAAAAAATACTTTATTAAAATAGCAGATCTACAGGTATACTAAGTCACAAAGTGACGCGTAGTATACTTGTAGATCTGCTATTTTAATAATGTGATGCGTAGTAACCTTTTAGATCTGCTATTTTAATAATGTGATGCGTAGTAACCTTGTAGATCTGCTATTTTAATAATGTGATGCGTAGTAACCTTGTAGATCTGCTATTTTAATAATGTGATGCGTAGTAACCTTAGATCTGCTATTTTAATAATGTGACGCATAGTATACTTGTAGATCTGCAACACAGCAACGATAATGACTATTATGGAAAAATGATTGCGATTAGACAATTATGTAATAATGATGGTTTCAGTCAGAGAGACACAGTGCGTTCACACGGGCAGATTAAAAGATACAGTACATGCTACCATTCATTTTCAATGGAAACCAGCCACATGAAGATACAAAGATACATCCCACGTTTGTAGCTGTAGCTCTATAGCGACAAAGACACAAAGCTACAAATTCAAGTTGAGCTGGGTTCAACTTCCAGACACAAAGATACAAATTCAAGTTGAGCAGGGTTCAACTTCCAGATACAAAGCCACAACTGCAGCTCTGATGTCGCACGTTTGATGACGTCAGCGACCGGGTTGAGCAACACAGATACAAAGCGACAAATATGCTGTGTATTTTTGTATCTTTGTATCTTTTAATCTGCCCGTGTGAACGCACCGACAGACAGACAGACAGACAGACAGACAGACAGACAGACAGACAGACAGACAGACAGACAGACAGACAGACTCACAGACAGACAGACAGACAGACAGACAGACAGACAGACAGACAGACAGACAGACTCACAGACAGACAGACAGACAGACAGACAGACAGACAGAAAGACTCACAGACAGACAGACAGACAGACAGACAGACAGACAGACTCACAGACAGACAGACAGACAGACAGACAGACAGACAGACAGACAGACAGACAGACAGACAGACAGACAGACAGACTCACAGACAGACAGACAGACAGACAGACAGACTCACAGACAGAGAGACAGACAGACAGACAGACAGGCAGACAGACTCACAGACAGACTCACAGACAGACAGACTCACAGACAGACTCACAGACAGACAGACAGACAGACAGACAGACAGACAGACAGACAGACAGACAGACAGACAGACAGACAGACAGACAGACTCACAGACAGACAGACTCACAGACAGACTCACAGACAGACAGACAGACAGACTCACAGACAGACAGACAGACAGACAGACTCACAGACAGAGAGACAGACAGACAGACAGACAGACAGACAGACAGGCAGACAGACTCACAGACAGACAGACTCACAGACAGACAGACAGACAGACAGACAGACAGACAGACAGGCAGACCTACAGACACTATGTAGACTCTGACCAACACCCTGGTCGCCACATTGAGAGGAATCCCTCTGTTGACTTTCAACTGTTGGCCTTCATCCTGCTCAGCATCATCGTCATCCTCATTCAGCTTATAGAGACAGAACCGCCCCTGACACACACACAAACGCAGGCACGCACGCACACACACGCACACGCACACGCACACGCACACACACAAACGCAGGCACACACGCACACGCACGCACACGCACACACACACACACACACACACACACACACACACACACACACACACACACGCATAGACCCACACACACACGCACGCACGCGCAAGTACAAAATTTGGCATCAAAACATACTTAACTCATTCACCACCAATGACGCGTTTGACGTGTTTTGGTGTTTTGGTGTTTTGAGTGTTGAGAGGGCGCTGTTCGCCAACCTATGAGTGATCCTATGACTTCTGGAGAACACTAGACCCGGAAATAACGTGATCACAACAAACCCAGCCCCCTCCCATCTAATGTTTGAGGATTTAGAAAAATACATTTTTTCTCTGCTTTCTTGGCGAAAACTAGTTATATTCAACAGGCAATCACTAAAGAACAGAGGGTCGCGGTGACTCGCTTTTTTTTCTCCGATGGAAACAGAGACACTCTTCCGTCTTTTGTGACACTCTGTGTGTCGATCGTCCTGGAGCAAAATATTCTGTCTCCTTAAAAGTTAGTACAAATGCTCAAACACGCTGGCAGTGGCTGATTTATTTATTTACTTACTCTGGCAGTGAATGAGTTAAAGTACCAAATGCAAAAGTACTCAGAATCAGAATGTCAGAATGTCCAATTTTCAAGTTTTTTTTTTAATGTAAATATCTTTTTTTTTTTATAGCAGATCTACAAGCTCACAACGGGTAGCATCGCGACGCGTTGTGAGCTCGTAGATGTGCTATTTTCAAATAGCCGAAATATCTATAGACCTTAAGTCAGGGGTGGGCAGTATTTATTTCCAGAGGGCCATACTGACTTCGATAAAGTGAGTGAAGGGCCGCAAATTGTACAATTGAATTGATGCTCAATTATGTTAAAACTGCATGAAATTGGTAGACATGCCAGACTACTTTACAATAAGAAGGTCCTTGCTTTCAAGATTATTATTATTATTAGTATTATCATTTTTTGTTTTACAGCTGTACTTTACTGTATCACTCTGGTGTACTCTGGCATTACAGTAAAAAGATGACTTACATAAAACAAATTAATCCACGTCAATGCTGTATCAACTTTTAAATGAACCTATACATTTATACAGGATCTTATCTGATATGCACCACTCCATAGGTCACTGATCAAACACATTGCATTATGTTATAAATATGTAAATATGGAGGTTGACTGTTTCACTGTTACATTATAAACATAAGACATTTGAGTACATACTTAAGGAGGAATGCAGGTATAGTACTCAAATGGAAAATATGAATTACTATTAAATGGAGTCGAGTTAAATACATTTGTCTCAAAACCATTAACATGGCAGCCTTTCAGAATATAGATTGGGGGGGGGGTAATTTAGTTTTTCTTTGAGGACTTGGCGGGCCGGATTGAGATGGTCAAAGGGCCGGGGTCCCCCCCCCCCCCCCGGGCCGTATGTTGCCCATGTGTGCCGTAAAGGGATAGTTCACCCCCAAAAGTACTTATTTTCTATGGATTAGTTACCCTTTGGAGACTTGAATTTGTGGATATTTTTTAGTTTTTGTCGCATTCCTAAGACAATAATTTGATGGCCAGCGGACCGGTAGGCAGCGGTTCCGGTAGGAGACACAAAGGAGACTCTTTGTGTCTCCTACCGGAACCGCTGCCTACCGGTCCGCTGGCCATCAAATGTGGGTGAACTACCCCTTTAAGTGGTTGATGTATGCAAATCTAAATCTAAAAAGTAACTAGTAACTAAAGTGTTCAATGAATTATAGTGGAGTAAAACATATCATATTTTCATCAGAGATCTAGTGGAGTAGAAGTAAATAGTGGGAAATACTCCACTAAAGTAACATAAATAAATAATTATAACTCAAAATTGTACTTAATTCTTTGCCTGCGGATACTGCCACGGACCAGTTTGACCAGAATTGTGTTTACAGTGGTTTTCCACCAGATGGCGCTGTTCGCTAACCTATGAATGATGCTTTCACTGCCAGATGACGACAGACCCGGAATTGACTTCATTTAAAAAACATAAAAGCTTGTTTACTTCCTGTTTATTTCCTGTGGGAAAATGGCTTCATCTCCGTTCCTGTTGCTTTATGGCAAAAACAAGCCACATTCAACTGGCCACAGCCGTGCAATGGATTACCGCGAGCGGATAATTATTTTTTCAGAGACTCCCATGACCCCCGTGCGTGTAATGAGGCAATCTCCGTGAAGACGGCAATCACGGATAATATTCCATGATTTTTCTAAGGTCAGCAAATTCGCTCGTTTCACTGGCAGTAGTGTCACTCTATTACACTATTACTCTGGCAGTTAAAGAGATAAGTACAGTACTTGAGTAAATGCACTTAGTTACTTTACATCACTGTGTGTGTGTGTGTGTGTGTGTGTGTGTGTGTGTGTGTGTGTGTGTGTGTGTGTGTGTGTGTGTGTGTGTGTGTGTGTGTGTGTGTGTGTGTGTGTGTGTGTGTGTGTGTGTGTGTGTGTGTGTGTGTGTGTGCGCGCGCGTGTCTCACCTTGAACTTGCCAACAAACCTCTCGTCCGCCGGACCTCCGTCCTCGTCGGTGGCTTTCCCTCTGAACAGCTCGTAGGTTCTGACCCAGTCGTCAAATGGACCGAACTCTGCCTCCAGTTCCTTGTCATACAGCTGATCAAACAGTCAATACACAAACCAATAGATCAATATACACAAACTATTAGATCAATATACACAAACCAATAGATCAATATACACAAACTATTAGATCAATATACACAAACTATTAGATCAATATACACAAACTATTAGATCAATATACACAAACTATTAGATCAATATACACAAACTATTAGATCAATATACACAAACTAATAGATCAATATTCACCCACCCAGGTACAGCTGATCAGCCAATATACAAACTAATAGATGAATATGAATCAATCACTTAAACCAGTGTTCATGTTAACAGAATGTTTTTATTTAGTTTTGGTCATAGTCTTTTGAATACAATTCCTTTTCATTTTAGTCATATTTCAGTCATCTGAAATGTCTTAGTTTTAGCCTAGTTTTAGTCCACTAAATCTACAGTTGATTTAGTCGATTAAATTGTTATTTTGGCGGCTTTGATGGCTTCGTAATGCCTGATTTGTAGCATCCACACTAAGCTGGCTCCTTTCCAAGTCAAGGAGCAGCGGTTTTACTCCGAGTCTCTCACGGATCACTGAACTTCTCAGCCTATCTCTAAGAGAGAGGCCGGCTACCCGTCTGAGAAAACTCATTTCGGTCGCTTGTATCCGCGATCTAGTTTATATATATATTTTTTTTTATTTATATATAAATGCACCATTTATATATATTATTATATAATACATGATAGTAAATATAGTACATTATATAAACAGAACCTGTAGTTTATATATTTATATAAACATTACATTATTATATAATGTACATTATTGTATAGTTATAGTATATATAGTTAGTTATGTATAGTACATAATTATATAAACAGAACCTGTAGTTTATATATTTATATAAACATTACATTATTATATTTGTACATTATTGTATAGTTATAGTGTATATATAGTTAGTTATATATAGTACATTATATAAACAGAACCTGTAGTGTAGCTAGTTTAGAGGGGGGGACCACCGGGCTCGGCTCCTGACTTCCTTTTCCTTTCTGCTTCTTCTTCTTCTTCTCTCCGTCTGACGCGCTGCTGACTGCAACAGGAAGTGATGAAACAGATGCCTACGTCATAACGTTCTTAGCCAATCTCAGACCGGAGCTCCACTTTTCACACCAACAAAGAAGAAATGTGCGGAACTGATCCCCTCTCCAAAACCAGTGATGAAGACACCATATTATGGTGTTATAAAAATAAAGTCATTATAACACGATAACGTGGTTAATAATTGTTTCTTTGGGATGTACATGAAACGGAAATTAAGGGAACAACTAGAAAAAGTGCTCCTCGGAGCACAGGTCTCCGCCAGGTCAGGTAGGCTATTGTGGCCTCCTGGTGGCGCTATAATAAGGCAATGTGAAAAGTGTGCCATTTCTTCTTAGGCCTTGCATGGCAATCGGACACTGCATTCATGATTTGAGGCATTTTGTTCCAAAAATGTGTTTAGCTAAATTAGACCTGCTGATGGCGCTATAACAGGCCAATGTGAAAAGGGTGGCATTTCTTCCTTGGCCTAGTGGGAATGTGTGTGCAAAATTTCACAGAAATCGCACGTTGCGTTCATGATTTGAGGCATTTTGTTCAAACGGACCTATCCAGCAAACTTTGGAGAACAACGTTGGCCAATTACAATGGAATATGAAATATCGGACACTTCCATCTTGATCACATGACTATAGAGATACTGTGTGCCGATTTGTGTGATTTTTGGACATAATGTGAACGAGTAATAGCAAAAAAATAGTTTTCCAAAAGTCAGCCTCCTGGTGGCGCTCTAAAAGGCAGATGTGAAAAATGCATGGCAAAGGTTTTTCCTTTACCTCTAGGGAGAATGCTTGCAAAGTTTCACACATATCCATGCAGTTATAGTTAAAAATGCAAATTGGCCTGTTATAGCGCCACCATGAGGCTCATTTGAAAATGTTTAAGTGGCATTTCTTCCTCGGCCTAGTGGGAAAGTGCGTGTGTAATTTTATGGAAATGGCAAGCTGCGTTCATTATTTGAGGCAGTTTGTTCAAAACGGACCAATCCTGCAAACTTTGGAAGCCAACCTTAGCCAATGAGGATGGAATATCGGAAATCGGACAGATCCGGGTTGATCACATGACTATAGAGATACTGTGTACCGATTTGCATGACGTTTGGTTAAAAGCTGTAGGAGTACTGGGAAAAAATGGGTTTTGCACAAATCGTCCTCCTGGTGGCGCTATAACAGGCCCTGAAAAACATGTGAAAAACGTGGGGCAGAGGTTCTGAATTGGCATCCAGGGAGTGGGTGTGCACAGTTTCGCAGCAACTGGGCGAACGGTGCCGGAGATTAGCTGCTAACGGACGGACAGGACGGACGGACGGACGGACAGACGGACAGGGGGTAAAACATACTCTCTCGCAATGCCTTTCGGTCTGGCAGAGATAATAACACGACTCCCATCTCTAAGTAATGGAACACTGACATTTCCACGTTCGTCTGCAAACAGTGCGTAAGTCATTAAATTAGCTAACTATTAGGCACATTTTGGCCAACTCCCTCGTAGTGCTGGCAGAACAGGACATATTTTCGATTTCACTTACACATTAATGCATTCATGTCATATTTACATGCAGAGTTAAGCTCTGACAATTAAGTGAAATGTAGCCTGATATTACCGGATTGCTACTCGTCACCTTATTAAACTAATGGCCTAAGTCATTTTTTGAGGAAAATGATATTTTTGCCTAAGTCAGCTCCTCATGACACTGGCCACCTCTGGTAAAATGGCCCATCTCCTAATTGAAAAGGATCATGCTGTTCACGCCCATTTTAGTATAATGGCCTAACTCCCTAGTGTGACTTAGGACAAAATAGGCCTTTTGTTTGGCCTAAGTCACACGGTTTTGTGACTTAAGCCAAATTATTTACTGATTTAGGCCATTTTGTAATTTGTTTTGCTTTTTATTTTGGCCTAAGTCAGATTTAATCCTATTTAAACCTATTTAAATCTCTTATGTTACATAACTGACAGACAGTGTTATTTCTATTTAAATAGTCATAATTTGTTATAAACATTTTGGGTGAAATGATTAAGAAATATCATATAGTTTTGTTCTGGATCAGTTTTTTATTTTTCCTGAAAACCTTGAAAAAATGACTTAGGCCATTAGTTTAATAAGGTGACGTACTGTGGCTTTTGCACATTTTAGACGAAAACAAAACCACCAAGGTTTTTCTGCTCTACTAAACAATTACAGCCCCCCGAAATGACTTTGCGTGTGCCA